>NC_133755.1:170320488-170625655 GCF_036562045.2 Rhinolophus sinicus | reverse complement strand
TCTATTCTCTCACTCTATGAAGGTTTCGTGTTGTTGTTTTATATATTACACATGAGTGAAATCATATAGTATTTGTCTTTTTCTGTCTGGGTTGTTTCACTTAGCATAATACCCTCAAGGTCTATCCATGTCCTAAATGGCAGGATTTCATCTTTTCTTAATGGCTGAGTAGTATTCCATTGTGTGTGTGTGTACTATGCAGTGTATACCACTGTTGAGTTATAATGTCGCACACCTTGAACTTAAAGAACGTTATAAACCAATGTTACCGCAATAATAAAAAAAAGAATAGTAACACATTTTTCAAGGTTAGCAAACATTTGCTATCTTGAAAAGTTATGAGTGATGATTTGGTTTGATATTTTAAGGTTTGTTTTTTTTTGAACAACAGTATTAGGCCAACTTTTACTAAATTGAAAAAAATACCAAACTACTATTTCCAGCAAGTTAAAAACAATTTAACACTTTGAGGGAATTTATTTGGAATTTAAGAAAAGGCATAAAGGGAAAAAAAATTTTGATTCATGGCATACAAAGTGAGTAGCTTTGGAGGGTGAACACTGTAAGTGAAATCTGAGTTTTTTAAGAGACAGCTCTCAAATTGACTGTTTTTTCCAAATATTAGCCTTATTTTCACTCTTTGACTTTTGAAGACTTTAAAATAGTGTATTTTTAAGACAAACAATTTAATTATGTATTTGGAGAAACTCTCTATCTGTGAGTTCATCCAGGAGTGGCCTGGTCCCAGTGGAGAGATTCATGACAAAGATACACTGAGTATCTTTTAATATTCTAAGTAGCATTTGCAGAAAATGAACACTCCCAGAAAAGCTCTCAAGTCCCTGCAGCAACTATAATATTATCCTGTGCTTTATTCAAATTATTGCCCTCTTGAAACACATTTCAGATCTTTGGTTTTAAAGGTATATTTCCACACTTCATGAACTTCCAATGTGAGGCCAGATAATGTAATACAACAGCTGGAGGTACTTCCCCCTTCCCATTCTTGATATTTGGATGTTTAATTATTCTAGTCACTTAACTGTCTAAATATATTTGCATAAGTTTGCAACAGTATCAGATGGAAGGCTTCATGAATTTGTCAATATTATTTTTGGCTAGCTTAATGGAAAGGAAACATGCTATGCTAAAAGCACAACATTCTGAACAGGGAAATAAGCAAACTGCCCTCACATCTACATAAGACATATTTGTTGGTAAAGTATAAAAGAAAAAAGAAAGATGGGCGTTTAACTAGATTACTCATCTTACAAAATATTCAGCCTTTCTCCTATGCTAAGCTGCACAACACCAATTAATCATGTTGGAAAGCTGAAAGAACAAAGACTGTTTAGATGACAAATGAGGCAGTAAACGAAGCTGAGATAGGAATAAAGATTCAAGAGGGAAATAGTTTGATTCTTTTTAAATATATATCTTAAGACTCTACACATGACCGCAACTTGTTTTAAAAATCTACATTCTATCAGTCAGCTGGACTTCGCACATATTTCATGATACCCTGAGACAACTTGGAATAATGCAAAATTGCCTAATAACCACACACAAAGTAGCAACCACATGTAAATACATCCATAAAAAGGCTGGAGTGGGCATCAGAGAAGGTTACTATTGTAGGGACCAAAGTTAATGCCTAAGACCGAAGCCAAATGCCATGCTTGAGTTAAATGTGTATCTTATAGAACAACAGTCATGTTGCTTTCTGGTACTCTTCTATCCAAGTGTAAGGGCACCAAAGAATGAAACCCAAAACTAAATACACAGCAACCTTATTTTACAGTTTTCAAGTTCCACTTTATCCTCTATCGGAGCTTCAAGCAAGTAATTAACTTGTTTTGAGTTGGACTTATTTTTATTTCCCACATCCCAGGGCTCACCCTGCCCACTCCTGCCTTCCCCACACTCGTAATATACAAGTTATCTGTATTCATCTCTTTCCTGGACCTAGAGTATAAGTAACTCGAGGGCAAAGCCTTTGTCACATTTACCTTCTTAATAACCAAGGTTGACTGAACATGAATGGCTGACATAAAGGCTGCTTGGACAGTCTTTCTAGGTGGAGGCCTCGATGTGGTCAACTTGACTTTTCAGGGCCCAAGGATCAGGCTCCTTGTGAAATAAGCTGCATTAAGCAAACTTACAAAGTTTTATCATCTAAATGCCATTTGCTATTTTGACAGGTGGTAGGCAATGATGGGACGAGCACAAGACTTGAAACAGAAAAACGTGCAGCCAAGCCACGCCGTGAGGGGCTCAGCTTTCTCCTTTATCCATCAGGAGAGTTGAACTAGATGATGTCACCAGCGTGGTAGTTTTGGAGAAATACTGAGCTGGGTTTTCTCTCTGTGTGACCTTGGTTTTAATAACCATACGAGGTGCCAATGACTCCAGAATCTTTAACTTACAGCGGAGGTCTCTTTATTGAATCCCACTGCCCAGTGGACATCTTTCCTTGAACTTACAGCAAACGCATCCCTCAGCATGTTCAAAGCTGAATTCATTATTGTGTAGAAAAGGGTTTGCATATCAGGGTGGAGAATGCTATCCTTAGATCTGCTTGCAAGGTTGGTGTCTGAGAACTTGGATTTGGGGAGGGTTCCCACCACTCTAACTCATAAAGATGGGTGGTTTACAGTGAACACCTGCTTTCCTTCTGGGAGTCTGGAATTTGGTAGGTGCCAGGCGGAGGGTACTGCGTGACCAGCCCCCAGCAAAATCTCTAGGCACCGGAGTCTCTAATGAGCTTCCCTGGTAGACAACATTTCACACGTGTTGCCACAACGTGTGTGAAATGTCTTTTGTGTGACTCCCCTGAGGAGGAGTCTTGGAAGCTTGTGCCTGGTTTCCTCGGGACTTCCCTTCACTGATTTCACTTTCGATCCTTCTGCAGTTACAATCATAGCCGTGAGTATGACTACGCTGAGTTTGTGAGTCCCTGAACCTGGGGGTGGTCTTGGTTTCCCCCAACAGTTACCGTCGTTCTAACGTGGGTTTTTCCTCCTTTATCTGAGGAAAGGACAACCAGACTCACCAAGGAGCAAGTCAGAAATTTGAGCCATTCTTGAATTCTCTCCTCCCCTCTTGTGCTCACTGAGCCCAGTTCGTCCTACCCCACTGATCATCTCTCAGGCCCGTCTCCTCCTCGCATCTCCCTGCCTCTATGGCAGTCTGGGCCAGTATTTCCTGCCTCCACTACCACCTCCTCATTAGGTCTTCATGCCTCCAGTGTCTCCTCTGTCCACGCCACCCTCCAGCCTGCTGCCTGAGTGAGTTTTCTAAAATGTGAAGTTATGCCACTGTGCTGCTTAAACCCCCAGACGCTGCAGAATAAAGTTCTGAATCCTCAGCGTGGCCCCCAAGGTTTCACAGGACCTCGGCCTGCCTTCCTGCTCAGTGTCACTGCTCACACTCATTCTCAATCTCCTGTCGCCTGTAGACACACAGGATCATCGTATTACAGGACTTGAGCGATGCTCTCTCATGCCTTCAGGCTTCATATTTGCTGCTTTCCTGTCCCAGGTCACCTTGCTACGCTGTTCTCATCCATCACAATCGGGCTTAGGCAATGCCACGCCCAGCACCCTGGCAGCCCTCAGTGCCATCTGCTCGCATGGGCTCTGCAGCAGCCTGGTGTCCCTCTGTCCCTCAGAGGGAAAGAGCTTTTAGGAGTCTATTTACAGCCATCCCTCATATCCACTGGGGACTGGTTCCAGGAACCCGTGGATACCAAAATCCATGGATGCTCACCTTATTTGGCCCTTCGTATCCGTGCTCCACATCTGTGGAGATAGAGGGCTGACTACACTTAACTGGTGTCCCTCACTGGCCTGTAAACGACTCAAGGGCAGGGTCCAGACCTCTGCTGTTGTTTTGTTTGTTTCTGCTCAGGGCCCAGTGCAGCGCATTCTCCAATAAACACTGAGCGAGTGAATCAGAAGTAAGGCATTTGCATAGTCCCATAGGGGTGCAATCAGTGAGCTAAAATGACCTAATGAATCACCACTGTTTGCCTGAGTATCTGAGGTCTATCTAAGGGAATGGGATTAGTCATTTCCAATGAGAGAATTCTCTCACCTGGCCTCTCTTGGTGACAATAAAACCTTAGTCTCCAGTGCTCTCTTTTCTGAATCCCATGTGGTCCTAAACCTCCTGCGGCCCATCTCCCACCCAAGGTAATGCATTTGATTCTGTACTGTGCACATGTTAACTCAGTTGTTTTCAGCAGATTTTTCATATTTTAAAAAAATATTTCAATGAATAAACTATACTTGAGAAACATGATAGTTGGAAATTTGCACATACTTATAGTGAGTACTTTAGATTTAAGAAATGATATTCAAATGACTATTGAAAATGCCTTTTCTTTATATTAGCTCTGAAAAAGTAATGGCCAAACCTTGGTTTACAGTGCAGAATCCCTGTGGGCACAACAGGTACACAGACCGATACAGGCAGGTGGTACTGGTGACATAAAACCAGAGCAGCTCTGCTGTCAGTGAAGGGATTTTCCAAAATGGCAGGCAACTCTTGGTAAACTTCCAAACCGAAAAGACTACACTCTTCCTTCATTTTACAGAATAGTCGCATTCCTGGGAAATTCAGTGTACACTAAAATAACGCAACAAATACTTTCTGCTTACCAGTAGATGTAAAACCAAGTTAGGTTCTTGGCTTGGGTCATTATAAATGGCGTGAGGTACAGGGTCAATTCTTCAGGGTGAAAGACTGCCTCCTGCACTGAAGACCCCTGACACTCCTGGGTCTGACTTCCAAGGCCCACAAGACCCTCAATTCCCTGCGGCAACCACAGCGCCCCCTGGGGTCAGTAGAGCCCCTGGACTAGTGCCACTACATTTCTGGTGCATATCTGGGAATGAAGCCCAAGCTGGAGCTGGCGCAGGTGGTGGCGATGGAGCGGTGACCAGGGCGGGATTTTGTGTGTTACTAAAATGCGCAAATCAAGCAAACGAACAGGGGCTGTTCTTCAAATGTAGAGACTGTCGTCTGGTAGGGCACGGGTCGTGCGGTTCAGGAATCCCACGTTTCAGAGACCAGGGAAGAGCAGTCGGATTTCACAGTGAGAGACTGCAAGGGACTAAGGGGTGAATAAATGGGCAGGAAATGAAAGGCTACTCCTTAAACATAATAGCTATAATGGCCATCAGTCAAAGACATGAGGAGAAGAACAGTATCTACTCCTTAAGGTGGCGGTACGGATTACATCTGCAAATGCACGTAGAACGATGTCTGGTCCCATTGTAAGCACTTGATGTTAATACACCAGACACAGACTAGCCACTTTCTGTATTTGGTTCTCAGATCAAATCTGTGTATTTTTATCACCTCCATCTCGCATACAAAAGGAACTGAAGTTTAGAAATGTTAAGAAAACTTGTGCTGGGGAAGATACAGTAAAGGAGGATAGGTCATCTGCTGAGAGGGAGCAGCTGGGAGTCAAAGATGAAAGACATGTGTTTCTAGCAACACCCAGGTCCAGGCACCACGAAGAGTTGTCAAGTGCACAAGGTAGATCCAGGTCATTATTAGTCCCCAGCACCTGGGACAGGGAGGAGATTCCCAACTAGATGTCACAATGAACAATAAATAGCAACCGCTTATGTGGCCTCCACCATGAGCCAGGTTCAGGATGAGGCACTCTGCTCCATCCTACTTGTTTTCATGCGGGTCCTAAAAAGAGGCATCATTAACTCGTTTTCCTGATGAGGACACGCAAGCTGGAAGAGAAGTGCCTGCCTGAGATCGGTTCTTCTGGAACAAAGATGCAGGAGCAGGGGCAAGCAGCTGCTCCAGAGTTCAGCAGATTTTTCTGAATGGCGTCCCACAAAGTCAGGGCTGTTTATCTTAGAGATGTCTGCTTGGTGACCTTGGCCTGCTTTACCCCTCACTTAAATCCTAATGTCCTTCTTTGAGTCTCTACAGTTCTTTCCCTATGTGACATGAAGAATTTGAGTCTGGAACCAAGTAAAGCCAAAATGCACTGAAAGCACAGACTTACTCATCAACAGGACTGAAGGCTCTCTGGTGCATTATGTGCAACATACTGAGGAAGAGCCCGTCCTCGCGCTCTCGTGGCTGATGTACATGCCCACGGGACAGCCGACCCCCACACAAGGTATTTTAAATGCAGTGCCAGGTACACTTGAGAAACGGCTCTGGGAAATGCCACTCTCCATGTACTTTGGTTAGCAAGAGTACTTAATAGCTCTCATAGTTTTCAGGAATAAAAATGATTTAACAAAATGGCAACCGAAGAGCCTTACTCCTTAGGAAGTACCTGATAGCTTTGATAGCAACTTGGTAGTTGTTGTTTCTCATGAAAAAGAACATTCTCAAAGTCAATGTTCTGATTTTATGAAAACACCAATCAACAACCCGTTTAGAACTACGGATGCTTGGAGCTCAAAGGGACCGGAGGACATCATCCCACCAAAGAGGGGAGGGGCCTGCTCTGTGGCGGAGGCAGGACTTGGAGCCCAGATGTCTTGGTTTCCTGGCCAGTGTGCTCACCAAGGTACTACCCTGCTTTTCACTGAAAGGCTGTCTCACTTTTGGTTAAAGAAAAAGTTCCTTTAGAAGCCTTGTGAAATGTATAATACGGGTGAGGTGCTACCAAATTAGTTAACACTGTGAAAAACAACCCTTGGCCCACACCTTTGGCTGCCCTGCCGCACAGCTCACCTGGCCAGGCCCTGCCCAGCCACAGGCAGGGGAGGAGACCTCAGACAGGAGGAGACCGAGGCTGCACTGCAGGCGAGGGCCCGGGGTGTGCCTGCGCCACGGCTCTCCCTTCTCACGGGGGCAAATTACACGGACCCCGTAAACCATAATTTTCATGATACAGCTCTATCATAAATCTCCTGATCCTGGGCTAAATGGGCCCCTGTAGGCTAATTACCATCTATTATGCCAAACAATTTGCAAATGTTAATGATTCCTGCTGGCCATCAGCCTTCCTGCAGGTCATCCTTAAAAGCAAGCAAACAAAACACACATTTCTGCAAAGCCTACTGACAAGCTTTCTGTAAGATCAGAAATGCAGTCCCTACCACTAGGACAAAGGCCAAACAACAAATGTGACAGACCCCAACAATCAGTGCCCTGACACTTCCTGCTCTTCTAAGAACCCCAACTTGGTCCAGATCCTCCCAGTGTCAAAAGCACTAGATACACATCTCTTTGTGAAGCTAATTATAGTTCATTGAAACATCAAGTAGTAAATCAGCTTTAGTTCTTACTAGGTAGGGAAATGAAACAAGAAAAGAGCTTAAAATCAAACCCTCAATAAATAAGCCCTGGGCTGTCTCTGAGTAGCAATGGAAACAAGGATTTTGTGTACTGCTTTCCTCAGAGGTAAGACCATTCCCTGGAGGGTTTTAATTGACAAAGATAAAATAGGAATACCATTTTATTGTGTGTGTATCTTGCCCTCTAATGTACTGTCTACCTGTCCTAGAAAGTGGAGGTTTTCAGCAAAGAACTCGAGGAGGCTTACCTTCTAAGAAAATTTAAGAATTTGATAGACATCAGGATCACGGAACGTATATACTAAACAAAAGTCAAGATCCAATAGGACAGTAGGTATGTATGTGGTCCACGCATCCTACAATTATTAAGAGCTGAGGGGTTCATTAGTTTTAGAGCTCCTTGACAACCAAAGCAAAAAGGGGAAAACATTGATCTAGGATGTGCCTCAATTTCATTCTCCAGAAGCAAAGGAAAGCAAAGTAAAAAGCCCCCAAAATGTAACTGTCACTTAGGGCTGAAAGAAATCCATTCAATAACGTGTGCCACATACCAGGCCTGGCAGTGGGGACCCAAGGACAAACAGGCAGGTTCCCACCTTCCCAGGACTGATCGCTTTCCGGGGAAAGAAACAAGCTTCATCACTCGGATCTGTAAACGTTACACTAGGGGAAGCCTCATGTGCAAAAGGAGCCCACTGAAGCCAGAAGACCCTCTTTGACGAGATCTCCAGAGGGGCCCCCAGGTAAGTGGACAGAGTCCTTCAGTGGCACGTTGGTAAAGATGGACACTGGTCCAGAGGCACACACTGCAGAATCTTCAGATAATCCCCCAGAGATAGCATTTCCCATGCGGGCCTTTGATGGAGAGTCAGGAGGCTGAGAGTTCAAGGTTACACTCTGTGGTGATGCCATGAGGAGAGTCCCTTCTATCATGCTGACTGCTGATAGTGCATTCCTCTGCCTAGCGGAATCATCATTTGGCTGGGAGGCTTGACAACACTTCAGTGAAATGAAGGAATCAAATCAAGTCTCTCATCTAAAGTGATGACCAACCCATCTGAGGAAGAGAAGGGGGGGGAGAGAGAAAAAGAGGGAGGGGGGAGAGAGAGAGAGAGAGAGAGAGAGAGAGAGAGAGAGAGAGAGACCAGGACCTCTCTTAGAAAACAGTTCTGGACCCGCTCCAAGCACATTAACTAATTGGTGCCAGAAACTCCGAGGTTCACACTGTACAAAGTGGCTGATGTTTCTCTGGCTTAGCAGATGCCCATAACAAGTTTCAACCGGAAAAGCCATAGAAAAACCTCAATATGCCACAATTAAAATTTGTGCCTGTTGAGCAACATAGCTTCCTGCTAACAAACCAGAAAAATTAGAAAGTTATGTTCTAAGTTACTAAAATTTTAAAGGCTATATGGATTTCATGGTTATCAAGTAATAAGGTTCTGCTCCCATAATAGTATTAGTTTTTGAGGAGATAATTTGAGGCCACACTTTCTAATTAGATCAGCACCAGAATCAAGGGTCATTGTCCGGAACTCACAGAATGTGAAAATAAGACCACATAATCCGCACAAAGATGGTGTAATGTTTCTGAGGAGGCAACATCAGGTTAAATCCTAGTTTTGCCACTTACTAGCTCTGTGAGTCAGCGTTAAATGAGTTAGTTCCCACGGATTGCTCAGCACGCCACGGGGCCCTAGCAAGAGCTCAACAGAACTTAGCGGTGACTACAGTTTTAATTTTCATCACTATGATTTACGTAAACATCCTTTCTACTTGCTTTTCTATGCATTTTTACATTGTTGACATTATACTCTACACATCTCATTAATTTTCCCAGTAAACAGCTCAGTTATTTCTCCAAGCCACTAAACATTATACACATTAAATCACTGTATCCATATTGAGAGACAACCATTCTGGTCCTGAAACGCTCCAGACATCAGTACCTTTCCCCCTCTTTTCAATGAGTCCTTTTTGGATTACACATTACACTTAAGCGGAAAGGAATGGATTATTTGGGGGCTAGAAAGATGTCAGCTTACGTGCTCCACAGAGAAGACACAGAAAAAAAAGAAAATTACAACTGACGAGCTGTGAAAATTGACTGAACTACCGCTGGCAGAGTTTTTGTTTTCTGAGTCGTAACAATACACAGAGAGCAGTGTCGGGAGGGAAGACGGGATGTCAGGTAAGACACAGGGTGGACGGCTGCACTTGAGATGAACTGGATACTCCATCACTGTCCTCAGCTTGAATCTGTGGTCACAAAGACGTGCTCGGGAAGGATTTATGGGCATATGTTTCTTAGTGCTGCACAGATTCCCATCGTGCTTTCCATGAATCATTAACTATTTACTGTCCAAATAAAAGAAGAATGTGTCTGAAGTCCTAATTCGTGAGCGTAATATTATTCTTTCTGAAACCTTCTCTTCTTTTTCCAGTGATGTGGTTGCAGCAATCATTTTTTTTTCTTCTGTCTGAAATACTTCCTACTCCCAAGAAAGATATAAGGTTCCAATTTATGCCTCAAATGAAAACTAAAAGCACTTCAAAGAAGCCAACTGGATCTCCTAGTAGAATCCCATTGTTAGGTGGTGTCTCGCTCCTCGCTCCACGCCAAAACTTTCCCATCTCCGAAAAGGAGCACATTCCATTTTTTATGACAAACTTATCAAAATTAAAATAACAACCTCCAGCTGTCAAAACAGCTTCAAGACTATGGTTATTATAAAGAATTTCTAGCTACCTAGGTAATGATTTTTATCCATGTGAAAAGTATTTCTAAGTAAGTTGTTCTTGAATGGCCTAAAAGACTACAAATGAGTAATCTACTATATTCATTTTATATGAACTTGGGAGGGAACACCAATAACTCCATGGACCTGGGAGCTGGACTGACCACTCTCGACCTGGAGAACCAACCTTCTGCAGACGAGACCCTGTTATAAGTTATTTTCAGGCCCAAACTAAAACTCTCTGAATACAGTCACTGGGATTTACATTTCCAAAAGAGAACCTTTCACATATCACTGTTGACTTCAGAACTCTGAGGACAAGTTAACTCTTTGCCACTTGGAAGTAGCCTCAACCATGTCATAAAAAAGACAGAGCAAAGATAATGGAAACCCAGGTTACTGGTCCCAGGAGACTTATAATAATTGCTGACAGAGCAGCAAATAAGTTAAAAATGGAGGATTCTAATGGATCAAAAATATTTGTGCAGGCCAGGCAATTAATGCATGGTGCCTCAAACAGAGAAGAGATTACTTCCTTTATTTGTGTAATGTAGTTTAAAACAACTTTAAAAGTTTTGACTGGTAGCAAAAGTTTTGACTGGTAACAGCCCGTTCAGAAACCTAATTATTAAGGCTTAAGACTAAACGGACACAGAAAGAGTATTTCACCACCCCCTCCACAGGGGGTCTGTAGTGCAGTAACAAGTCATTTGTCCCCAGCCCATCCCAGAGCTGCTCTTTCTGATACTTCAGGCCTTCCTGGTTATCTGCAAGCTCCATCCTGTAATAGGGCTCACACAGCCTGGATGAGGGGAACTGCTGAAGTTTTGCTTTTCTACATAAAAGGCAGAATGACCCAGAGACCTTGCCTTGTGGGGACACCGGAGGTGGCCCTGCCCAACCCCAGGGACCACCATTCACACAGACTGCTATGGATGTGCCCTGGAGCTGTGAGGTAGAGGCCTTGGAATGGTCTGACTTGTTCCCCCGCCTTCAGGGTCAAGTTCAACTCCCAACTACAGCCTCTAAGGCCCTCTGGGGCCAGTCTGCTGCCCACTGCTCTGGCTGGAATGCTTCACCCGGCCCCACTCCCACAACCCCACTCTTTTTAAGGACACTGCAGGGTCACTTCTGCTAGGGTCTCTGCCCCACTGCCCTTTCCTACAGGAGGTGCGAACACTCGTTCCTTCGTGTCCCTTTGCATGCAGGCACCTTCGGCACTTTGCTTTCACAGTGGTTGTCTGTCTCCCCCCGTGCTAAGAGTCCTGGGCAGGGACACGGTCCTTCCTGTCTCGGGAACCTCAGTGCACAGCGTATATTAGACACGCAGAAATGTTTAAACTGGGAGGAAATTTAGAGATTGTGTATCACCTCAGTGCAAAGAACTCCCCAAGGTTAGCTCTGGCCTCTCTCCTGAACTCCAGAAACTAATTTCTAATTGATGGACAACTTCACAGGAAGTCCAATGGGCATTTCAAACAACGTATCGCTCGCCAGTCAGTTACGTCCACGGCAACACCTGCTTGCTGCTCTGCTCTTTCCGGGTCCTCAGGAATCACCCTAGACCCAGCCCTTCCTCACATTCCACCCTGTCATCTCCTGTGACTTCTGGTCTCCTGGTCACACACACCTTCTTCTCCACTTCTACCATTCTGGCCTCCGTCCTGGGCCCAGGACACTCAGGCCTTGCTTCCTCAAAGTCTCCCGACGTCAGTCTCTCCCTCCTTCAGGAGACAGCTGCCAGGATGGTCCTCTGCCCACAGGATCTCAAATGCCCATACATGCCCCTGAATGTCATTTAAAGCCCCAGTCTCTAACCAACCTTCCCTGCCTACCCAAAGACCCATTGTGGTCCTAGCTTTCTTTGAAGTTCTACTGCATTTATCATTTCTACCTTTCTTTTGGCAAGCAAACTGCAAAAACCATTTGTTTTAATTTTTCATTCAAACAGCTGGCTGCCTGCTGAGGGTGGCGTCATGTTTAATGCTTCCTTACGTGTCTCAGTGCTTAGCATACATAGCACCACGAATACACACTTTCTAACCTACTGGCAAGAATATATCCAGATATTCAAAACCTAAGTTATTCTTGGGCAAAGAGTTCATAAACTCTCACAGAATAGAACTCTCCTTTGCCATTTATCACTAACCATGCTCCCAGGGCCGGGATGAGGAGTAATGAGGCCTTGGAAGAGGGTCTGAGCTGTGGTTAAAACAGTCACGATGGTGATGATGATGATGATGAAGACATGGGACAGGCTGAAACGAAGACTGAAATACACGGATGCAAAATGTTGACAAGCAGCTTCCACACAAATGGCCGTACAGCCAGCGAATACAATTTGGTGGGATATTTGATCTGTAAGTTTACATCTAAGCACATTAATAATAATACATTTGGACCCGGTTTTATACTCTTGCTGGTCAGTAACTGGTTTGATAAGAAAGGCGAGGGCACTGACCCCGGAAGGCTGGCGTTACGAGCAGATAAGACTGATGGGAACTTGTGCTTCTCTCTTCTGTTGGCTTCTTAAAAGACTGCTTTTCCAGATGGACTGGAGGCTGGGGTTGTAGGGCTGGCCAGTCACACTGGCGGAGGACTCCTCTGAGATCCCTGGGCTCTCCGCGGAGCTGGTAGGTTGGTACCACCACATCTGGTTCTGTTCTATTCTACCCTGGACCTCCCACTGTGCAAAGGTCAAGGGGACGGAAGGCATGACCCCCGCCCGGGGGTCTCCCAGATTAACAGGAAAAAGATACTAAAGGAAGTAAATGCGTTAAATCTTAGCTGGGTGGCGCTGGCAGCACAAGTGCAGAGGTGTGCTTGAGTGTGAGATGGAGGTGAGTAGGGCTCATGGGGCCGCATCCTCCCAATGCCAGTCCTGGGGGAAGGTCTGGAGCTTGAGTAAGTCTGTACTCAGAGGAGACATGTAGAGAAACTTGGGAATTGGATGATGGATTTTGGAAGGTGGAAAGAAGCATGGCAGGTAACTTACTTTCATGGGTCCTACACTCTCAAGAGCTGATTCTTCGGGTTGGGATGAAGCTCAAACAGGAGACTGATGTCCATGACAGATCAGCAACTTAGGTGCCTAGCTGTAGTTTTCCTCCTCAGCAGACTGTAGTACCTTTATTACAAATGGCCCGGGGTGCACACTCAACGCAGGCCCCTGGCATATTCTTACAGGGGGTTGGCAATGAGACTGTGACTTTTCATGATGGGCCTTCAGGGGGCTTTGTAAATAAATACTTCCATTTGATCATTTAATCCAACACAAATCACATCCCTAATAATACCTGTTAACAACTTTATACCTGTTCCCTGATTTTAATTAGATCTGGCTATCCTCACTGGTATAAAACCTTTTGAATTTTCAGTGGTACCCAGGAAAGACTAAGGGGCAACCAATTCTCCCAAAAGCAGTATATCACAAACATTATCTAGAGATATGTAACGTAGTATTTATTTTAACATTTAATCTGATACCTATGGGTGCATAATTTAATGAACACGTATGTAGTTAAGTCTGTAAACTGCCATGAGTTCTCTATATTATCAGTTATATTTTCCACACAAAGTACAATTCCAGTGTAAAAGTGAGACATTTTTCTGAGAAATCTAGCTTCTCTTTCTACTCATCCATTCCCACCACTCCCTCAAACGCACTCTGAGGGCCACTGGGCCGCGGAGTTAGGAAAAATGGTCTTTTGGTTTGCATTAATTTTATTTTCCTTGATAAATTGCTTAGCTGCTACTGATTATATGCCTCATAGTAAAAACTGGGATATCAAAGAATAACGAATGCAACAAAGAGGCATAGAGGAGAAACTCCATGAATACTCCAGATTATTTTATGGGTGTCTTTCAGAAGTTCTCGACTGTCAATTGTATGCTCTGAAGTCAAACTGAAAATAGGGAGAAATCAAGTAGGCTGTAGATGGAAGAGGAATGGGCCAATATTTTGCCGCTCCCTGGAGAAAACAAAAGATCAATATTCTGATTGTAGGGCCGAACAGTCAAGCATTACAAGCACCCTTTTCCAGGTTTGTAGAAAGTAAGAAAGACAGAGCCAACATGTGAGGATAAAGAGCAGTGGGTTAAAAATTTAACTCAATAACAGGAATATCTGGTAATGTTCTTACTCAGCATATCTCCCAGCGGACAACTGATTTCATTTAAAGTAATTTTATATTTAGGCTAAAAAATAAATTAGCATCAAATGAGGGGAGAAAAGATCCTTACTAAAAAAAAAAAAAAATGGAATGGACCTAGATAACCTTATGCCATAGTGAGGCAAATATTTTCATGAGTCACAAAGCTTCCTCTGGCCCATCAATGTGACAGTTTCTGGAAATCGATAATGCTGTTGGTCACTTTCCTTTCCCCTAAACATGCCGCCATGAACAGACAGGAATAGCTTCTCTCCTACTGAACAGACAGCTGTGTGGCTTCCTCTGGACACCGGGAAGGAACACGTGGTCACAAAGGGATTGGGCAGCCTGCTGCAAGGACGTTGCGGTAAGAGGAAATGAGTGGAGGCCTAGGTCAGGGAAATGACATGTTTGGGAGAAGGCAGGAAATTCTGATGTAGAGATAAGGAAAAGGAGTGGGGAAGGGACCCACGCTGGATGTGGAACAGGAAAGGGACAAAATCTCCAGGAATGGAGTCAAAGGACACAGGTTACCAAGAAAGTGAGGCCAGGTGGGGTGGAGTGGTTCGCAGGCAGGGTACGAGGCAGGTCTTGCTTATTTCAGGTGTCAGGTTGACCAGAGCCAAGGAGCAGGGGAGATAAGAAGGCTGTTGGCCTCTGCCAACATTAAAAAGATTAAAAAAAAGCTAAGAGTGTCTTTGTTTATTTGTGGGAATATGGATGGGAAAGTAGGGACAATGGGAAGTGAGGGAAGGGGGCAAAGAGGCTGAGTGATTTTATAGGAAACACGGCCAATGCTGGGATTCAAGGCACATGCGGGGCTCACCGAGTTCCACGTGACCTCAAGTGATGGTGAGCTCTTTACTCTTTACACGACTACTTGTCCATCTCATTTAAAGTGCAGCTTGGCGAGTAAATGTTTAATTTTTTCACTGCGTAACTGGCCATAAATCTCTGGAACATGTGAGGAATCATGCATTTGATTTCAACCTACAAGGTCTGAATTAATTCACCTTCACGCCTGACCGAGCGAAGCGAGTATATAACCATGCATCCCTAAGCAGGGCTGGTACGCAGAGGAGAAAACATCCCCACGGAGCTTGAGAATAACTTCAGCACTGACCTGAATCGGAGCCAGTGGAAACTCAGCCTTCAGTACATACTTTTACAGGAGGGGGAGTAGAACGGAAAACAAAGTGAGCTTAACTGAAACGTGAGAAAGTACAAAATGGCAATGACTTTGCTGGGTGGGGCCACAGCTTTCTTTTTCGCTGTCCCTCCTCCCCAACCCCCCCAGTTCAGTAACTCTCCACCCAGCATTAGTTGGGGATGACATCACTGGTTTCCCAAATACGCTCCAGCAGTTTCCTGCTTTCCAGAGTCAAGCCAAGCCATGCGTCAGTGGTGCACCTGGGTAGAGATGTGGCCGGGTCAGGTCACACAGAGTGGAAATGAAAGCCACACTGGTATCCGTTCATTAAATAAACTGCCTGCTTTACTGCTGAACTTTTAGTCCCCTTTTCCCTAGACAGAATTCCACAGAGATGGGTCCAGCACACGCCAATCACGGCAGGAGAAAAAACACGGACGTACACATACAAAGTGTGACAATTAAGTTCGCGAACTTGTTGCAATGCTGTTGCTAACCTTTTTGATATCAGAGGGATGATTCATTATGAATTTGTACCAACTGGGCAGTTAATCAAGTTTACTATGTGGAAGTGCTAAAAAGGCTGTGTGAAAAAATTAGACGACCTGAACTTTTTGCCAACAATTCGTAGCTCTTGCATCACGACAATGCACCAGCTCACACGGCACTGTCTGTGAGGGAGTTTTAGCCAGTAAACAAATAACTGTGTTGGAGCACCCTCCCTATTCACCTGATCTGGCCCCCGATGACTTCTTTCTTTACCCGAAGATAAAGGAAATATTGAAAGGAAGACATTTTGATGACATTCAGGACATCAAGGGTAATACAACGATAGCTCTGATGGCCATTCCAGGAAAAGAGTTCCAAAACTGCTTTCAAGGGTGGACTAGGTCCTGGCATGGGGGCATAGCTTCCCAAGGGGAGTGCTTCGAAAGTGACTGTGGTGACATTCAGCAATGAGGTATGTAGCACTTTTCCTAGGATGAGTTTGCGAACTGAATTGTCCGACTCATATACAACGCCTATGATTACATCCTCTGCTCCAGAAAGAGCACAGGGACCAGAGTGAAAGGTTTAGGAAAGGAGGGGTGGGGAAATGCCCAGTGAGGAACCCGGCCCCGGACAGGCTCGTGAGCTCTGGCCCACTGCATCTCAGCCCCCAGCCAAGATGCTTTTCTCTCATCATCAGTCTGTGGCACAACAGCACTGACGGTCCATTTCTCAACAGTTTCAAGCTGCCGCCCTTCCCCCAGAACTGCTCTAACTGCACCGACCTCCACACAAATGCCCTCATCCCTTCCTGGTGACCGGCGAGACTTAATGCCAAGATGCTAACCCAGGTTCTTGCCTTCAAGAGCCCTCACATCCTAATTTTATGTCCTATGTTTGTCAAGAAGACTTCATATTCCAGAAGACTTCACGTCTGTAGGAAGACTTCTAAGTCCTTCAGGAGCCTCTCTCGCTGCTTTAATGTGATGTCAAAGGGAAACAGTGTAAATACACCAAGAACTTACGTCAAACGTCTGCTAGGAATTCACACTTGATCAGACACCTCTCCATGCCAGCTGTTTGACACAATATCCTTGCGTAAGAAAGGAGGTGCTCATTCCCTCTCCATCCCAAGACCATGGGCAGTAGGCACGAAGGGCCCTGGGACAAATTAACATGGAAACAACTACCTTGCATTGCCTTTGCCGAATTTGAGGCTAGCAAACATGAGACAGAACTAGACAAAGCACACTCAGGAGTGCACATCTTCTAGGAACATTCTAGCTCTTTTGTCTTTTTTTTGGTATCCCAATTTTTCAGGTGTTAAAACACTGTTAAGACAGCCAGGACGGGCAAGGCGATTCTAACTGTTGTACACATGCTGACTCTCTTGCAACCGACGGATGGACCCCGTTAAATATTTTTTCCAAGTACTTTTAGTTTATTATCTCCCTATTTATTACATCTTCTTGTTATAAAAGCGACATGTGTTCAGTATAGTGATTTGAAATAAACAAAGTAAAAAAAAAAAAAGAACAGCTATTCATAATACCACAGCCTGATGGTAAGATTTTGGTGTCTTTCTGGTCTTTTCCCATATGGAATGTAATTTACTTCTCAAATCATTTCATATACTTTGCTTACACGTTAATATTTTTATGTCATGAAATTTATGCCAAATGATTAAACAACTCTTACAGATTATATAAACTTATAGACAATATCAAAACAATGAGACCACAAGACAGACCACCTACTGAATTTTTCTTTTTTTTTTTGGGCACAAGATTGCTTTGGAGTGTTTACAAGTTATTAGGTTTATTGGCCACTATAAACCATAAGCTTTGAAAGAATTTTGGAAACATAACAGGATAATCTCTGGAATACAGAGTTGGAAAATCATAAAGATAATTGTTTTTTTTCTCCCCACAAATATCTGCATATTTCTCACAAGGATAGGTACTAAGTGGAGAAGAGCTGGTCAAGAACCCTGCACTCTTTTCTAGCTTTCAGTAATATGCTGGGAAGAATTCATAAGTATAATATCAGTAAAGTGAGGCAAGATTGCACATGAAGCTTAATAGGGATGAAGACAGTTATTTGAGGAAGAACAATTTGCTACCTAAGGAAGAGTAGATGGAAAACACTGCCAATGCAGGTAAGAATGGTAACAACGGTCTCAGATGTCCCTAAGTCGAGTAATCATGTACTGGGTGCTTCCACACAAATAGCATGGGCAAGTGAAAGGGACTAGTGAAGTGTCTACATATTAACGTATTTATTATTATTGTTATTATTTTATTGTGGTGATCAGTGGCAATTAAAGCAGTCACTACATAGAACAGGATGAATTAATTAAATGGTAGACAAATCTGGCCTATAAGTAAAGATGGAGGGTAAAAGTAAATATTTAGAATGAGAAATCTAGAGGAGAAAAACCTAAACTCTCCAGCATTTCACTGCATGGTCTCCCAAAGTCAGCAAGACTGGAGATATTTATTGTTTGAGGAGAGAATTGCTTGTACTGTGCAATTCCCCACTTTTAGACCTACTCGGCAGCCAGAGAGGGGTGCCTCCCTTGAGAACACACCAAGAAGAGATTTCTCCCTCTGTTACAAAGCACACCGCATTCTGTACTTGTGTGGTTTTACTTACTAGAGTCTATCATAAGGCCCGTGAGGGAAGGCCTGGATCTTGTTTACCTCCATGTGGTCTACATCTCACGCTCGCTGTAGGTGTGAATGAATGAATGAATGAATGAACACTGCATAAAAACTGAAAAGCTTTCTGATTTTGACGTCTCAGATTGGGCATTCTTTCTGGAGTGGCTCGATGAGTATGTATTTCAAATTTTTAGATAACATGTGCTCAAATAAGCACATGTTGAGTGATTAAGAGTAAGAGTGATTCATTACACTAGGGTTTTCCCACCTGCAGGAGTCAGTCCGTCCAGTGTCCCCACTCCCCTTTTCCTCAGTCATCGCAGCAGGAATTTACTACCCTATGTCTCCCACTGGTGATGAATGTTAGAAGCATTTTAGCAAACTGTGCCAGGGCCCGGAATGGGGTCAAGTAAATACCGGCCCTTATTAGGCCATCCTGGCCTCCAGCGGTGTCTGTGCCAATACACGCACAGTTTCCGGCTCTGTCATAGAAAGCAGACCTCTCAGGACACTGCCTTCACGAGACAGCTTCCTGACTGACCTCCAGGAACATCTTTGGTCAGGCACCACTTCCTTCCTCTCTCATTCCCAGCCCTGCTTGGCCACAGGGGGAGCTCAGCCCAGCGCTGGGTAGGGGTGGGGGAGGGCAGAGGGCTCTCTTTAGGAAACCCAGTAGGCCCAATGTCTCCCCTGGAAAACCACTCCTCACACATTCAGTTTCTAACTATTCACATGTCAAAGAGGAGTAGAGGGACAAATGGACAGATGGACTGGTGTTCACACACCAGTTGTGGCTGACAGAATCCCGATTTTCCAGAACTGGTCTCACTACTAGCTGGGGTGGGAGAAGAGTCATAGCATATATTTGTTCAGTGACCCCAAAGATTTTAAAATTACAGCATATTATGATTTTTATTTAATGACTATCAAATGCTCGGAAACCAGTTAAGGTATCATTTATTGGTTCTCATGTTTTACATCAAATCATTTTCTATGTTCAGTCACTTCCATCTACATCTACTAGC
The DNA here is from genome assembly GCF_036562045.2 of Rhinolophus sinicus. NCBI lineage: Eukaryota > Metazoa > Chordata > Mammalia > Chiroptera > Rhinolophidae > Rhinolophus > Rhinolophus sinicus. The sequence goes on along the minus strand of NC_133755.1, from coordinate 170,606,153 downwards.
TGTCAGCTGCCTGAACTGCAGAAAGCGTCTCCATCTGGGGACTCCCCATAGCACTGAGCACAGTTCTTATGAACACTGGCTGAATGAATGAACCAATGAATGAATTTGTCAGGTGAACTATTGCGGAATTTCAAATCTGTACAGGACAAGACAGGACAGATTATGAACTATGTTAACTTTCTCCTCCATTATGGCCACTGTTTCCTGCTCCATTTGAGCACCCTCATGGCCCCGTCTCTCTCTGTGGGCCGGTGTCTCTGGGCCATGACAGCTGAGCTCCTACTCCTAAGCGAAGGCTTTCACTGACCAAGGCTCAGGAGATTTTTTAACACTGAGGGGCTGCCATCACTAAGGTCATGCTAAGGAATATTAAAGCAAGCTCTTCGTAGTACACATTTTTGTTAATTGAGGTATAATTAAATTACTCAATAAAATTCACCCTTTTTAGGGTTACTGTAGGTCTGTGAGTTTTGACAAACATACACAGTCATGGAACTAGCACCACAATCAGAATATACAAAGAATTTCCATTACCCGAAAAAGTTCCCGTGTGCCTCTTTGCAGTTAGTCCATCCCCACCCCCAGAACACTGATCTGAATTTTTAAACTTCAGTTGTACCTTTTCCAAAATGTCATTCAGCATTTGTTTTATTTAAGTCCTTCCTTCTATACCAACACTGTTGCTACCTTCCCCCAACTGGAAACTTCGCCTCCAGCTTGGGGGATATTCCCTGGCCTCCCCCATCCCTGTGATGGCTCCTTCCAGACTCCTCAGAGGGGTCCTATTATATCATCTGCTCCGTAAATGTGGATGTTTTCTGAGTATTGTCCTGTCCTCTCCTCTCATTTCTCTGGTGCTTCTCCCTTGTTCAACATCTGCCTTCATCTACGTTCTTAAAACCCTCAAGGCCTCCCCTTCCCTTTCCTTTCTTCTGAGTGGTGTGTCTGTGTTTCTAATGGATTCATAGACTATATTATGTATCCTATTAACCCTTCCAGCTCTCTTGTCCAAGCCAGACTCATGTCCAAGCCAATCTGCCTTCGTCTTGTGTTCTTTCCATGACTGACAACATCACCAGCCATAGTCAAGCCAGAAGTTCCCTGAACCCCACATGGAGGTGGCTCCCTTTAAAATATGTCCCCCATTTACCTCTCTCTCCATTTGTACTCCTGTGGCTACAGTGCCAACCCTGAGCACCTCTGGCCCCGCTGATTTACCTCCTGGTCCTGGGTCTGGGTCTCTGCCTTCTCAACACTCTCCACATTGCTGCCCGAGCTACTTTTCTAACATACTGTTCAGACCACATTCTTCTTTTCCTTATAAAAATAAAACAAACACAAAACCCACCCTATAGTGACTCCCCCGTGTGATGAGATAAAATCCAAGTTCCTTCAGATGGCAGTTGAGATCCTTAATGGCGTGGCCCTGTCTTGCCATCCCAGTCCCCTCAGCTTCCCCACCCCTGCCCAACTCTGGCCACACTGGACCACTCTGGGAAGGGTATGTCATGTCTTCTGTGCCTTTGAGTCAAAACTCACTGTTTCCCCAGTCAGACGTTGAGCCCTTTACGAAGCATTCTTGATTCTCCTCTTCTACACACCCCTGTTCCTTCCAACTCAAGGCAGAACTAGCTGTGGCCTCCCCTATACCCTGAAAGAATTTAGAATACCAACACCTCCTGTTCTAGATGCTTCTTTGCTGTTCAAACCCATGCTCCTCACACCTACTCCTCTCTTAGCATCCCCATGCTTCATGTGCAGTGAGAATTAAAAAATGCTTATTGAAACATTTTGCCTAATACTAGATAAAGCATGTGTAAATACCAAGGCAAGAATTCTGTGCTTTTTATATATATATAGTCATGGGATGTGGGGTACAGCATAGGGAATAGAGTCAATGGAATGGTAACAGCTATATACGATGTCAGAGGGGTAGTAGATAGGGGAGGGGGGTTATCACTTTGTGAGGGGTGTAAATGTCTAACTATTACATGTTTGGTACACCTGAAACTAATTAAAAAGAAAACACAACACATTTCCTAGGGTCACTCTGAGAAACTAAAATCTAGATTGAATAAATTGTGTTTCTGGGGAAAAAAAAAAAGAATTCTATACTTTTTATGCACTTTTGGCCTATCCATTGCTTCTTTGCATAAGAGAACCATATGGTGTATTAAGAAAATCATTCTGTTTCCTATTGGGGCTTGAATCAGTTTGTGACAATAATAATGATAACGATGATTTAGAATTTTCTAAATCTAATCCAGGAGCACTCCTGTGATGAGAAGTCAAACTTCAGCCACTAATGGTTACAAAGGGAAGGCTATCCTGTCACTGAGTGGCTATACTGAAGCATTTTATATATGAAGCTCATCATCACGGATTTTAAGTGCTTTGATAAGTTTTCATTTCTTTGCTATCTCCCCTCCGCGCACAGAGAGCCTGAAATAACACACTAAGCATCCTACAGAAATGGAGTGCCATTACAACAATGTGAAAAACAAGAACTCATGTGACTTGCTCATTTTCTAAGGCAGAGTTTCCCATGTGATGTGCTGAGAAAAAAGGTAGAGGGTGAACACTGATTTCCCCAGCCCTTGTTGGGGCTGAGCTGGTCCTGTCTGGCACGAGCAGTCACCTCCATTTGTCCCTGAAATCTTATCATTTTGAGTGCAATGATAGGAAAAAACCGAGAAGCATTATACTAAGCCATTTTAGCATTTCAACGCAGACTGAATTCTCCCAAGTCATTCTTTTCATTGTTCTGTAAGTGGAATCAGTTTTATGACTCAAGGGATCCTGAACATATGGTCTATAAAAAGAGAAATCTAAACTACAACGGCAGAGGTGTTTTTTACGGTGGTAGTGTGTTTAGAAAATTGCAGATACTATATACTAATTACTTCCCAATATGAGAACTGCAAAGCAGTTGGCAGAGCAGAAAGATCTTAGCTATCGTGAGGACACAGACTGAAGGTTTCTGGAAAATGTTACTCACCTTTCCAACCAAAGGGTAAATGAACCCAGCACCGATGCTGGCCCGGACATCACTAATGGGTAAGATGAAATCCCTGGGTACACCTTTCATGTCAGGTTGGTGAGACAAAGAAAGGTGGGTCTTTGCCATGCAGATGGGCAAATTTCCAAAACCCTGTAAGGAAGGAAAGGAAATGTGTTCATTGAGCACAAATGTTAGTCTCCTGGACTTGTTTAGCGTGCAATCCATACAACCCCCGCAGCTCAGACCCAGGCACATAGTAGGAGCTTGCTGAGCAAGAAGATGGGACAACCATCTCCACATGATCATCGTCTGGCAGACTGAGGATGTCTAGTATTTATTTTGGAGAACGTTCTTCATGTGAAGGGAAGGCAGCATTATGTGTGTGTTTTTGGGAGAAAGTGTGACTATTTTCCGGCAAAGCAGCAGCAGCAGCAGCAGTAGCAAGCTGTCGAAATCACTTTCCAAGGATATTAATATCCGGGACTCAGAAAGGTAATCTGGAGAAAGGCTTCGTAATGAGGCTTTTAGTCACGTTGTTCACTCATTCTTGGAGGCTGTCAGGAAGCAAAGGGCCCCTTTGTGTTGGTTTATGAATCATGGCTATTTGATCTGCGATTACATTATAGGAACCAAGATGAGGTCACTGCTTAAGCCTCTTATTTTTAAGGACCAAAGGCTTCGCCTGACCCAGCGTTCCAAAGGTGAAAGAGCAGGAAGTCACATGTGGCGTCTCATAAAAAGGACAGTGTCCTCGCAGCCTGGTTCCGATTAAAGGGTACACAGTGCCCTTTTAGACACTTTGCTAATTAAGGGCAACCACATACCCGACACGTAAGTTTCAAGGGACATTCCCTCGGTAGTCAGAGATAAAAGGAATGCAATCTTCAGAGGTGACTCAGTCTGAATTTCTTATGATTCAACTCAAAATTATTTGAAAGATTTTCGAGTATTATCAGTTGGGGGGGGGGGCTCTTTTTGCAATGCTGATTGGAGTTCTGCTGGGGAACAATCACAATTGCTCTGCAGAAATGGTGCCCAGAATTTTAGGTTTCAGAGATCACTCAAATACTGAAGGAATTTTAATGAACTGATGGATGTTTGCCAATTTAAATTTTTGCCAGTAGGGATATTAAAAAAAAACCCAAAACAGAACGTAGCATATACCATCACCATATTACTTCATAAAAAAGAGCACTTTTTAAGACTGCAGAAAAGGACCCAATATTAGAATAAATGATGGTCCTTAAATATTACTAAAAATTCAAAAAACCAACAAAAAAACCCCTCATGATAATGACCTTATTTTACTCATTTCATTGCACGAGTGAAAATTTCACTGCAGAACAATGCCTGAGTGTACAACAATGTTTGGGAATTTTTTGTTTTCCTAAAGCACAAGCCAAGAACATACATGGAAAATTCTAAGAAAAAATCAGTTGGTGACTGTTTTACCAAACCTGGGAGAATACTCTGGTTGGCATTGGTAGTATTTCAAATATGATTTAAAAATAGGATTTAGGAGTTAGGGAATTGAAAAAAACAAAAACTGATGGCACTAATAATGAAACTTTTTTGCCACCAGGCTTTGAAATGCGTTGCCTTCCATCCAGCTAGCTGGATGGGGCATTCCAGGCATGTGGTCCTTTCTGTCAGGGAGGCTGAACGTGCTGCAGGGGAGTCCCTTAAACACGAACATTACAGAATAAGGTAATGACTCATGATACTGAATCCCAGCCACCGTCACAGCTGCTTCACGAACTGCCTTTGTCAGTCTCCAGAGGTAGCAGAGGATGGAGCCTTCACCTTTGGTGGACAGTCTCAGAACCACTTGTGTACAAAAGAACAGCGCACACTGCCATCTTTCTATGCTGCACTCCTATGTGCCTAACCTGGTGCCATGCTAACATTTTTAAGGTAGTTAGAGGCCTGCAAAGAAGAGGAAACACGAAGTCTGACCACAGCCACACATCTAAGGACAGTTTCAATGTTTCTGTGAGAGCGAGAGGGACTGAAGATCACATACCACATAGAAACAAGGATACCAGCCATATTAGACACATTCATCACCACCAGTCAATGACGTATACCCTCGTATATCACCATAATGTTCTAATTAGAGTCAATATCCTACACCTAAAGATATTACTTCAATCTTTGTAGACCCCAAAGTAGATTAAGACAAGTTCAGCTGGTGAGACATATACAAGTCCTCAAGTCAAGGTGAATATTTCAAGAGCTTAAGGTGGATTTTTTCCCCCTAAAGATATAACTTTTACCTGTTCCGTGTAACGATCAATTTTGGATTGTGCCTCAGGAGAGAGTTCTATATCTCTGGCTCCATAGACAGCCTGGGCAATGGTTCTTATCTTTTCCACAATTGGAAGCTGGAGAAACAAAACAACAAAATCGTTTAATCTTGTCAAGGAATTAAAGGCTCAGTGAAATTTTCTGTAATTGCTTAAAATTCCCTACCAGATTCCCTCGTCAGAAACTGTAACATTTGAAACAATCACTCTTTTTTCCTTCTGTCACCCTTAAAGCACTAAAAATTTCAGATCAGAGGTCAATTAGCAAATAAAAAGCCTAAGATATACAGCCAATTTAGAGGCTGCTTATCTAGTTAATAACTTACCCACTGCAGCAATTAAAAAAAACACGTAGTTTTATACTATGCTTTTTAATGGTCTGGCAAGTCAGCACAAGAGTCTCCTAAGTAAATACTTAGTGCTGATTTTCAACTCTGGTGATATGATAAAGAACGCAGCAGTACTAAAGAACAAGTATATTTTTTTGTGAGTGGGAATGGGTTGAGATTTTAATATAAATGCTGATGTGATCAAATACTCCATTGGAAAATCAGAGGTTGAATCTAGTGTCACTTCAGAAAATTACGAGAAATCATGGAGAATGGGAGAAACCCAAGAAGACTAGATGTTGGCAAATAAATGTGTGGGGAGAAGATAAAAAGTCTTCCATGAATGGAAAACATGGAAGCAGACTGCTGGCAAAATACTAAGAGTGATCTTAAGAAACAAGAATGGCTCATTAGGAAAGGAATATACCACAGATAAAGTGATTCTTGATGTAAGCAAAGCATTTGACTAAATCGGTTCTTATTTTGCTGTGGGTAGAAAACACAGGCATAACGCAGTGAGCTGGATGAACAGCTGCTGGAGCCAGTGCTGATGGAATAAACATCCCCTAAGGAGAAGTCTCTCGTGGTCCGATCAAGGACTTTGCTTGGCAATGGCAAATGGGACGTTTGTATGAACTATGGATGATACACACAGGAAGAAGAATTATCCAACAGGAGAACATAAAAGCTAACTCCACCCTCCCAATCTGATAGACCCCTAAACTGCTTTAAAATGTGGTTTTTATTAATGTAAACTTTATTACTGTACAGTTGTCCTGTGGTGTGGAACTTAAATATTGGACTTTTCAACAAATAAAAAAGAAATGAAGGTACAAGTCATTATAATCTTTCATTGAAGGACATAAAAGAGGGTCTGAATCATTGGAGAGAAATACTTTGTTCATGGACGAGGAGGCTCAATACCGTACAGATGTCAGTATTTGCAAGCAATCTGTTAGTTCAGCTCAACCCCAATGAAAACCCCAAGAGCACTTTTGGTTACTTGGCCAACCAATTCTCAAATCCATCATGAAGAATAATGGCATATAGGTAAGATAACTTCAAAAATAAATAAAACCAAAAGAACAAAAAGGACTTGCCTTATTAGATATCAATCATACTGCAATACGATGCTAAGTAATTCCATGTGGTACTGGCACAGGACTAGACGAATTAATCAATGGAAGATAAGAAGAAACCAAGAAAGACACCTCAGCAGGTGTGGGACAGTACATAGAAGAAACGGCACAGAATAGGGGAATGGCTGACTGGCCAACTGACTTTTGGCTGGAAAGAAAAAAATTAGATTCCTACCACACACTAGGCCCCCAAATAAATCCAATATGGAACAAAGGCATAAACTTCAAAATGAGAACTCTAAATATAGGAAGAAAACATTGGGAACTGTATGATCCTAAGGTAAGGAAAAATTTCTTAAACAAAGTAACAACTGATTATACCCTAAAGGAAATGATTTATAGATTTGACATCAAAATTTAAAGCTTCTTGTATATATACAAATAAGGTTAAAGGAGTGGGATCAGTCTGGGAGAAGATATATGCAAGTATTTATAAAGTCAAAAGAAAAAAATCAAGAGAAAGACAAATATTTAATACTAGGCAAAAGGAGTGACTAATAACCATATGAAAAAATGCCCAATCTCATTAGTAATTAACAAATGCAAGTTAAAATAATGAAAAACCAATTCACAACCATTAAATTAGTACCACTGAAATGTGTGAGACTAACAAGTGCAGGTGAGGATGTGGGGAAGAACAATCCTTCTAAGAGCTCTCTTCTTGGTTGAGACGCTCACGGTCTAGCCTCCATGAAAGCTTCCCAACTGGTCTCTTTACTTCTAATACACCCTCCACTCTCCCGCAAGTCTAACCTTCCTAAAATGTACCTTGGTAAGAAGAATCCAAAAATCTTCAGCTTCCCACAGCCTACCAAAGAACAAAATCTGTTTGTGACATTTCAGCATCTACACGTGCTCAGAAGCATCCCTAGATCAGTTTCCATATCTTTAAATTTCCCCCAATTGCTTTGTTTCTGGGTCCTGCACATAAAGCCTCTGTCTGTCATCTTCAAAGATCAACTTCTGCTAAAACTCCCTGAGCTCTGTAAGATCTCTCTCAAAGGCCAGCTGCTCCAGGAAGCCTTTACTGGTCCCCTCACCACATGGAGGCCTTCTCTTCTTGGACGTCCTGATGTCCTTGCAATGCTCTCACCTGGGTATTACACAGGACCAGAGGTTCAACAGGACCTGGCACTGAGTGGCTGCTGGCAATGCTCATGCTACCTTAGGGTGTGCTGATGGACCTCAAAGGGTAACCGTCCCGGGATCAAAGTCTGACACTGACTCTACCAGATGGCAAGGGGCCTTTTGTAAACCACATCATAGCAGAAGTCAGAGAAGACTCTCCACCTCTAGAAGAGACAGCTCTGGAAAGAAATGATGAGCTTCTAGAAAGGCAGAATGTGAAACAAGGACCGAAATCAGAAGCAGTTTTTAGCTCAACGTTTAAGGAAAGACTATAACCAGAGTTTCCTCACTAACTAGTGACCTGGGAACTCTGGGAACATTCAGCGTCAGCCAGGTATGGCAGGTATGGCACGAAGAACTGCTGTAGCAAGAACTGCTGGATGAGTGCAAAGCTGAGGCTGGGCTAGAGAAAGAAGCTTGAAGGGTAACTTCTAATGTAAAAGATTCAACGTTCATACTAGCTGAAGAATAAAGGATGGCCTTGATTTGAGGTCAAGGACCACTTCTTGTTCACTTAGAGGTGGGATATAATACAGCCTCTGGAGTATATGGCCATGTGGTGCAAAAGTGACAGAAGACAGTAAGAAGTTCACGTAATGATGTGCCGAAGACAGCACTGAGAGGGGATTCTTTACATAAACCTTAGATCTCACTCATCAGCATAATAAGCTGACGGGCACTGAAGTCCTGCTATTGACACTGCACATAAGCTAATATAATATCCGCTGCTGGTCCATAAATGCCTTGCAAGGAGCAGCTCTTTTTAAGAAACAAAAGTTAATAGGAAGCTGGAAGATATTTCTAGCACCCACACAGCAAGTACAATGACCATGCTTTGTCAGGGGAATCAGTTCTCAGAATGTCGTGCTCCCCAGGCAGTGTGATAATGGGTCCTGGGAAACAGGCAGTGTCCCCACTGCCACAGGCTCGGCCTGTACCTCACCCCCACCCCTGCTCGGCCATTCCAGCCCTCTGTGGGTGTGTCTGTTAATGGCGCAAGGGGTGCTAAGAAAGAACACAGCCCTGTCTTATATCTAGTTAAATCATGTAACCTCTCTAACTCTGTTTCCTTGTCCCTGAGATGGGGATGGGAATACTCTACTGTACATCGTTTTACTGCAAGCACAGAAGCAACATAGAGAAAGTGTGTTGTAAATGTCACTCTATACAAAGCTTAAGTAATATTATTATGGAATAAGTACAATACTGTGTTTCCCCAAAAACAAGACCTAGGCGGACAATCAGTCCTAATGTGTCTTTTGGAGCAAAAATTAATGTAAGACCCAGTCTTATTTTACTATAAGACCTGGTATAATATAATATAATATAATATAATATAATATAATATAATATAATATAATATAATATAATACCGGGTCTTACATTAATTTTTGCTCCAAAAGACGCATGAGAGCTGATGGTCCGGCTAGGTCTTGTTTTAGGGGAAACACAGTAGACTGCACTATTTACTGAACTCTATGATTTGAAAATAAAGTCAATGCATATAACTTTCCTATTAAGGTAAAAATTAAAGAAAAATTCACATGGGAACAAAGTAATAGCAAATAAAAAATGTGAAGGAATTAGTGTGAATGGGTATTTAATTGATTTCTTATTAGGTTTTAAACACGGAAATACTTTACTTCAAGAAATATGTATTTAATTTTTAATTGTGGTAAAACACGTATAACATAAAATTTACCATCTTAACCATTTTTAAGCATACAGCTCTGTATTGTTAAATACATTCATGCTGTCGTAAAACCAATCTCCAGAACTCTTTTCGTCTTGGAAAACTGAAACTCTGTACCCATTAAAACCCTAGCAAACACCCTTTTACTTCTGTTTCTATTAATTTGATTATTCCAGGTACCCCCATATAAATGGAATCATACAATATTTGTCCTTTTGCATCTGGCTTATTTCACTTAGCATAATGTCCTCAAGGTTCATCCATGTTGTAGCATGTGTCTGAATTTCCTTCCTTTTTACGGCTAAATAACTTTTCATCATATGTATTCACCACATTTTTAAAATCCCTTCATCTGTCAATGGACCCTTGGATGGTTTCCATCTTTGGGCTATTGTGAATAATGCTGCCGTGAACATGGCTGGACAAATATCTCTTACAGACCTGGCTTTCAATTCTTTTGGGCATAAGGAAATATAAATATTCTGTTAACAACTAACCTGTCTTCCTTTCTAATGTTTATCTGAAAGTGTTTTGGGAATTTCTAGCAGGTGCCAGGCTGACTTTGGGAACTGTGTACTTGTCACTTTATTTCCTGTAGGAAAATCGCAACCTCCCACACACGACCGACGACCCAAACAGAAGGCAGTGCAGGAAAGCAGGAAGGGGCCAGGGGCATGAGGCCCAGTCGGAAAGCCTTGTTTCTTCTTACCCTCAGCGTCCGGGCCACGTGTTTCCCGGCAGGCACCGTGACCGACCCGACCCCCCTGGCACTCTGCACTTCTGATGCCCCAACCCCAGCCTCACAGACGCTGGAGAAGACGAGGATGCTCCCCATGATTGCCTTCCAACGTGAGGACTGGAGAATGTACCCTCAACATCCTGGGCACGTGTTCGGCAGCCCTGTGCTGAATAAATCCAATGCTTCAGCTCAATGCAGCTAGAAATCCTAAGACCAAAGTTCTCTCGGGACTCCTACTACACTTTTTCTTTTTCACTCACATGTATAAGTAAATAAATAAAAGAAAATCTTAGTTGACAAATCTTTTGGGTTTAATATAAAAACTAAAAACTGCTCTGATCAGGTGGTTCTCATTGCATATGGTCTATTTATATGGTGTCTGTAGGCAAGGAACTTCCTGCTGTTTCTATATTTGATTCTGGGGAGAAGTATAACCTTGAAGACAAAAAACAAACAAATAAACAAAACAAAACTCAAGCTCAGTCTAATGATCTTGATCTGAACTTGATATTCTCTTTGGTAAATGAAAGTTTTTATAAAACAAATAAACTGGTAAAATAAATTATGAGTGTTTATGCATTAATCCTCCCTGGCTTTCCCCTGGCTCCATAAATATTTACCAATTTATTTATTCACCATATCTTTCATCCTTGTATCCCTGATGTCTAGGACAGTGGCTTGCACACAATAGGCATTATATAAATGTCTGCAGAGTGGATAAATAACCACTATGAGAAGTACTTGCAAAATGTGCAAAGACCTTCAGGGACTTTGTATACAAAGGACTTGTGCTGGAGTGGGGCCAATGGTACAGTAAACTAGTATGACAATAGAATGTGTGATAAAGGCTCTGCATAAACATCCTATTAAAGGTGGGTGATCACAGATTGAAGGGGAGGGCATGGAAATCAGCAAAAGTTGGCAGGAACGTGAAACAGGACTTTGAATCGCGCTTGAAGGACATGAAAGATTTTAATAAGCAGTGACAGAATAGATTATTCCACAAAGAGAAAGGCACAAGTCAAGGTGTGAACGGTGGCAAACAAAGCTTACTCTGGAAATAGAGACTATTCCATTTGTACTGTCTACAACGGCTTAACATATTAATATGCTACTTCATGAAGCCTGGCATCTACACTGGTCTCTGATCATTGCTGAACGAAAACTGTTAAATCTTCATCTTTAGCAGGAACATAACTTTGAACACATCCTACATTAATTCCCTCCCAAACCTCTTAAATGTCTATGTCCAGGGGAGACTTTCTGTGATGATGGAAATGTTTCCAGTGCAATAGCCACTAACTAGCCTCCTGTGGGTATTTTAAGCAGCTGAAATGTGACTGGTGCAACTGAGTTCTTAATTTCAGTCAATTTAGATTTAAATAGCTACCTGTGACCAGTGGCAGAGCACAGCTCCTGAAAGGAACTATGACCAATTGTTATATTGCTGTGCAGTCTCTTGCGTAGAGCAGGGCACACCATAAACACCATCAAGTAGGGAAGTTGGACGATGTGGTGGCTTTCATGCTTCATTATATTCATTTGGGGGAGTGACAATCCAGGCTCATAGAAGCTGAGTTACTCAAAGTTACATAGCATATCCTTCTTGAAAAGGTCTGGGCAAGTCTGCTGGAATTGTTAAATTAAAAGATCTTTAGTGGAGTAAAACTGACCTACAAATTCCAGAAAAGCAGTTACTTAAATTTTTAAGTGATCTTTTTGGTGAGAAGAAAATGGACAAAAATAAAGTGAAACAGAACATTAAGTGAAATAGAATAAAAATTAAAAACGAAGCTGCTGGAATTGAAGAAGACAGTATGATGACACTTCCTCATTTTAAGGAAGTATTGTAATAGATCAGGGACCACAGTCAGCAGCCCTGAAAGTCTCCTAGAAAACCCATGAAAACACCACTCAATACTCGACTATCAACAGTCCACGCTCTCCTAATAAGCACACGACTGTTAAGTGTTGGAACACACTGCTGTTTCTTCAGTGTCAACACTGAATAAAAACTACATTGTTCTTTTGTTTTTACCAAGGCCACAGCGTGGAATTCATACAAGTTAAATGTTCTTAGGCTGTGATGTTGGCAAACTGTATGCCAATGCCCATGTGATATTTAAAAAGCATCAATGACTAAACTTGTAAGTTGCACAGAAATCTCCTGACACACAGCAATTATTTCAGTTTGTTTTTGTCTTTTAAATGAAGCCTGCATATTCAATGATGTACAAGGGCAGTCTGGTAAATAGCCTTTCCTGTACTTTGAATAAAAAAGTATAACGTGAAGCCACGACTGTTAAGTTCTACTGAGCATACACAAGGTACCAGGGTTCATTCTAACATACCCCAGCGTCATGGGAGCCGTTCCGTGTTGCTACTGAGAACAGACCCAGTAACTGCCACACGAAGCACGTCCTTGGCTGGAAACCAGCACATCTGAGCTACCAAAGGCGCACGTGCTCACTGCCATGAGCCATGAGCTGGCCACCAAGTGTCTCTCCCTGCTGGCTCGTTAGCCCTGAGTAACAGGTTCACCCAGGAGACTCCCAGAGGAATCTCATTCTCCTGAGGCAACCGGGGTGTGTGGTGAGATAGCAGGCGCCTGGGAAAGGAAAGCGAGCTCACTGCAGAAGGTCTGCATCTGCCCATAGGAAATGGTGACAATAAGGAACTCACAGGGGTGATCTTTCGTACTCAAACAGAACATTACAGCAACGCCAAAGGAAAGGAACGATAGGAATAGGGGAAGAGCTGCCAGTGACCTTGGGCACCCCACTTGACCTATAAACACATACGTGTTTTTATGACCTATCTGTTGTTCCCCTTTCCACAAACCTTACTTAATAAACTCAACGTGTTATACGAGTAATATGATTGGTCACAAAGTGCCGTCTGGGCTTTACTTTCGTGTGTAAGGAGCCCTTGATTTTCACAGGTGGCTCTTTTTCTTGATTGTACAGGAGTCGTATTTCTCTCATTGATCTACTGCAGATGTGCTTCCAAAGGAAAGAAAAAACCTTTTGGTCTGAAAGTCTCACTCAAAAGCCGAGTAAATTATTTTCACGAAAGGAGAAAGACATGGTTTTCTGATAAAAAAATCATTCCTAAGACAAATACCCAACCTTTCAGATACTGGAGTGACGAGAAGCCGTGCTGTTTTGAGTGTTTTCCCCCCCGAATCCCAAGACTGTCGTTTTCTCTTCTGAAGTGGTCTCTTATATGTGGTACCTTTAATGATAACATCTGCGCCGATATATAAATAACCTTCCTTAGTGCTTACTGTCTCTGCACAATGGTATGATGCTACCTGAATCTAAGTGAGAAAGGCTGGGGGATGGAGAGAGGGGTGGTAGAAGGTGACTGGCTAACATATGGTGGGACACTGACAATTCATTTTACATCCCCCAGTCTTTCTTGATGGGTCTACAATTTTAGAAGAAATAATGCATTTCTAGAAACTCCCATCATAGTGACATTCCATTTTTCATGTCTAGGAGAAAGCACTTAAATGACATAGGAATCCCGTGGCACGCACAAGTGAGACAGATATAGGCCACTGCTTCTTTCTCATCAGGTGCTATTTCTAGCATCACGGAAACAAAGCTGGGGCACGCTTTGCCAGAATCACAGAAGTCTGAGCAGGCTGCGCTGAGAAAGCTGGGCTGGTTCTAACAATAGTGTGAGATCTCATGAGACGTATCAAACACAGGTGAATGAGGCAGATGGCAGGCTAAGGAGTAAGTGATATACTGCAGGCCCAAGAAGAGGTGACAGAGAACCGGGAAGCCAATGCTGGAGAAGGATGCAGTTTTGACAGACATCTGAGGAGTGTTTGCAGAAGGGTGTGGAGGTGAGGTGGGAAGCTGAATCATGGAAAGGAGGCCGGGGAGAGGGGGCTGGTGAGGGGCTCACACAGTTCAGGTTGGATGACCGGAACTCAGTCCTAAGTAGGAAAGCAGAGTGTAAGCGAGTACAGGGAAGAGAAACGGGTTTCTGAATGAGAGACTTAACTGACTGGAAAATGTTAAGGGGCAGCTTTCTAAACATCCTATCGCACAGAAAAGGGAAAGGTGGGAGCGGCGGAAACCGGCAGACCAAGGGCAAGTCTGAGGACCGGGAGCAAAGAGCCAGAGGAGGTCAAGGGCCCCAAGGAGACCCCAGGACAGGGCAAGGGCAGCAAAATGCAAGGGCACCCTTCCTCCTTGGAGTATTTCTCTGCAATTACTGGGAAACATAAAAGGCATACAGAGATATACATAAATACCATTTTAAGTTTTTAAATTTTATTAATTGAAACTATATATATAGTGTGAATGTACTTAATGCCACAGAACTGTACATTTAAAACTTGTTAAAATGGGCAATTTCATGTTATGTGTTTTTTTAATCACAATCACAATTTAAAAACACTATACATACATACATACACACTTACATGCATATAAGTATTTATATGAACGCATTTTTATTTACTTATTTAAAATTTAAGGCTCTGGTTGCAAATACCCAGAGTCCAATGAAAGGATTAACTGTCAAAACCCCACCGACAACTGGCATATGTTGAAGTTTGAATTGTTAAGAAATATAAAATAATTTCCTAATAATCAATCAACCACCCCCCACACAAAACAAAACAAAACAAAACACTCCAACCCTTCCAAACCGCTGCCTTAAGAAGACCAGCAGGAAAGAAAAGATTCCTAAACATTCAGGCAGTGAAAGTACAATAGTTCAGAAATCCGGCCCTGGGCTGAGCCCTCCAGGTCTGTTTTGATCTCCCTTCATCCAGACCCCGCTGTGATCAAGAGAATGGCTTCACACAAAGAACAGGAAAGACCGTTTAATAAAAACAAACACTCTCCTCTCTTGCTGTCAAGGTTACACCTCAAAATGTTTGCATGGTCAGAGGACGGATACGGAAATGATTTTCAACCTTAACTCCTGATTTAACAAACACTATTCAGACTCCGATTTGCAAGCTGACTTTCAGTGTCATACAACCTTCGCAAAAGCAACCAACTTTTTATTGTATCACCAGTGGAGCTAAATTCTACCGGACAAAGAATGCTACATGTCTTGCTTTAATTTGGTGGTGCCCTTCTTTCTGGGTGCACTTAGAAGCCTTCGCTTCTAATTCCTAGTTTTAACCCTCTTGGACAGGAAACCAGTTCTGGAGTCTGACAAAGTCACCCGAGTTACAAGGTAATTCTTGTAGGTCAATTCACGAAGCGCTCTCTCTTCCTGAAGTGAACACGACAGGAGGAAGAGCTAACACTGATTGGCAGCTTCCTACGTTTCAGCATTTCACTCTGAGACATTTCATCTGGTCCTCATGGCAACTAGATGAAGTTGGTGTTAATATCAGACACCATTTGATAGGTGAGACTCAGAGAGATGAGTTAACTTGCCCAAATTTATATCTGTAGTAGGAGGCCTTGTCAATATTTGCACTCAATTGTGCATAACCCCCAAACTTTATCCTTTTAACTATAACGTGTTACATCTTCCATCGAGTGTCCATTTGTTAGGGGGTAAGTCCCTCACTTTCTCTGAACTTTTGTTTCCGCACCTATAACACACACCCAGTGGGACTGGGTGAGATACGCTTGAAATCATGTATGGAAGAGCGATGTTAGCTAGTAAAATGCATATAAAGATTAGTTTTTTTTCTGCTATACTACTTTCCAGTGTGCTTGCAGATGTGGAGCTATTATATATTAGTTAACTGTAAAGATATATTTGTCAAAAGTAATAGAAAAGGAAAAGTAACAGAGTAGATGGTTTTTTGGGAGGACTATTAACAGCTTCTTAAAGGGGACTATGACCAGCTGAGTTTTTTTTTTTTTTTTTTAAAGATTTTATTGGGGAAGGGGAACAGGACTTTATTGGGGAACAGTGTGCACTTCCAGGACTTTTTTTTTTCCCCCAAGTCAAGTTGTCCTTTCAATCCTAGTTGTGGAGAGTGCCGTTCAGCTTCAAGTTGTTGTCCTTTCAGTCTTAGTTGTGGAGGGCACAGCTCAGCTCCAAGTCCAGATGCCGTTGCTATTTGCAGGAGGCGCAGCCCACCATCCCTTGCGGGACTCGAGGAATTGAACTGGCAACCTTGTGGTTGAGAGCCCACTGGCCCATGTGGGAATCGAACTGGCAGCCTTTGGAGTTAGGAGCGCGGAGCTCTAACCACCTGAGCCACCAGGCCGGCCCCATCTGAGTTTTGAGAGGAGACGATGCACTGTAATTTCAAATTTATCTATCTATGTATCTGTGTATCTATGTATCTATCTATCAATCATCTGTTTATTTTTTAAGAAGGGTGCAGTTCACAATGACCCATGCGGGGATCGAACCGGCAACCTTGGTGTTATTAGCACCACGCTCTAACCAATTGAGCTAACCCACCACCCCTTGAATTTAAATATATTAATTCTCACATGATAAACTTCCTCTGAGCAATTAGGGCACTGTACCTTATTCCATATTTTTTGAATTGTCATTCTGAATCAATCAACAGCTGCTTCTAGTACCCTAATCAAAAACTGCCTGTTCTTGAATTAGAAGCTACTCTCATAAAAAAATGTGCACAATTGTTCTCTAGAGAACAGGGCTGCTTAACTCAATTTCCTATAAAGTTTAGCATAGACCCCAGTCAGCAATACAACTTGTTTCTTGCTTCAATTATAGGCTGGTCATCGTCATAAAGCCTCCAACCCTGCTGGTATCTGGCCTCCGTGTCTCTGCGGTCAGGTGTTTGTATGTCTCTCTAGCTGTTCCTCTTTCCATTGATTGGGATTTTGAGACGATATCTCCCTCCTCCCCCCCCCCCAAAGCAATCATGCCTTGTGCGCCTACACTATTTCAATTCCTCCAAATAATGGATCTCAGGTGTCTTTCTTCTGTAACACAAGACTGGGCGGGGGTGAAGCAGGAAATAAGATGCCATCAACCCTGTACTGAATACATTTCTGGTGGAACAGAGTCTGGTGGGGCAGGTCACCAAAGCACACAGAAGCCCAGTTTGCACTCAGGAGTAACGGCAGCAGGTGATTCATCCCAAAGCATTTTATCCCTTCTTTCATCCTGTAGAGCAATCCCACACCTGTTAGGCTGCCGACCACCAAAGGGTTAATCTCGGAGGAAAAAAGAAAGGGAGCAGAAAGGGTTTCAAGAAAATCATTACTTAATCCATAGAGGTTCACCAGCATTGAATATGCAAGAAATCGGGAAAAAGTCTGAGCTCTGTTACTGACTGCACCAACAAATTCAGATTTTGATGTGGTTACGAGACAAGATTGTAAACGGGCTCATGTTATCTAAAATCATCTTGCCAGTGCGAGGAACACAGAGATGAGGGAGCCAGTACCCAGCAAGCCAGGGCAGCCAGCGTGTTTCACAAACTGCCATGCAGCAAGAAGCTGATTATCTCATAAACAATTATGCAGCTCAAATCTAATTTGTGTAGTTAAAAAAAAGGGAGCAGAGTATGTGGGCACAGGAAGCAAGAATCCTGGCTTTGAGGCCACCTATCAAATATAGGACTTGAGACCACATTATTATAAATGTTCTCCCTTCCCACAGGAGAGCTGACATTTTAACATCATTATCTCCATGAAAAATGGGACTATAGGGGAAAAAAATAAGGTATCAGTGGAAACGAAAAGGGTTCATCTTAGGGTTAGTACATGTCTGAGACAGCATAACTCAGAGAAACATTTCTTCTACTCACTGACCTTTTCTCCTGGAATGGTTTCCTTGAAAAGAGACACACTTTATGAAATCGGTCATTTAAAAAACTTGCCTTTGGGGCGGCTGGATGGCTCAGTTGGTTAGAGTGAGAGCTTTTAACAGGGTTGCTGGTTCGATTCCCACATGGGCCAGTGAGCTGCGCCCTCCACAACTAGATTGAAGACAGCGAGCTACAGCTGAGCTGTCGGAGGGGCAGCCAGATGGCTGTTGGTTAGAGCGCAAGTTCTCAACAACAAGGTTGCCAGTTCAATTCCCACATGGGATGGTGGGCTGTGCCCCCTGCAACTAAAGACTGAAAACGGCAACTGGACTTCGAGCTGAGCTGCGCCCTCCACAGCCAGATTGAAGGACATCGACTTGGAGCTGATGGGCCCTGGAACAACACACTGTTCCCCAATAAAATAAAATAAAATAAAAAGAAAGAACATTAAAAGAAACACAAAAACTAACCAAACAAAAACCCTGTCTTTGCCACTCAGAGTGGGGTGCTTCATGCTCTGATGGCAACAGTCTGAGGTGCTGTGAGCTGGCCGGGGACAGGGTTTCCTGACAGTGGTTTGTGTAAAAGGGCTGAGGGCTGTGCCAGGTGCTGCAGATACCCTGGCAAGGCTCACCTGGGCAGCAAGGGGAGGGAGAAACACAAGATCACTTTGGCCAGCAGCCACCAACATGCCTGGCGTGCCCACTGCAGGGCTGCGTCGATCTTACGCTTCACATCTCCGGGGTCAAAGAACACACAGCTCCTAATCAGAATATTTTTCTTCGTGTAGAACCCAAGTCTCCCACCCTCCCTACTGATCTCTACCACCTCTGTAATCTAGAATATTCTACTCTCTTGTTCAGAACATGGCTTTACAACCCGACAAAACCTGTTCTGGGCTAAGCATCCCAATTCATTCCTGAAGTCCTTCCTTCCACAAGTAGTTACTGGGGGCCTACAATCTCCCTCATTTGGCATGGATTCTGCACCCGTCACCATCAAGCTTCCACTTCTGGTGGGCCACTCAGTTACCACCCCTTTAAGTAGCATCTCCCGCCAGCCCACCGCCACTTTTGAACACAGTACTGAACTATGAAGAACAGAGAAGGACGATGGTTCCCATCTTTCCAGATACTCTCCCAGCTCCGCCGCTTTCCAGCTATGGGACACCGGGCAGGTTCTTTGCTCTCTTTTTGTGCTTTAGTTTCCTTATCTGTAAAATGGGGGGCTATCAACAGTTCGTCCTCAGGAGGGATGGTAGGACTACAGAAATTGTCATGTGCAAATTACCCATTATGCCTGGCACGCAAAAAGCCCTTCTCCAGTGGGAGCCTTCACAGCAAGGCCAACATCACGCTCTTGCTGATAATAACTTTAAACTTACAGATAATGCCACTACGCTCTCTTCACTCATGATTTTGGTCTCTGCCATCTGAACAGCAAAGAGGAGTCATGCTCCTGTCTGACATCTGAGAGACAGACCAACAGAACTGGTGAGGGGTGGAGGAATGGGGAAGAAGAAATCAGCTTGCACCTGAGCACTCTGGCAACTGTGGGCTACCTTTGAGGACAAATCCAACAGCTAGAGCTGGAGCCACACAATTGAGAGTGCAGATGTGGACATAGGTGCCAGAATAAACGGAGGACAAAAGCGAGGTCCTGGGAAGTTCAGATTTTCTTCGTGAAGGCTCATGACCTAGATATGCTTAAAAATATACTAGATGACCTAGCAACTCCCTTTCTGGGCATATACCCAAAAGAATTAAAAGCAGAGTCTTGAAGACATGTTCACAGCAGCATAACTGACAACAGACAAGAGTTAAGAAGCACCGACGTGGCCAGCCAGATGAATGAATAAACAATGGGGTATGTGCATGCTATGGAATATTATTCAGCCCTAAAAAGAAAGGAAATCTTGACATACACAATAACATGGATAAATCTTGACAGTATGTCTCCCTGAAATTCAGATGTTGAAGTTTAATCCGCAAAGTGGGGACTTTGGAGATGATTTGGTCATGAGGGTGGAGCCCTCGTGAATGGAATTAGTGCTCTTATAAAACAGACCTCAGAGATC
The DNA here is from genome assembly GCF_036562045.2 of Rhinolophus sinicus. NCBI lineage: Eukaryota > Metazoa > Chordata > Mammalia > Chiroptera > Rhinolophidae > Rhinolophus > Rhinolophus sinicus. The sequence goes on along the minus strand of NC_133755.1, from coordinate 170,586,015 downwards.
CCTCACCCTTCCCATCATGTGAGGATGCAGAGAGAAGACCCTCACCAGACAATGAATCCGCCAGGGCCTTGATCTTGGACTTACCAGCCTCCCCAACTGTGAGAAATCAATGTCTGTTGTTTATGAGCCACAGTCTACGGCCTTCTGCTATAGGAGCCGAAAGAGCTGAGAGCGTGAAGAAGCCAGTTACAAAATGACAAATACTGCGTGGTTTTACTTATAGGAGATACTTAGAATGGTTAAGCTCATAGAGACGGAAAGTAGAATGGCGGCTGCCAGGGGCAGCGGGCAGAGGGGAGTGGGCAGTTATTGGTCATTGGGCACAGAGTTTCGGTTTTGCGAGATGAAAAGAGCTATAGAGATGGATGGTGGTTGGTAACAATGTGAATGTACTTGATAGTACCGAACTGTACAACTAAAAATGGTAAAGGTGATACATCTTATGTGTATTTTACCATAATTAATAATTATTAAAACACTTAAAAAATATACTAGACATAGCTCAAGAAAACCGCAATGAGGGAAAAGAGCTACAGCAGAAACGGAAAAAGAAAACATATCCCGTGGTTTCACAAGCCTTATGACGTTGCTCAAAAGGCTTGTTTCTGTGCAGACCGTCCAAGTGTCAGCTGTGGAACACGAGTGTCCAAAGCCCCTCGTCACTGATGCCCGCTACGTGGAAGTAGAGGATATAGCCTTCGAGAGCCTAGGCTTTGGGGCAAGGAGCTTGGCTCGGCCCTTGGTAATGGGGTCTCGTCAGATGGCTTAACCTCTTTCACCTTCAGTTTCCTTATCTGCCTGTGGGTTGTGAGGACTCAGTGGGACAAGTCCTGTACAGCTCTCAGCGCTGGCCGGGCACACAGTTAAGGTATGAGAAACGTCAGCCACCATTAGCACTGTTGTGGGATCTTACCTGAACATCATACAGGAACTGGAAACGACTTCTTTTACTTGCAGCTTCTCTCACAGCCCAAGCCAGGTCCACTGACCCTTTGCCACCCATCGACCAGTGATAGCAGGGGACCGCATCAAAGGCACCAGCCCGCTTCGCGAGCTCGCACACTAAGTCAATCTCAGCGCGGGTGTCGGTCCTAGTGATGAAAATGTTTGTGGTTTTTGCATCTGTATTCATTTAGGGATGTTTTTAAAGAAAGACTAACCGTTTATATAGAACTTTGCTCCCTTACACTGAATATATTTTAAACATCAAAAGTGGTTACATCGTGTTTAAATAAATCAAACTTAAAGAAAAGCATGGGAAAAAACTCCTCCAACATGACTCAAATATTTCAAGTTTTATTGAGAAAATTCCATAACATAGCCCTTTGATCATCCATAGTCTTTCAGACAGAAATGCTGGGTGGAATTTAAAAAAAAAAAGCCAAAGAAATGGTAAGTCGCTATATAGATTTCATTTCCCTAGCAACATGTGAGAACACTGTGTGGAGATGAAATCAATCCAAACCGAACCAAACCAACAGAAAGAGCAGAGTACTTCTGTATACTTTTAGATGAAGCAGAGAAAGACCAAACATCCTCAAGACACAAATCTGGTTTACAGGGTGGCCCAGCGCTACGACCACATTTAAAGGAGAAGGCTTGACTTACTTGAAGACATTCAGAGCTACGACGACGGGAACCCCAAAGAGCTGAGCGATCTGAATTTGCTTCTGGAGGTTACAGCAGCCGTCTGCCACCAGCTGGATGTTCTGTAAGAAAACCAGACCCCCTGTATCACTTCCCACCACACCTGCCAAACTAAACTGGGAGGGCCACTGTGGCAGGTTTTGCTTCCATCTTTGCTCACGTTATGGTCCTAGAAGCTATTTAAGAAGACCACAAATAGTTTCTTCCCCCAAGAAAGATGGCTGCTGAAGGAGATGGATCATTTTCAAAATAATGTCTAAAATTATTCTGAGTCCAATGGCATATTTGGGTCTTGAGCCAGGCACCCATTTCTGTGGCTGAACAGTGGCCAGGACATAAGCGACATGCCCACGCCCTGCAGGCTGGTGGACAAGAAGGCACAAGGCCACTGTACCGGGAGCCGCGCTCAACTACTCCCTGCTCGACCCCTAGTGCCACCTGTAGGAGCTAAGAGGTACTGTTGCCAGTAAATCAAAGTATTTACAGAAAGGAGTCAAGTAACTTATTAAGCCATAAAGCCAGTTGTATATGCTCCAAAAGTCAGTTTTTTCCACATCTAAAGAATACATAGGTATGAGGTTTATATTTGTGTCTGTGCTGGAGACCGTGAGTTGGAGTAGGGAAAAGTAGATACAGACCATGTCCAGCATTTGTTAAGATTGAAGTGTTAACTGAAGGGATTGTAACCCTGCCCCCAACCATTTCCTCTAGGATTATCAGAAAAGCACTTTTCTAAGAGGCCACTGGTGGAGGACTCCTTCACTGACTTTTAACTGTAAGCCAATGGTTAACTGGATGTGAATGATTCTTCACGTAAGCCTTTTAAAGCAGTCACTCTTACCTCCTCTGTGTATTCTCTCTTAAGAGGGACACCTGCAGTTACCTGAGATAAGAGACAAAATTAAGAATGATCTCATTAAAATGCTTACTCTAATTGATCAAGATCTGAAAGAAAAACAAATCATAAGTCACTTTTTGGGACGGTACATTTAAAAGCTCATTTTGTACTTCAATGCCATTTCTCCTCCCTCCATCTCTCTTTCTCTTTCTTTTTTGGCCTAGTTTCTCACAACCTATGAGGTTGGCAGGGCAGTTTAAAAATGAAGAAACTAAAGTTCAGAGAAGGCAGGTGTCTTGCCCAAGGTTACAGAGCAAGTGAGAAGCATACGGGGGACTTGAATGTAATAGGGTTCGGAAACCCCAACTTAGTGCCTTTTCACAATCCCACATTCTTTTTGTCTGCTACCAGTTTTGGTGAGAAACACCAGAAAACAGTCTGATTCACTGAGGACATGATGACTTAGTTTTCTCTCAGTGGAAAAGAGCCTTGAGAATATTAGAAATCCTTTCAAAAGAGGTATCTGTGACAGATAGTTTTTGATAGTGTATAAAAAACATAATAAAGTATTTTCAGATGGATTTTTCCAGCAGTAGTACAGACTGAAACACGGAGTGAACTTTTCAACTAGAACAACTAAAATACTATATTAAAAAAAGAACGTGAAGTATTGCTGAGCTTGCATACATGCAAAACTAAGAAGCAAAGAGGACCAACTAAACCAAAAGTTGGTTCTTAAAAAGACTAACATTGACAACATTCTGGTAAGATTTTTCTAAAAAAGGATTAAAACAATATTATAACCACACATGCTATAGGCAGAATTCATAGAATACTATGACCAACTTTACAGCCATACATTTAAAAACATAAATTCATAGGGGTGTAACTTTCAGTAGGCTCATATAAGAAGAAATAGAAAACCTAAACAGTTCTATAATATATTAATTAAAAAATGAAATTTGTAGTTTAAAATCTACCCCATACCATTAAATAACAGGCCCAGACAGTGTTACAGGTCAATTCTTCTCATCTTTCAATAAACATATTATTCTAATGTTACGAAATCCCTTCTAAAGTATGTAAAAAAGAAGGAATCCTTTGTAATTTATTTTATGTGGCTAACATTTCACTCTTAAATACAGATGCAAAGATCTTACTTAAAACATTAGGAAACCAATAAGTAAAATTCAGTCATTCATAAAAAAAATAATACGTCCCCAAATTAGATTTATTAAAGGGATGTAAGGTTCATTTCATATTTGAAAGTTCAGTAATAACCTGCAGCATTACTAGATTAAAGAGAAAAGCAATATCCTCTCAATAGATGAAGAAACTTACTCATCACCTATTTAGTACAAAAACTTGGCAAACTAGGTTTAGAAGGCAATTTCCTTAACCTGATAAAAAAACATACTAAAAATCTACAGAAAACATCATACTCAGTAATGAACCGTTAAAAGCATTTTCTTTCAAATCAGGATGCCCTCTATCACCATTCCTGTTTACTAATACAGTGCATCCAAGAAGACCTGGTAGGTGACAAGAAAAAAAATATGAAGATTGGAAAGAAACAGAACTGTTCTTATTTTCAGATATGATAGCCCACATAGAACTCTCCCAAGTATCTATAGCTAAATTAGTATAATTAATAAGAGAATTTTTAAGCCACGGGGATATACAGCATGGTAAGTATGATTCATAATACTGCACTGCAAACTTGAAAGTTGACCTTAAAAGCCCTCATTATAAGAAAAGAAAAAAAAGTTTTGTAACTACGTACGGTAACAAATCTTAACTAGACTTATTGTGATCATATCAAATCTTGATGTTGTGCACCTGAAATTAATGTGTCAATTATACCTCAATTAAAAAAAAGAATTTAGAGCGGTCACTGTATATATAAAAGCAATATATAAGAATCCTGTTAAAATCATTGAAAAATATAAAGTACACAAGAGCAAATCTCTAAAAGGATGTGGAAGTCTTTTATGGAATAAACGAAATCTTTATTAAAATACAGTTACAAAGACCTACATCAATGAAGAGATATCCCACGTTCTTAGATAGAAAGCTGTCAACTCATCAAATTGATCTATCGATTTAATGCCATTTCAACAAAAATCCTAAGAAATTCCTTAAGGAACTTTATGAGCTAATTCTAAAATACACATGGAAGTGAAAAGGGCCATGGATAGGCCAGGCAAGCATGAAACAGAGAACAATGTGGGAGAGCTTGCCCTACAGGCTATCGGTATAGCACAGACACAATTATATGTAAATACATGAGAACAGAAGGGAGGTCCCAGAAAAAGACTACACAGGAATGAAGAATTGATTTATGACAATGTAGGCTTGAAGATCAGAAAGAAGGAGGGACTATGTAAAGAAACAGTGTTAGGCCAACTGGTTATTAATACAGGAACAATGAAATTTGATCTAGTCATTGCAATACAACAACCAAAAAGCAGTAATAATGGGAGTGATGGTTAATTCTGTGTGTCAACTTGGGGCAGGGAGTGCCCAGATATTTGGTGGAACATTATTTTGGGTGTTTCTGTAAGGGTGTTCATTGAGAATAACATTTACATTGGTGGCCTCTGAGTAAGGCAGATTGCCCCCCATAATGTGGGTGGGCCGCATGGAATCAGTTGAAATGTCTGACTAGAACACAGAGACTGTGCAGGAGAACATTCTCCAGCAGACGGCCTCCAGACTGGGTCTGGAACTGGAATCCCGATTGGCTCTCCTGAGTTTCCAGCCTGCTGGCCCTCTCTGTAGATTTTGGACTTGTCGCCTCCATAACTGCATGAGCCAATTCCTTGTACTAAATACTTTTATGTAAATACACATCCTGTTAGTTCTGGAGATTCCTTGTTAATAAAATGGGTTTAAAGAACTAACTGAAAAATGAATACATGGATCCAAAAGTATAACAGATTATTAGTTCTTACATCTCACCAGGAGTGGTCTAGCACTTTGGAAGACAGGATTTGAATTTGAAACGATTGGGGCTAAAATGGGCAAGTTCAAGGGTCACAGGATTTTCCACTGTACAAATTATGGGAAGAAAAAAAAACCCACCAAGCTGAATAAACAAAAGTGCAGCCATGGTTATTTGTGCAATGATATTAAAAGGAAGTAGAAATTGTAATGGATCAAAACATTACCACAGAGTTGATTCCAGTAAGGAGAAATGACACTGAGATGGATAATGTAGAATACAGGATTAAGAAGATGAAAGCTCATTTACTATTCAATTATGGAAAACATTTCCTGGATACAGACTACGCCAGGCACCAGGGATACACAAATTAGTCAGACGTCCTTAATCTCAAGGGATTCACAGTTGAGGAGGGAGACTACACATAGACAATCATAAAACAATGTGACGCAGGAGGCACTACTGGAGGCCAGGAGAGGGAGCCAAGCTTCTCCCCGCTTTCTGACCCCCCCTTCTATCATGCACCACCTTTATCTGTGCCCGTGGAGCCTGAGCCCTGTTACAAGCATCACTGGCATGGAACCACAACTTTAAGTGGAAGATTAAGGCGAGCAGAAAATGCAAGCGCTGGAAAACAGAGCACATACATTAAGATGAACTGAAAGAGGATTATAAATCATGTAGGGAATTTGTACAGGATGCAGATCACAGTGTGGAAAAGCATTGGACTAGACGCCAAGAGACCTTGATTTTACATCTGATTAGTCCTGCAAGTAAATGTGGGATACTGAGCAAGCCACCGAATCCTTCTCCACCGCAGTAATCGTCTCTCTATGCAGGCTGAACCAGGCTAGACGACCTCTAAACCCTTTCCAGTATTAAAACGCTTTGATTTTATAATTTTCAGGGTGCAAAATAGGGAGGGAGAATTTCAAATGCGTCTTACATGGGCAGAAACAGTGTTTTGAAAATGGGAAGTTGGTATATAGAGTCAAAGTGTAAAGTCAAGGAGTGATTGCAGCAACAGGTGGTGTTTTGAGCAAATCCAGAATTCTTTGGGATTTACTGCCTATAATACATGTTAAGTCAACCTTCCATTTGAAATAATGATGAAGCTTGAGGCTAAAATGAAGTGCGCAAGTGTCTGAATTTAGGACTCAGAAAAGGTTTAGCCTTTATTAGTAAGCAGCGCTGCACAGTGAACAGAGTAGGAGCTTTGGATTTAGTCCTGGGCTGCAGATCTGGCTCTCTGCTGGCCTGGCGACATTACCCATATTCCCTAAACCCACCGTACCTCAACTTCCTCATCTGTAAAATGGTCTGAAATAATGCCTGCCCGTCCTAGGACAAAGAATCGCTAAGATGATTAAACAGTGCACATTATGGTGTTTCAGGACGGCAAACCTTGGATTTGTTTTGCTCTTGTAACAATCATCGATTATGTGACTTCTATGAACACAGTATACCAATTAAGAAATCAGATTTGGCACTTTGTCTAACGTATCAATAGTGTAAATGTTAAAGCCACTCCAAATTATATTATTTCAAAAACATTGAATTGGTATAATATTTCATATTCTCCCTTTGAAGATACCTAAAAATGAACAAATAAAATACTACACCTTTACCGTGGAAATGAAAAAAATTTCCTTTCAGATATGTGTAAATTCTGTATATAATAATACAGGTTCATATCAAATGTCTTTAAAAATGTTATAATAGAATTTATGTTTTCCAAGCAAAGCTCTCTGAGAAATAATCCAGTCCTGTAACAGTTATAAAGTGAAATCATAATAAACAGAAACAAAAGGAACATAGTTCTAGATGAAATCTGATGAGATGTAGCATCAGTGAACCAAAAAACCGTCTGTACAAACACTGAACAACCTCACCCACAAGAGGAACCATTCTGATCTGTATGTGCTCCGTTCGGCAACCAGACCTCTATCCTCCCATTACCGTGGGGCTAGAAAATGTTGACATCAGCCTCAGCTAGGAATCTTAGGACTAAACAGTGTTTACATTATGCTCCTTTCCAAAACACTGCATAGAAGTAACTTTGTGGGTGTTAATATTTCCTTGAACTTACCTAAACTCTAAGTGCCCTGTGATGGTAACTTGTAAAAAAGGAGACATTCTAGAAAACTAGAGTTATGAAGCAGGTTTCAATGTTTCAAACGCTCAATTCTGCTTTATCTTAATTTTCAAATTGGTTTCACTAGGAAGGAAGAAGGGACTTACGCTTGGCCCGCCCCCGTGCATCTTCAGAGCTCGCACTGTTGCCACCAGCACGACCACGTTGGGCACCAAACCGGAAGCTCGGCACTTGATGTTGAAGAATTTCTCCATGCCAATATCAGCACCAAAGCCAGCTTCAGTCACTGTGAAGAATCAAGTTGGAAACCTGCTATTATCTTCTGAAAACAACAGTAAGGCGTGGCAATCACGGGTATGGTTCAAATTCAAAGAAGAGCTTACACTCCCCACCTAGTCCAGGTTACTACACCGCACTGCACCTTGTTCATACACAAAGGTAACCTAACTCCCAGTTTTAGAAAATGTTCTATGTCTTGACATTCCCTAAAAAGATGGCTCTCTGCTTCCTATCACCATGACTTAAGGAACCTTTGCCAAGGCCTAGATTTTCCTTTCAGTACAGTAACTCAGAGCAAAACTTTTCTGAACACAGCTGGGATTTTCAACTTTTTAATCAGGTTCCAAATTGTATCAAAGAACACTGCCAGCATAACTACGACGGAAGATCCTTTCTCACTGTAGATCACACATAGAATCGTTTCTTTTAGTGCCACTGGTCATTTCTATTGATTGACAAAATTCAAGTTAGTTGAGTGGCTTAAGGAGGTTCGTTATTATATAAGACAGCATCTTCATTCCGTAACCACAGGGACACTGTAGGGGTTCATAACGAGTCTCCCCAGAATGTGCTACCCTGGCATGAGAATTACTTGGAGCTGAAGACAACTGGGGCCTACAAGGCTTAGGAAGAGCTTTTAACCTCCCTCGTAACTGCCTAAAAAAACTTAGATAAAGGGCCTGATTCAGGAAGAGCAACATCACTTGAGATACCTACAAGGAATGTGGGCGAGGGAAGCCACAGGGCTCAGAGACCAACGTCGTCTCTGTTCCACTGTCTCTGCAAGGCCCAGCAAACATTTGTTTTCCCATCTCTATGTGAACAGCTTTCCTCCCCTCTGAAGTCCCAGATCCCACCCCTTCTCCTTAGGTCAGAAGCCCCAACTGCCTGACTGGCCTGTGAGTCCCATATTGTTAAGGAGCCCTGGTACCTACGAAACTAAACTTGATTTTCTCCTATTAACCTGTCCCATGTCGATTTAATAGCCAGAAGAATTTAGAAGGGTAGAGGAGAAATTTTTCCTCCCTGACAACACTCATTCTCTCCTCGCCCCCAAATTGTAAGAACTGTTCCTGTGGCAAGAATGGAGGTAGTAGAGAGAAATGTCTAACAGTGCCTTCTAAGATAACACTAGTGACACTGGGTCAGCAGCAGAGTCTTCGACATACAAAGCAGATGTCTAGGACCAGCACCACCAGCACCACCTGGGGGCTGATTAGAGATGCAGACTCTCAGGCCCTACTCTGGATTGACTCAAGCAGAATCAGCATTCTAATAAGATCTCTAAGTGAGACGAATGCCCATTAAAATGTGAGACGCACATAGCTCTCGGCAAGGAATACTATCAATGTAGTAAAAAGTAAATATTTACGAAATACACACTATATACTGACAGTACAAACAAGGTCATAATTTACGGCACAGATAGGAATTAGTAGTAAAAAATTTTACTAAGACAAAAAACAAAACATTTAAAATATGAAAGAATGAAGATCTCTGTCCCCAGCATTCACTGAATACACACATTTTAACAAGAATTAAGGAAAAAATGATAAAAATGTCACACATAATTTCAAACTCTAAATATGCCAACCAGTTGATCTAATTCTTTATGGTTTCCTATAAGTAGTTCATATGCCCATATGATTTTTATATGATAGAATTTTGTAGTTCTGCTCCATTACTTTAAAATCATTGCAGATTTTCTTGCTGTATTACAAACTTTCAAAATTTATGACTATAAGTGGAAGCTTATAATTTTGATACGTTGATGTACCAAGATTTACAAATTGTTCCCCCTTGGTATTGGATGTTTGGGTTGTTTCCAACAGAAATAACGCTGCAAAATATCTGTGTGTATGAGCTTTAACCTCTTTCAAATTATATTCTTGGAATAAATTCCCGAGGGTAAGAGTATGGGGCCAGAGTATGTAAAAAAATTTTATGACTGTTGATATGCTTTTGACAAATTGAAAAATATTCCTTTAAAAATATCCGATTTGGAGTGAGTACAGCTACAAGTCATTTTGTCCTTTGTTTCATTTTCTTTGAATAAGCGATGTAGCAGAACAATTTAAAGCAGAACACATTCCATTTTGTACAGGACTTGGGACAATTCTAGTGATTTTACTAGCAGGGGTCAAAACCAGAGAAGATCGTTGACATAACGACCCCTATGTCAGGGGTGCCCCTGGTAAAGCCAATGTTAACTTCAGCATGGTGGTGGCATGGTGAACCCCAGAAGAGAACTATTCAGTTGACTTTGTCAAAGGTCATTCCGGAGTGGGCTTCCATTAGGGAAAAAGACAGCAAGGTCACCAGTACCAGATTACCAAGTCACCAATAGGTGATCCTTCTGCTGGTCAGTATCAAAGACAGACCACAGAGAGAAACAGACAGACAGGATCCAGAATTCCTACTAGCTGTGCGACCTTGGCGAGTTATTTAACCTATTTGAGTCTCAAAGTCCTCAAATAGGAGGGTTAAGTGGGTAACACATGTAAAGTACAGTGGCACCTCGGTTTTTGAACATAATCCACGAGTTCTGAAACATTCGAAAACAGCCGACAGCTAGGCCTCAGGATCTTGCACTCAGCGGAAGCCGTGTGACATGTTCGACTTCTGAGTCGTGTTCAAAAATCGAAGCGTTTACTTCCGGGTCTATGGCGTTCATAAACCAAAATGTTCGTCAATGGAGATGTTTGAAAACCGAGGTACCACTGTACTAAGTTACTGCTTTTCTGGTGCCTCGTGGGAGCTCACAAAAATGATTAGCATCATTATTACCAAAGGAACAGATCTCCCACTTGCTAGAAATCATATTCAATTCTTAAGCACTGGTCGAATTCCTGCTATGTCCAGGCATCTTCCTCAGTGGTAAAAGTCCAGTCCTCAAGCAGCACGCCAGGAACATGGCGAGAGAAACCATCTGCTATTAGACGCAAGAGAACTGGAGAATCATTCTTGTGTCACCAGGACCCTACGCAGTACCCGGCACACATAAATGAATGAATGAACAAAGGTATAAAGAAACAATTAGAGTGGGACTGGGAGCTAATGTGAAGGCTGTCACTCAATGGAGCTAGGCAGAGGGACACACAAAACAGAATCAGATTAAAAATGTTCGGATCCCTCCCTATCATATACTTTTTTCCTTACACTATGAGAACAGTTTTAATAAAAGGCATAAATGTCATATCTGATAAAGATATGACCATCTCCAATGTCTACACAGGCTAAGTTTAAATTCATGTTTTAAGAGACAAATTGGGGGAGAAAAGGAGTAACAAAGAGAACTTCAGTTAGGGCAAGAAACAGGATGCAGTAATAAAGGTTCAGGGACTGTGGCTTCCAAATGCAAAGGAAATATGGAGGCAAATAATGCGAAGAAAACAGAAGAACATGCCAAAATCCTTACACTTTGAAAACTGTTCTGAAATACCGCATGTAATCATTTTTATGTTGTTTTGAAATACTGGGCTGCTAAGGAAAACAGAGGGTGGGAAAGGCTTGGTGATGTGCAATCACTAATTACAAAAATTAGGACCACTTAATAAGGTGCCATCAACCAATGGTGATTTTCCAGTATTAACTTGGAAATGGACACTATGGACTGCCATGTGTCCGTGTCTCAGGGGGTCCTGACTCGAGAAGGGGACAAGCCACCCTTATTGGCAGGCTCCATTTCCCAGGCACTTCCTGGGAACGGTCAACAGAAAACCTCTAAGTTTTCCTAGTGATCTGAAATAAGCAATTTATTCCCTTATCGTATTTGTTGCTCTTAATACATTTTTAAAGAGATAAGGGCTAAAGAATTATTTAATGTTGATTTTAATACAGACTTGTTCTTGAGTCACGAAGCACGTACAACACTTACTATGACTGAGCATTCCTGAAAAGCATGTAATGTAGACTTCTGAAAGCTGCACATTTAAAAAGGCTTGCAAAAAATGCACGTGCTGCAACAGTTATTTGCTTTGGCGATCTCTTTTACACACGCAGGGGTTACTGCTAGTCTACTTACAACATGAATGAAAACAGGAAACACTGATACTCTTATTGTGTAAGCACAGAAACTATGAGATAGTAATTTTCTAGCACGGCTTAATTCAAACTTCAAAACCAGAAAGGAAGTGTCAGTGGATCTCGGTTGGGAAGGGACTGACTATTTGGACAAACACGGTTGGTAACCTGCACAGGAAACAGAGCTCTGGGTTCAGCTGGCGAGTAAAACCCAATACTGGACAATCGGGCAGCTGGTTTTCCACGCTCATCTGCTGGGGCACCCCAAGTCACATCGTACAAACGGAACAGAAACGGTGACAAACAATAACTACACACTAGTAGGAGGCACACAAGATACCTATGAAATTCTTCAGTGAGGCAGAGAGATGATTTTTATGTCTCGAATGATTCTGTCACGCCCCCAACTAGCAGTACACAAAGAAGTACAATAAGTGAAATTCAATGACAATCAGGACTCAGACAGGTAATCAATCACTCATCTGCTAACTTAAAGGGAAAAAAAGCACTAATATCGTGACCCCATAGGCAGGCCCTATACATTTTGGGTTCAGAAATTCTAGAGCCATGAGGGAGCTAAGCTCCTCTGTTATCTTCTCAGGATAAAAGCCCATTGTGGTGTCCCAGGTCCCTCTCCTGACCAGCCCAGTTCTCCTTTCTGTATTATACTCTCCTGCCATTTGATTAAACATGTACATCCCAGAATTTAGGAAAAAATATTCCTTTTTTTTCCTCATTAACCAATGACTGAACCTCTATTATTTTGCCTGGCATTTAAACAATCATCTATGTACGCACGCCTTTATTTAGTGAGGAAACAGTACATTTTTAACACGACAAAGATGAAAAAGATTAATTACCTAATTAAAAAAAAAATCTTTCCCTTTTCATTTTTTCTTGTTTGAATCCCCCTGGTATTTAAAAAATTTTATTTATTTACCATTATGCTGGTAAATTTGAATTCAATTGTTTCACATTGACTTCTGAATTGTCTCATGTGTTAGTACATTTATTCAACTCATTTCTATGGAATCACCAACCAGCTCAGTGGTTCTCAACTGGGGACAATTCTGCCCCCCTCCCCCCAGGGGACATGTGGCAATGTCTGGAGTCATTTGTGGTTGTGGTAACTGGCATCTAGTAGGTAGAGGCCAGGGATGCCGCTATACATCAGAATGCACAGGAGAGCCAACTCCCCCGCCTCCAAAAAAAAACCCCCCAAAAACAAACCCAAAATTATCCACCCAAAATTCCACCAGAGATAGAGACACTCAGCTGCAGTTTGATCACGAGTATGCTTGAATTTGCAAGAATAAAAACTTGTACAAGATTATTACATGACTGATAACCTTACATATCATAAGATCCTGAGATATAACAATCCCAGTAACAATTCTGCTCAGCAGTCTCGTGTGCTGCATCAACGGTGCGTTCACTACAACCTGGCAGTTCTGGTGATGACAAGTAGTGTCTCACTGGTGACTGCGACATTAACTTCGTAAGAAAGCAGGGAGAGAGGGGTCTGACAAGTCAACATGGGACAACACAGGTGGCAGCAATGGTCAGTCTTACTGCTGAGAACAAACACATATGAGGAGGAAAGGCTATTCTAGGTTGAGACTGGGGCATGGGGAGTGGCACAGAACTAACACTGTGTGCCCGGCAACGTACAACACACTCCGTCTCCTTTCACTCTTCCGCACCTTTGAAGTCTTTATCCATCCGCTTAAGAAGCTAAGTATTAGAACATTTAAATAAGGTCACACAGCTACATGGTAAGAGCTTGGATGGAAACAAGGCCCATAAGCCTGCAGTCTATGCCAGGGTTGCTACCCCATACTGCCTTGTCAATAGAGAGGGAGCCAAAAAAATACACACATTTTAAGAAAGGAAAAAAAAACTGCATTACAATTGTAATAATATATACCGATAACGGAAGGTGAATACAAGTCATGTGCATACATTTTTTGGCACCCCCGATATATCAAGGAAGCATGCAGCATTTCTCGAGCTCAACTGTTTGGTAAGTATGCTTCCGATGATTCCAGTGAAAGTCATCACACCTTGTACTTCAATATTTTGACATATAAGAAGTAGCTCTCAATTCTTTCCCTGAACTCTGAAGGGTGTGCCTGACTGGCGTTCTAACTGCAATATTGCCCTGCAGAGAGCACGTACTCTGGAGTCTTCTCCATATGATATGCCATTCTTTCTTTCTTTATCTTTGACTGGATCCAGAAATTTGTTTTCTCTCTTGGAGCAATTCATTTGGCGATGACGAATCACGATCCATTCTTAGTTCCTGGTCTACGTGCCAGCAGTGCTGCATCCTGAGCAGCGGCAGGAAGTCTACTGGTGAACAAAGACAGACCTCCAAGACAGGAAGCTCCAAGGACCAGTTCCATCTAGGCTTGGTACCCAACACCAGCAGACACATACCACAGGGAGAGAACACTCACTCTGCAGTCTGGGCTCCTGGTGGCCAGGTGGCACTTCACCACCTTCCAACTGGCTGAGTCAGATCCCAAGACGGGACTTCCCAGCCGTGTCCTGCCAGGTTTCTGTCTTCCCATCACTGGTTGGAAACTGAGCAACTCCAATCCTCTAGCTTGGGTTTTCTTTTCCAGACTGCATGTTCCTCTACTCACCACGAGCACACAGGGGGAGAAAAGGCAACAAATCCTTGAGATCTGAAATTCTCATTTTTGCTTTTACATCGGGGAAAACGCTCCTTGGACTCTGAGAGTTAAATTGAAGCACCAAGAAAATTCCTCCTTGAGTTTCGGGCTACTTGACATGCTTGAATGTTGTCACCAGAACTGCAAATTGAATTTCCAGCTTGCTATGTCACTAAGGGGTCCTTTAGTCCGTGTATACTCAGAAGATTAGAATTTTCAGATTTCATAGTCACTTTATAATGGTAATATTTTTTCTCGCCATGATCCATGCAACATATACATCAAATATAAAACATATTGAGTTCCCCATTATTTTTGGACACAAACTTGAATTTATAGACTGTTAGAGGTCTCACAGAAGAGCTAGTCCTTGCAATCAGCTTGGCTTCAAATGGGTTGAGATAAGAAATACATCTGCTCAGGGCAGATTTTGCTAACTTAATCCTCAAAAGAATTTCTTGTAAACAGAGGGAGGAATAGAATTGTAGCTTTCATTCAGTCAGCACTTTATTTTCTCACGACAAATCAGAAAGAAAAATAAAACCTTTGTACAGGAAGAAGCAAGGTATATGCTGGACTGGACCTCATTCTGAAGCACTGTGGGCTGTAACTCCTGAACAATGCTAAAAGGAAATGGAAACTAGATTCTTCAAACGGCCTTTTTCTACCCTATGTAAACAGGTCTATTCAGCTGCAGCTGTCCGCAGATAAATTCAGGGAAAGTGGAGTTCAAGGTCACAGAAGCACCCGAATTCTGAACTTGAGCTCAAGGTGGGCTAGCCTTTGAGGATTTGAATTATTTTTCTCAGTTACTAGAAGCAGACTAAGTAAACCAGGATGAATCATTAAATTAATTACAAGGGGAGCACAGCATTATTACCACAGCTGAAAAAAAATGAACTTGATTTAGAAGATATTAATTTTGAGAACATATTAATTTTGAGGATTTAGAACATATAAGTTTTACAAAAAATTAAATCCTTTTTGCTGTTTCTGATTTGCCTATTTAATCTATGACCTTCTTTGATTTTATTAAATGTCTTAGGGCCAAATTTCCATAGAGTATATAGATCAACTGGGCACATATTGGGAGACCTAAGGGAAGAAGAAACCAGTAAAAAAAACAGCTCCAATATTAATAGTAGCACGTGCCTTTCCTTTTTCTTACCTTTTCGTTGATGGCAGTGTTTACACCCATTAGGGGAAGTTTGGTAGTCATACACAATACAAGATAAAGTTATTGAGAATTTATTTGGGGAAAGAAAAGATAAGCAAAGTATAAAAAGAACATAGGGCCACTGGAACCATATGTTTTTGTTAGTAATAAAAACTTTGGAAAAAACCAGTAATGCCATATAGATGCGCTTTGGTGTCAGGACCCAGAATTTCCTTTCTCTACAGAGTTAATTAGTTACAGACACTGGTTCACGTTATTTGGAACCATCATTAATCATCTTGGTTTGTAAAATGATGTTGGCCAAAGTGAAATTTAATTTTGAAAAAAAAAAAGTTCAGATGAAAATTAAATTACACATGTTATTTTTACCTCCCTTATAAAAATCCAACTGAATTAAATTCACGAATCTATTATCCAAATAGTTCCCATCTTCTTGGAGGGATCATGAGCATTTGTACAATGTCATCGCTATGACCAGGGATTTAACCCTTCCGTTTTTAGCAAACACATGGTGTCCCAAAGTTCTGGCTAGGAGCCTGGAATTTTAGATGATTGAATGGGGGCAGAGCTGTTCTCTTACAGCCCCTGAGAACTCGACACTTGAAAGAGAACGTGAAACAGAAACAAATTTTGAAAGGCTCTGCTACTACCATGCCTTAACCAGACATAATGGAAAGATGAAATAGAATGTTTTTTATTGAGCTGTTCATGAAAACAAACGCTTGGAGGAAAAATGTATAAATGTCATAGATAAATAAATTTTATCTTAAAGGTTCCCATGAAAAAAACAACAACATAAAAAAACCTATAATAGCTTTTCTGCAAGTGTTGAGAAACTTAGCAAGTGGAACTATGATTACTGCGTTTGCAAACAAATTACATATACCAACATTCCTGGTATGAAAACTCTGATCGATTAAAACAGACAGAAGGAAAACATTTTCAAACGCAAAAGTAGGCAGATTCTACAGTATATTTACTAAATACAAGCAGGAAGAACAGGGATTTTTGAATTGAAGGTAGAGACCCATTAGTGTGTCATAAAATCAATGTACTGTATTCCCTCCTAATCCGTGGGGATCAGTGCCCAGACCCCTAGTGGATGCCTGAAACCTCGGATAATATCGAACATGTTTTCTGCTTCATGTCTTCCACTCACAAATTTAATGCCTTTTCCGTTTGAACTTTTGCAGTTTGAGGTGCGACAGCAAAACTAGCATGTCTTTTCTTCCTCACAATCTCACAGATAGAAGATGCATTCTTACTGTAGATCTTAGCAACCTCAGCATACATTTTGTTTTCTTTCCTTATTAATGAGACATTTCACCTTTTCACTTAAAGGAAGCACTTCACAGCTTCTCTTGGGCATATCCAAACTGGCAGCATCACCACTCTGTGCTGTGGGACCATTAGTAAGTACAACAAGGGTGACTTGACCACAAGCACTGAGATACAGGACAGTCAACCTGACAAGCAAGGCGGCTAGTGAGTGACTAACGAGCAGGGAACACAAACAGAGCGGAGACGCTGGACAAACGGGGGATTCACATCCTGGGTGGGACGGAGCAAGACAACACGAGGTTTCATTACGCTACTCATAACAGAGCACAATTGAAAACTTATGAATTGTTTACTTTTGGAATTTTCCATTTAATATAATCAGACTGTGGCTGACCACGGGTAACCGCAGAAACCTCAGAAAGTGAAACCGTGGATGGGGGTGTGCACTGCTGCACTGGGTTGCAACCAGAATTAAAAAAAGATAAAGACTAGGAAAGAAATATCAAGATACATCACACATCATGAGAGAAAGTAGATTTGTTTCGTAAGACATTTGTTCCAGTTTTTACACACGGACACACGTGTGCACATACAGTTGTGATACACAATGAATCTCACGCTCTGGCTTTCAGACAAAACATCCAAGAGTCACTGGCCTCGACTCTACATTTGCAGATTTCTTCTCTAGGAAGGGAAGAGATGGACCCGCTGGTTTGACAATCATATCTGGCATTACCAGTTGACCGCAAGAAGATCCATTTAATGGTTCTTCAGGTCTGGCCCCGTTCCACTCAGCCCTGGGACAAACAGCACAGGCAGCTCATTGGAACAACACCCCTGATCTCAGTGGCATTGGCCATTATGTTTAGATGTAGGGTTACAGATGCCATGTTACTCTTACTGATCCTGCAGCTCTAGTTTTGGGAGTGGAGGCAGAGGTCTGCACTGTCCTGCTTTCCATGTTCCTTTCGGTACGTCTGACATGGACACCACTGTAAGACCAGGCCACAATACTGTCCACTGGTATTCGATTTTAAAAAGATTTAACAGAATAAATGAAGACACACTGAAAACACCAGTAATTCACATTTACATTTGTTAAAAACTCAAACTCAAGATAATAGCCTTGAAAAGGAGAGACATCCCTACGCCCAGGAGTTGAAACCAAAGTTTGGTGTAATTCTCATTTTGTTGGAATGAAGTACAAACCCTCAATTTGCCATCCCTCTCTCTCCTCCTGTTGGTATGCCCCCAGCCTGGCCTAATAGCTAGAAGTGAGTCCAACTAGGCTAAAGCCGCTGACAAAAATGATTATTTGTGTTATACAGGAAAATGTTCAGTGCATATAAATATTTTATGTTTATTATGTTGGCAAAAAATAAGCATTAAAACGAGGGCTCGTGATGCCCACCTACCTTGCAAATTTCTGACATGGATTCCTGAAGAGCAGATGGGGGCTGTCCCCACAAAGACAGCACCTCTATCCGTATGCTTTTACCTTCAACATAGTAAGTGCCACGCTCTAAAGATACTTCTGTATCCTGCTCTTTTCAATTAACCTAAGAAACGTGAAGCATTTCCCTACGACAGTCACATTTTTTCAAATAATATTAATATATAATACAATATAATGTAATGTAATATAATATAATCTAGTATAAGAATGAGTCATGATTTATAAAACCACTCTTATTTTTGGACATGTTTTAAACTCCTTTTCAAAAGTGATCTATACTTAAGAAAGAAAGTGGGCGGGCAGTTTGGCTGATTTAGAGTTTAGTCCTAAGTGTGTTTGCATAGAGAAGTCAGTCTGCTCTCCTAAACCTGCCTGGCTGCTGGGCAGATGTTGTTACCAAGGAAACAGAGACAGTGACAAGCATAACTTGGCATTAACTCAATTCTGTGTCTTGAACTATGTCATGCTGACATGGATTAGCAACTCACCTTTCTATTTGAACGAAACCGTGTAGAATCAGAAAATGTCTTAGCTTCTCTTGCAGCTAGGTATGGCTGTGGAGCCAAGGTTATTAATGAGATGTAAAGAGAAGTTGTTGTATATCCAAGAAGGCCATACAACATACTGAAAAGGGGGAATGCCTCTCTTCCTTCTTCCTACTGGCTGAGACACAGATGTAATGGCTGGGACTTATGCAACCATCCTGGATTACCAGGCAGCTCAGAGTCCCTGATGATAGAGGAGCTGCCAGACATAACAGACTGCCTGCCGAGAATTTCTTTTATGTGACAGGGAAACAAGCTTCTATTGCTTTGGGTCACTTTTTCTCACTGCTGTTGTTATTTGTGGATGAACCTAATCCTAACTGATCTATCTGTGAAAATAGAGCCTACTTAGAAACATTCTAGCATTTTTCATTTCTACTATTTCAGTTTGTACATCACTTGGACATTATGCAATATTCCTTCTCTGCACAATAGTAACTCTGGGACTGAAGTCAAGGTTACATTTCTAATTTAGGAAAGATGTCAGATTTGCTCAAAGTTTTGCTGATGGAAGAGCTGAAATTTCGCGGGCTGAGATGTGGCCTTAACTCTTTGCATAGATGCCTCAAAACTCCACCTCTGAAGGTAACAGAGAAGGTCTGATCACAAGCTCCATACATTACATTAAATCAAGAATTAAATCAAGACAGCAGAAACCAGTATATATGTGAGTTTGCAGGGGTTCAGGATATATGTGTGGGACTCCAGAGGGTTTCCTAGTCATTGGACTTCAAGAACTGTTCTCACTCTAAATTCTATATCCTTTGTGTGTGTGTGTGTGTGTGTGTGTGTGTGTGTGTGTGTAATAAACAAAGAAAGGTTTTTTTTTAGAGGCAAAAAACTATTTTCATAGTTGTTTAAAATATTTTTAGAAGTTATATCATTACATTATTGCCTGACCCTAGAAAGTAAAAACAATCCATCATCAACCCAAACATGCATGCAACTTTATAAAACAAACAGATAAAGAGCTAAATGAGATGGGGATGGGAATCAAAAGAAGGTACTCAGATGACTGGTGCTTGAAATTCAGAATGTTTGTATGCATAAACACTTGAACATATAAAAAATTAAAAACACACACACCACCATTCCTCACTCATTACAACATAACTGACCACCTCAGTGTGGAATAAGGAGCAGTTAGTGGATGAATAAGCCATCCTCATGCCCCTGCAAAGCAGGCTACAAGGGAACCACTGCGGAATCTCTTGGCCTTGTTCATTCCTCCCAGTTCAGATTGCAGAGACAAAGTCTGGCCCCGGCTCAGTCAGCCTGATTGCCGCCACCCCCACCCTCCTTCCCCAGCTCTCTACGACTCACATCTCTACGACTCATCCCAAAGGAAAGGGAAGAGTTGAGGGCTACAAGCAAAACATCATTCCTGCTGGAAAAGTAACCAAAAAGCCTGGACCCACTGAACAGGGCTATTAATATCCAGATTTAGCTCTAAATCAAGTAAAGACTTGACCACATACTAATGACAACTGCTAATCTACAGCTCGAGCCTCAGCCTGTCTCCTAAATTACAGACCCATATCCCTTCTCTGCCCCACCCCCATGCATAACTCCCATCACCATTGCAGCTTATTTTCCTTTTACAAAGAAATAAAACAGCACAGATAGAGTTGCAGTCTCCCAGGCACGGCCCCCAGTTCAGCTCCCTCCCTTCTTCCCATAATCAGCAACAATCTTCCCATAATCTTACTAAGTTGGTGCAGACCAGATCATGTTTTCATACTTCTACATATGTACAAGTCATGAACAAAACAGAGTGTTGTTTCTGTGTGTTTGAAATGTGTTAGACTGTACTTAAAATTCCATGACCGTTTTTTTAACCCAACAGTATATTTCTGAGATCTCGCTTCATGGAAACGCCCAGAAGTGGTATTGCTGGTTGTAGAGCTGCCTCGTCTCTAACTGTGGATGAGGTCCTGTCCTGGGGAGGGAGTCCCATTGGATGAGACAGTGGCCTCTCCCTCCCCTCACTAATTCTCTTCAAAGAAACCATGCGGAAGGGGTGGGGGTGGGGTGTTGGGCAGAAATACCACCTTCAAGTCTGACAGCAACAACTCTTTACAGAATCATCCTGGAAGTCCTCATGGATTAGAACTAGACTACCATGTTTCCCCGAAAATAAGATCTAGCCGGACAATCAGCTCTACTGCATCTTTTGGAGCAAAAATTAATATAAGACCTGGTATGGTATTTTATATTATATTAAATTATTATAACATATTATATTATATTAGACCCGGTCTTATAGTAAAATAAGACCCGATATTATATTATATTATATTATATTATATTATATTATATTATACCTGGTATTGTATTGTATTGTATCGTATCGTATCGTATTAAAATAAGACCGGGTCTTATATATTAATTTTTGCTCCAAAAGACGCATTAGAGCTGATTGTCCGGCAAGGTCTTATTTTCATGGAAACAGGGCAGCTCTTCTCTATGCCTTTTAAGGACGTTGAGAATACAGCTCCAATCTCTCCTCTCTGCCACATCTCTGAGTTGACTGAATTACTGCTGATTCCTTCTTCCCCTTGGTCTTGCTTTATCAGATTGTATTTTACCCACTCTTCAAGGCTTGCCTCAAATGCCATCTCCTTGGGAGCGTCTTACCGGAACTACTATTTAAAACTTGTCAATTTATCTCCGCCAGTCATTGAAAGAATAACGTTTCAGGTTGGCATTTATTTCCCTCCCAAATAGCCTCATCTAACCAAGAAATGCATCCCCCACCATGTCTTAGTCTCCCGCAAAACTATCCCTAGGATCCACCAACACTTTTTTACCTACATTCATTCGCTTGGTCTGTGCACTTTACCTCGAATGTTTCTCCCTGACAATGCACGTCAAATTACTTCAGCTTTTTCATGTCAATTTTTCCTTTTTCAAAAAAAAAAGTAACACACACTACTTGTAAAAATTTCAAGAATATGAAAAAAAACAAAGTATAAAGTGAAAGTAACCACGACCCCATTTCCCACAGATAAATAAAAGTAACCACTTGATATCGTACTTCTACACCTTTTTAGTGCATGTAGAGGTATTTACTTCATGATTATTTAAAAATGAGAACTATATTATTATAAATATTGTTTTCCAACTTGATTTCTTTTACTTTATATATCATGAACATCTTTCTATGTTCCATATATATCTATTACATCAATAATACTAAACTTTTCTTGCCTTTTTCTTAAAGCTTTAAGTTTTAATTTCCACATTTAAAATTTAATCTCTCTTTATTTTAAATATATTGTGATACAAGACTCTACAGTTTATGCTTTAAATAGCCAAATGTCTGAAAACCATTGGATCATTAGTCCATCCATTCGTCAGATTTGAAATGTTGTCTGTATCAAATTATTAATTTCCACATATAATGAAATAGTCTATTGAAAGCTACTCTAGAGTGTTCTTCTGATTATCAGTTTTCATGTCTATCCCTCTTTATTATTGTGGCAGTATTATCTTGTTTTGATATCTAGAGTAAGGTAAGTCAGCCATCACTTAAAAAATTCTTTTCCTTGTCTAGCCTCATGAATTTATGCTTCTAGAATCTAGACAAATGTTGTTATTAACTTAACGAGGAAGCTCATCTTCCTCCATAGCTTTTATAGTAATTATGTAATAGAGAAAGTACTGAATAGTATGGTATAGTATAGTATTGCATAGCATGGTATAACATGGTAGTCATTTACACATCAGTTTAACAAAGGCATGATGACTATTTAAGAGTGAATACTCCCATCAAGGACATGGTGTGTGTCTCACCATTGATTTAGGTCTTGCTCCATGTATTTCAATAAACTTTTATAGGGTTTTATTTTATTTTATTTATGCTCATTTGTTGTTACTATTTTATAGTTTTGGGGACACATATAAATAGGACATTTCCCCTATTACAGCATCAAACTTTATTACTGATAAACTATTGATTTTTACATATTTACATTGCATTTAACTAGTCAACCAAAACTTTTATTACTTAAGTTTCTTGAATTTTCTAGTTATACAATCATACTACACATAAAAATGAAAAATTTGTCCCTCCCTTTCCAATATTTATACTGTTATTATTCTTGTTTTATGACATTGGCTAGGACTTCAGAATAATGATGAGTACAGTGGTGACTGCAGCATTCTTGTCGATCTCCTGAATACATTAGCGTGCTTCTAAGGGCCTCACCAGTTGACATGAGGCTGGTTGTTAGTTTGTTTACAATTCCATTTAAATTCTTCTATTACAAGAGGTCTTTCTTTGTCATTCCATTGAGCTACCACTATCATTCCCAAAGTTACACCTTTACTCTGCTTTATTTTGAACTGGATACCCAAGCACTCTGTAATTTACATAATTCTTTTAAACCATAGGTCGTTTTTTAAATTGATGTTATTTGTATTAAAGCATTAATGGTTAAAACAACACTCACGGTTGAAGCTGGTAGGAGGTTGAGACTTTTAGAAAGCACTAATAATCAACGCTGCTTTCCCTGCCCCCTAAAGAGCTCCACAAAAGGACCCACTGTTCCTTTAGCAACGACCAGCTTCCTAATAGTCCTTGCTCAAAATTCTATTATGTTTTCTTTGTATGAGAACAGCAAGAAAATACTATAATTATAAAAACATTGCTAAAAGCTTCAACCTCATATAATTGCAATTTTCTAAAATACAGTTTACATATTAGGTTAGGGCCATTTGACTCTTTAGGCTGAAGGTTCTCAGCCAAGATGGGGTAAGATAGCCGTAACATATCATGTAAATTTGAAAGTCACTGTTCAATGGATTTTTCAAAAACTCACAAGGTCTATGCAGTTTATGAATTTTAAGACTCAAGTTTAACTTCTGGATCACATTTTAAAATCATTTTATGTTAGCTTTCATAGCACCAATCTCTGCAAGATGATTTTTTGACCATGTCCTATTTTAACTCCACATTTTACCATGATAAGCAGAACTCCATTATGAGCACCTTAGTATTTAGATCATGTGTATAAATCATAAGTAGGGATGGGCTAGATACTCTGGTAACTATGTCCAGGAATTGCCTCAATGTGCTTAATATGCATCAGTTCTGTGAAAGTGCCTGAAGTGTTAGGTCATGTCATTTTCCAGAGCTTTATGGACAAGAGAACTGGGGAGTGGAAAGGTTGTCATCTCCCAATCGAGAAGGTACCCCCCTGAGGGTACATGGGTCTCTCATGTTGGCATTTGGTGGGCGGGGCCAGGAAGCTGGACATCTTGCAAATGCATGCGGAATAGTTGCACAAAGATCTGTCCCCTGCCACACGGTTTCCCCTCCACTCTGTAGTTGAAAAACCTGTTTATGATGATATGAACCTAGAACCCCCTCAATCTGGTTTACATAAAAACACAAAGCATTTTTTCAAGCTCTTGATATGTACTGAACTTTTAAGGAATGCACAGTGAACATCAAGGGAAGGGTTAACCTTTGTTTTCTTTGGAACTTTGCCAAGAGTTGTTCACTTTTTCAGAAAAATCGCACCACCAATGCCAACCTCCACTCATGACATCTGAGTTGCCAACAACACATCGAATCCTTTCACATTCACAGTCGTCCCATCCGTGCTCTAATTCCTGTATATGTGCAAGTACCTGACCACTCAGAATACCTTCTAGTGCAGTTGAAATATTTCTTCTAATTAATACATATCAAAATACATATTGTGTTATTGTAAAATACCTTTATATCACAACTAGCACATTATATTGCTTTTTTGTAATTATATGTAGAAAGTTATGGTACCTGAATCTTACTTCAGAATAGTCAAGTGTTCACTATAAAAAGAGGGAATGGGCGTGTCACATTTGAACACACTGGGCTACAGAACTTGTTCAAAGTCACAGAGTTGATAAGGAACAGAACCAGGATTTGAACTGAGGCTGTCCCTAGAACTCAAGTTGATAATTTTTATATTTCTGAGGTGACAGATTTATGGACTATTCTCTGCCTCTATGGAGTTCTTCGAATTGCAAAATATTTATTAGCTATTAATCAGAAGCCAGGGTTACAGCAGTGAACAAAAGGGACAAAAGCGTCGGTGCTCTAACAAACCATGCATGTCTGGTGGAGGCAGCACACAGGACGAGGGAGCTGGGGCGAGGGCGGGTGCGCTTTCGGCTAGAATGCACACAGAAGCTGCCTCTGACACTGAAGCAGAGATGTGTATGAAGCAGCCGAGCAAACTACGGAGTTATGAGCATATTCAGAGAGAGAACAGCAGGTGCGGGGACCCAGATATGGAAGGAGGCCTGGTGTCTCCAAACCAGGTGCTAGGCAGACCGAAAGAAAGGCAGGGCAGGAGACGGGGCAAAGATTAGGTTTGGGTTTATTCTGAAAGCTACAAAGCACTGGAGGGTTTGAGCAGAGGGGGTGAGGATCTGACTAGGCTTCCAAAGGACCACTCTGGTGGGATCATGGAAACAGACTGTGGGCAGGGTAGGGTGAGGGGTGGCTGTTACAAAGTCCAGGCAGAGATGGCGGTGACCTGGACTAGGTTGGGCAGCCATGTGACAGGAGTGGTTGGGTCATAGCCATTCTGATGGACTGGGTGTGGCGTGTGGATAAAAAAGAGGAGGCAACAACGATTTCAAGGCTCTTGGCAAAAGACCCCAGAAGAATCAAAGTATCATTAACGGAGATGGGAAGCAGGTCTGGGATCTGAAGAAAGGGAATCAAAATTACGGTTTAGGAATTTTAAGGCGGCATCTGAATAGATGAGCCTGGTGGTCAAGGAAAAGTCCTGGCCGGAGGTACAGAAGTATGGAGATGGCCAGTTAAGTTATGGGGCAAGAGACGGGATCTGATGCTGAGTCCAAGGTTCAGAGATCCAGAAGATGACTCTGCAGCAAGATGCTGTGCAGGAAGGAGCCCCCGGGAGGACAGGAGGAGAACTGGGAGAGGCCCTGTGAAATGAAGGAGTTAAGAACTGACCATCAGAGCATCAGAGAGAATGAACACCCAAACAAAAGCGTGAAGGAAACAGCAGTCTGTACGAAGTGTTGTGGACAGGGGTACAGATGGAAGACAGTGAAACCCGGAATAAGCCACAGTGAATAAGACCACTGAGGTGACAGTGGGGAGAGGGGAGAGGGAGGGCAGAAGGGGGTGAGACAGTTATGGAGCCTGACTCTTCAGAAAACCAGGATTCAGTCAGTATACTGTTTGCTACACAAAAATGCTAAAGATCAAACTGAGTAACTTATCCGCATAGGATTCAAACTGTCCTTTTAAAAGAAACCCACTTCATACACCGTGTAGGTCCATGATTAATATGCTACACATCTGAAGCTGAAGTAGAATAAAACTGAAATATCAACTATAATTAAATATTTATACCGGAGGTGCCAAAAAAATGTAGACAAGTGGACACTCTGGTCAACGTTGCTCAAGCAGTAGTTCGCCGTAATCAGAAGTGTCTGGACGCTGATGGGAACCACTCTTGAGCACCTCTTGTAATTGCAGAAGTCAAACGTGACTTGTATTCATCTTCTGTTATTGGTGTATATTGAGTATTACAATTTAATAGTTTTTTCTTTTCTTAAAATGTGTATACATTTTTTGGCACCGTGTGTGTGTGTGTGTGCGCGCGCGCGTGTGTGTATCCATATCCACAGAATACAGAGGACAGCACAGTGAAGATAGTCATTGGTATTGTAACAGCTACATATGAAGTCAGAGGAGTAGTAGATTGGGGGGATTATCACTTTGCAAGGCGTGTAAACGTCTAGTACATTGCTTTGTATACCTGAAACTAATAAAAAAATAAAATAAAATAAAAAGAAACCCACATAGAAGTATGGAGGTATTACAACAAAATTGGAATTATCTTTGCATGGAGATACTAGAGATGATTTGAAATGTTTTTCTTTACCCTTGAAGATTTTTCTGAGTCTTCTATAACGGTGAGAATATGACTTTAACAAAGGAAAGTTATTTTTGAAATTGTTTTATGTTACGCATACGTAGGATGTTACCAACCGGCATCTTTAAGTTTTTTCTAGGTGAAACTCTGGCACCAGCATACCAGGAGATCAGCGCAAGAATGGTCGCTCATCCTGGTATTTATTGTTTACAATGCAACAACTAGAAACAACCTAAATATCTGTTGACAAGAGAATGGATAAATAAATGGTGGTATAGTCATAGTTGCTAGATGCAACTACTTGGATCAATCTTAGAAACCCAGTAGCAAACAAAAAGGGCAGGTCAGTGAAGACTCAATACAATACCACATTGTTTTTATAAATTCTAAATGTCTTTCCTCTTTTTTCATTAGTAAGAAAGTAAGACTTTTACATTAAAAGCTTGGTTCCTATTTGTTTCTCTGCACAATGCGCGTTTGGCATGGTAAGTGTATTAGAACACAGAACATACAGGTCAGCCGGAGGCCTTAGGATCCCTCATGAGAATTGGTTGGAATTTAAGGGGTATGTTGTTATAATGTAAGTTAATTTAGCTTAGTTTTTTTAATGCAAGTCCTTGATTTGGGCTCTTAGATGATATTCTGACTTAAGAAGACAGGTTGTAAATTCAACCAAAGCAAGTACATTTATAAAAACTGCCCTTAAAATTAAGTTCTGCATTATTTACTAGTGCTTTCATAAAAGCAAATAAATTTAAAGTATAATCAGATGTACATTAAATGGGCCCATGGACCTATATCTTTTTGGCTAAAAGTAGCATATACGAAGTGCCTTGGATACTCTATATTTTCAAATCACAAAAACATGTGCCTCCCGTCTTTCTCCCCTTGGCTGGGATGGTCTTTCCCAGATAAGGAGCCAAACTCCCTAAAGCTTTGGTTAGCATCCCTTTTGGCACCAAGAGTATATTTGAGATGTTAACAGTGCCAGCTGCATTTAAGACCATATGTTTTTAATTTTAATGTTTAATGCCACTGCAAAGATTCTCTGCATTGTTTCTCAACAACTGTCATGTCGAAGTTTCTTCTCCTCCTTTGAGTTCCAGAGTAGTGCAGGGCTTAGGGAGGGAGGGAAATGCACTGTCATGTACCTGTGAATCTGCTGGGTTCCAGCGCGTCCTGCTCTTTCCTCCCCGTCCCCGGTCATGACAAAGGATTCCCCTAACCCAGAGGAGGGTGCTGGGTATGATCGGATCCCCTCAGATCTCTCCGAGTCCCTCTATGGATAATGGTCCTTTGTATGAGAAGGGACACCAGCAGTAGGGTCTTCCATTGTCAGAACTCTAATTGCTCTATGAGTTTCACGTTAACAAATGTACTCATGCAGACAGTCTTCACTTGAAAGAATCAGCATTTGGGAAGGTTTATCTTAAAAGTAAAGATCCTTAACATCTTCAGGTGGCAACAGCAGTTGGCATCCACCGTTCAGTTTATACCAGAGTCTGTGCTTTTTCCAACATTGCTGCAGCTCATCTAGAGAACAAGTCTTGAGGTAGGTAAGATTTGGGGAGGTAAAGTGACCTACCCAAGGTCACAGCCAGCACACAGCAAAGGGCAATTCAAACCCAGGTGGCTGGAGCCTGTAATCTAATATGCTTGGCTGCTCTGAAGAAAATTATCTCCATTGTCCTGAATACCAATAACCTACATTGCTATCCAAATGAACCAAAAAATAAAAAAATAAAAAAATACTGAGTCTAACTCAGTATTATTGTAACTTAATTCCACTGAAGCTTGGAAAGGTTGTAAAATCTGGTTCCCTTCAATTAAGAAATTCTGTCCCTAAGTTTTTAAAAAATTTTACGAAATATTTGATATATACAAAAGAATATGTGTAAGTTAGTAGCAATAACTAAAAAACCTGAACACCATCAAAACACAAAAGTCAAGATGGTGGGCGAAATTCCAGTGGGGAGGCCGAGAAATGGGCTCACGGAGGCGCCGCGACGTCTAATAATTTCCTATACCAAGTCCACCGTAAAGATAAACAGAAACTAGGCTTCTAATTAAACAGCTACTTTACTGAAACAAAGGGAAGAAGCGTTTTATAATTAACATTCATCTGTTTTGTATTTTTTTTCTGAAAATTCTAGAAAATTGCTATCATCATGAATTCCTTTTTCTGTTAAGCCAGATCATAAAGGCCTTCACTTTCTGTTAACTTGACTAGTGAAGGTTCTTTCTTCTTTATCTCAAAAACACTTTTGGATTAATTCATAGTTAATGAACATATTAGCAATATATTAATAACCAAACGGATAAACTGAAAGTATCCCAAGTAAAGGTATTTTATTCAAAGTACCTTGAAAAACTAGAAAATAGACAATGCAGAATTTTACCATAAGATCAAACCCTTTCTTTTCAAAGTTCCAAGGAACCTTTAATGATAAATGTTCAGAACTAACCAACATAGGCGGTAAGAATAGACATTTTCTCTTTTCCAGAAGGGCCAGGTACCATTGCTGGATAATGCTAACCATCAACAGAAGAGTCTGTTGGGAGAGATGATGCTTAGAACCCCTTCTAGAAGAAGGGTCCTAATCTCTATAGCTGATAAGCAGAGCTGGAGAAACCATCTTTGAGGCTCCTCTATCTCAGGGAGGCAGAGAAGAGCATGCCCCTCGCTTAGCCAGGGTAAATGGATTTAGAAGCAGTTCCGGAGGCAGGTCCCATTGTGAACAGCCAACCACGACAGGCACCGGCCTTGAACACTTTGGGGCACAGGGTGAGGAGAGCAGAGCCCCTGAATGATTTAGACTTAGTGAGACTTCTTGCCTCCCTTTTTTAAGAGCTGGGGCTGACAACCACCTCTGAAAGAATCAGCGAGGAAGAAAAATTTCACAAATTGTGCTAATTAAGGAAAGAAGACACCACAAACAAACATAATTTCTGAGATGATTAAAAGCCTAATAGGGTGGCCCAGTGGCTCAGGCAGTTGGAGCTCTGTGCTACTAACACCAAAGGCTGCCGGTTCGATTCCCACATGGGCCAGTGGGCTCTCAACCACAAGGTTGCAGGTTCGACTCCTGCAAGGGATGGTGGGCTGCACCCCCTGCAACTAACAACGGCAACTGGACCTGGAGCTGAGCTGCGCCCTCCACAACTAAGATTGAAAGGAGAACAACTTGACTTGGAAAAATCCTGCAAGTACATACTGTTCCCTAATAAAGTCCTATACCTCTTCCCCAATAAAAATCTTAAAAAAAAAAAAGCCTAAATGTAAGAGCGAACATTTTACTAGCCAACATACATTATTTTTATGACTCCAAAAGCAGAAATCAGGGGGAAAAAAAGGAATGAAAAGAGAAAAGATACAATGAACATATTTAAAAGATAAACCACACATGGAAGAAGATATCTGTAACACACAGTGGCAAAGTATTTCTATTCAGAATATATATTTTAAAAAGCTATAAATTCATAAGAAAATGATAAACGACCCAAAAGAAAATAGGCGATTCACAACTGCTGTACAATGTCTGTACATATGCTTATACTCTCAATTATAATGAAATACTATTTCACTACCAACAGATTGGCAAGACTTCGAAAATCTAAAAATACAAACAGGGAGAAGAATGTGGAGGAATCAGAAATCTCATAAATAATTGTCGGTGATATAAAGTGGCACTTTGAAGAACAATTTGGCTTTATCTATTAAGCTGATTCTCAGCATATTTATAACCCCGTAAGTCTCACTGCGAGGTACGGACCCTAGAAAACCTTTTGCACATATTCCCAGACATAAACAAGAATGTTCCCTGTAGTAGCATTATTTGTCAGACCAGAACTCTGGAAGGAATCTAAATGCCTTTCGATGAAGAACGCACAAATACATGTGCTATATTCATGCCAAGGAAGATGACACGGGGGGTAAAGTGAGGCTTCTCCTATCACAGCACCATGGATAAATGTAACACTGAATGGAAATAGAAAGCTACAGAGCAGGGGCTGGCAAATTATAGCCCGTAGATTTCAACGTAATTATGACTATTTTTTTCTTTTTTTACATTTTTCAACGTTTGAAAACAAATCAGAAGAAGACCATTTCATCACATGTGAAAACTATATGAAATTCGAATGTCAGAGCCCATAAATAAAATCTGTTGGAACACACTCCCTCTTTCGTGTTGTCTGATCCATGCTTTATCTATGCTTTTGCAGTGGAATTTTTGCACTAAGACGCTATGACTCACAAAGCTGAAAATATTTATTATCTTGCCCTTTACAGAAAAAGTTTGCTGACCTCTGCTCGAGCACAATGCAGATAGTAACATTTAATATATAAAATGTTAAAACATATTAAAAACACTACAAAAACATGCTGCATGTCTGTGGTTCCCAAATTTATATGCAGAGGTGCCCTGAGGCATAGCAGTGAGCTCAGAGGAGCCATGGATGTTTTAATTTTGGAGGGAAACTCGGCAACGCTTGACATCTGGTGGACCCTGCAAGTTCTGCTCATTTGAGGTAGTTTACTGTTTCAGCACTATCACTCTGCATGCCTTCAGTGACATCATACGTTTGCAAAGCTAAACTTTTGGTGGTTGCTGTAGTAAAAAGCATGAGTTGTGTGAAAATCTACATGGAACAGGAATGAGGCTCGAACAGTTGAGTCGAGTGAGTCTAAGAATCGAGACGTTGTTCAGGGCCCAATGAGGACACGTCTCATTAATAAGTTGTGGTGGCTATTTAAGAACGAAGTATTATTTTTTCTTTCAGTTCATGTGCATTCTTTTTTCCAGACAGCTACTAAGTTGTTAGTAATAGGGTAGGGAGACAGATAGAAATGAGCAGGAGGAGAGACCCAGCCCCGGTTAGAAAGACCCTTACTGCAGCTCCTACTTGGGTCAAGTCCCCTTGCAGCTGCCTCACTTAGGGCACCAATACTTTACTAGCCCAGCAGGATTCCAGGCTCACACAAGCGCCTAAATCAAAGGAATGTATTATTAGAAGTGATTGGGAGAGAGAAACCATCCTGCTTATCAGAATATACACTCTGCTTCTCAGGGCCATTGTAATGAGCTCAGACAACCTTGAGAGCAAGAAGGGAGTACGAGACATGCCAGCTGGGAGAATGAAAGGTATTGGAGAGAGAGGGCGAAATAATGGTACCCATAGAATTAAAAACTCTCACACAATGTAAAGAGAGGCTGCTTCCCTCTCTCAGGTCAGCCCGCTCCATATCTTGGAGTGAACTCACTTTTACTAATAAACTTCTTGCTATTCTATACTGCAAAACTCTTAATTGAATTCTTTCCTTCAAGAAGACAAAGAACCGAGGCACAACGTCATTCCCTGTAAGATTAGGATAGAAATATCCATTAAGTTGATTGGACTTCACTGAATGGAAGTGTTTCTTTTGGCCTGGGGTGCTTTGAAAAATTGCTGAGATACTGGGTGTGGCATGACCAGAGAAGGTTTGAGAATCTGTTGTCAGTCTTTTCTGGACACACACATATGTGAGAAAATTATAAATGAATGCTCAGAAATGATAATCCCCCCAAATCAGGACAGTGGCATCCTCCAGAGAAGCAGAAAAGGGAATGCGATCAGGGAGGAATTCATGGGGACTTCAACCCTGTCTCTAATATTTTATTAAAAAAAACAAAAACAAAAAAACCAAAGCACAGTGATATGTTCTGATTTTGACACAGTCGACTGGTGTCAAAATCAGAACATATCACTTATTTAATATAATAAAACATGGGTGTTTTATTATATTAATCTGAATACTTTCCTGAATACTGTAAACTCAGAATATTTCACTTATTTTGTTTTTCTCAGGGGGGACAGAAGACGAGCTGATAAAAGGAGAGAGGGCTCCTTTATACTACGGGACGAGTAAGGTGAGGTGGAATAAGGGCCTGCACACAGAGTGAGGGGAGAATGGGATTAGGCACCAAGCTACAGAAGGGAAACCAGAACTCCTAGAACAACAGAAAAGCAAGCTTCTCACTAAGCTTTCCTCAACAGAGGGGTTAAAAAACACTACTGGTGATCAGTGAGCACGTGACCTTCCGCCAGGGTCTCCAATAATCCTGCACTTCTCATCCTTGATTTAATTATGAAAACAATCAGTAGAGAAAAAAATGGGAAGAATAACAAAAACGGAGTGTAGACTGAGATTAGTGTATCTAAATAATGCAAACAGAGTGGAATCTTGGAGAATTAAAGCTTAGAAAGCTGGACGATCACTTCACATCCGATTTTTTTTCCGAGTGGATGAAATTATAGGAATGTGAGTTTGGTTCGGTTCTCTTCTACCAAATTGAAGGGATATTTAAAATTTCATAGCAATAGAAATGGAAACAGAGGGCAAGCCAATAATTGGGTATAGCCACCAGCACAGTGCCCTGAAGCCCAAGTATAAAGATTCAAAGCTGTTTGCAAAAGGACGTGGGGTGAGGGGAGCAGGGGGGAGACAGCAGTCACTGTGTGACTTGGTAAGATAACCTTTAACTAGCAATATATTAAGGAAAAGGATCTTTTAAAGTAGCAAGAAGACAAGGAAAAAGAACCAAAAGCATTCCACCACCGTCAGCATCCATTACCAGATATTAGCACAATATAATTATATTGGTACAATTTTTAAATGTGACCATCTGTTGTAGACAGGTCATCTGAAACGAATTACTTTTTTAATGGGAGTGAATAGAACCAGATAAAGAGAGATATTAAAAATTCACTACAGGCGGAAGAGGCAACCATTATCTGCACAGGTTTTGGTAACAGGAGCCCTGAGGCGTCCTCTGCCACTTAGTGGCTGCGTGATGGTGGGCGTGTATGTTACCTGGCTAAGCTTCAGTTATATCATCACTAAAATGGGGATGATAACACCCACCCCACTGAGCTCTTAAGGATTAAGTGCGAAAGTCTACGACCAGGTCTGGAGCTCAGGAACAGCTCAGAGAACAGGAGCATCTACAATGAAAATACAAACAAGGCTTCGCTTCCCAATCCTACTCAGTTTGTCTCAGGACAGCCATGGCTAGTCATTCTGATCTTTAACCCGAATCCCGAAATGTTCGAGGCCACGCCCAGTGTGTGATTTAATCGAGCGTCGGTCTCATCTTTCTCTTCTGCCACATTGTCTGTTTACGCTCATGGACCAAGGCAGCACTGGGAGATCCCAAGCTGGGTCTGTGTAATTTTCCAGACAGCAAGGAGACTCAATGAGGCAACTTGCTGACATGCACTCTGGATGAGAGTGCTCAATGTCAAATGTGATAAAAATCGAAAGGCACCCCAGCTTCACGTAGATCACCTTAAAGAGTAAGGTTAAATAGCACACACCATCCATTAGGCCATGAGACGAAGGCCCCGTGCTTTATCTTTTATGAGTCATGAGCTCCTTTTGAGAATCTAATGAGAATTGTGGAGCTTTTCTCTGCTAAAAAAAAAGAGGACATATACTCATATAATTCTGTACTTAGTTATAGGGGGTGGTAGCTGGTGACTCTGTTAAGAAACCCCTGGCTATAAAAATGTACAAATGTAAGCTGCATTCCAGAGTGAAGGCAAGGTATTCATTCAAAACTGGAATCAAAACCAAGTGAAGGGAACAGGAAATAAATTTTAAAAACCAAGGCCCACGTGTAAATTTGAAATCCCTACAAATAGTTTTAATATGAGATAAGTTTTAAAAACCTAGGAACTCAATGTTGTTATTCTTTTCTTTCTTTCTTTTTAAAAAATAACACGATTGGGATTTGATGCCAAAGAAATGTTTTGCCTCTACAGCAGTAAATGAAGTTGAGTGGACTTCCCTGAGGACGGGTGACTAAAGAAGTAGAAATCAGTGACCACAGCGCTTTTCCCCAAATTCTCATGCAGTGCTTTTCTCTAGTCGGACAAATTTCTGCAATTAATTAAATAAACTTGACTCTGTTTTAAGTCTAAATGGAGTATTGAGTCCATTATCTTGGAATAATTATTGCAGAGTAGACAAAATAATTCCTTCCTTACATGTGTTGGGATATAATGAAAAACTAGATTAAACCAGTAGTGTGGAGAAAATCTATCTAAGAGATGCCCATCATGCCTTAAGATTCTTAGTTAATCAATATACTTAATCTCCTGAGTGCATTATACTCACCACCGAGCTTCTGCTTACAGGCTTGTCTCTCACACCCCGTTATAAATTATTGTAGGCTAAGAAATGTGTCTTAACCGTCTTTGATTCCCAGCTCCTACCATATGTTGCTTGACATACAGCAGAAGCTCAAAAAATATGTACCAAAGTAAACATTTCAAAGACTTAAATATACTTTCAATTATTTCTTTTCTGGGTGTTACAGAGAAGTGAAATTGCTAGATCATTTGTTCTTTCAGTTTTACCCAGAAATTCGGTCAGATTGCTCTTTTTACTGTGAACATTTTCAAATCCTTTGCCCATTGTTCGGTTGGATTATTCAGTTTTTTCTTATCAATCTGTAGTACTTGGTGGTTTGTATTCTGAAAACTTTTCATTTGTTTATTATGTTTGCAAATTTTTTTTCCAACCTGTTACTTGCTTTTTAACCTTGTACCTTTTATCAATTTATTTTTTAATGTAACCCAAATTATCAATCTTTTTTATATCTTAAGAGAGTCTCCTAAAAAC
Source organism: Rhinolophus sinicus (assembly GCF_036562045.2). Lineage (NCBI taxonomy): Eukaryota > Metazoa > Chordata > Mammalia > Chiroptera > Rhinolophidae > Rhinolophus > Rhinolophus sinicus. The sequence continues at coordinate 170,550,480 of NC_133755.1, read as the reverse complement.
AATAACTCTTCTAAGGACATAAATCCCCCCTGAGGCTTCAGATAACCCTATCCCACTGCATTTAACTACTGTAGAAGGATGTTAAAATGGGGCTGTTGGGGTTTCACTTCTGTGTAAGAACCCAAAATGGTGTCAGTTGGTCACAGGCCAAAGATGACGCTAGACCTAGCAGCATTGGCAAAGAAATTGAAAATAAATTTTTCATCCCTTAGCCCCACAGCCAGCCACCTTGAGGTTTCAAAAGGGTCGACAAGGTTAGAAGTCAGGAAAGGATTTCTTCAAAGTAAATGTCAGTGTGTCAAATCCCACTTCCGAGCTCCCAGTGGGAAGGATGTGGAGCTTATCCCCCTTTTCCTCGAGCTAGCAAGTAAGGCTACGGGAAACTAGTGTCCATGCCTTGGGGGACACAGTGCTGGACTGGGATATAAAGAGAAGTCTACAGGTTGAAATAGCCCGTAGCAGCAGAACAGAGGGTCGTGGGTGGCATAACTGTACTCCCACCGAAGGAACGTAAGAGGCTGAAGGGATGTGGTGCCTGGAGACCAGTGGTGGAAGCAGCAGCATCGTATAAAAGCAATACTACCCAGAGGGCTTCTGCCAAGACCTTGGCTGGAAGAAGGTGGATGGGTACCATCGAATGCCCAAGCTTCAACCTTGGCGGGGCCAGAGGCAGCCGAAGTGCAAGGTGAGGGTGGACAGAGAAGAAGCCACCCTCCCCTTCCCACTGTCAGCCAGAGACATGGGGGAAAGGAGAACCTTAATTTTGAATGACATTTGGAGTTTGATTCTAATATTAGACGGCGGACACATATTTTTTATTAAAATGAGACTCTTCTTATACTGAAAGTGACTAGAGGAATGTTTTAAAAAATATTTTAGAGGAACCAGATATTAACTGGGAGTGAGAGGAATCTACCATAAATTTCCCCCAACTACAGGGAACAAACCAGCTCCACAGAGCAGGCTTGACCTGGCAGTGGGGGAAAGAGCGCGGTTTCCTGATCACACCCTGTTCCCACTGTTCATACACTGGCTTTGCTTCCAACCTTCCAACGGAGCCCCAGCATTAGCACACTACCTTCCTGAGAGTTTCACAGTACGGGTCGAGTCCTGTGGTATACACATTCTCGTAAGTAACTGCTGTCACATATTTCTATAGAATGGAGCATGATCTTTACACATTAAAAGTAACATAAGAGGAAATAAAGAGTTATTTGTACACCCATGTTCAAAATAGTATTAGTCACAATCACCAAAAGGTGGAAACCACCCAAGTGTCCATCAACAGGAGAATTGATAAACCAAAATGTATATACATACGACGGAGTAGTATTCAGCCTGAAAAAGTAAGGAAATCTGAACACATGCTGCAACAGGGGTGAGCCCTGAGGACATGCTAAGAGAAATAAGCCAGTCACAAAAGGACAGATACTAATATGAGGTATCTAGAATAGTCAAACTCAGAGATAGAAAGTGGAAGGGTGATTGGCAGGAGCTGGGAGGATGGGGGATGGGAGTTGTTTAATGGGTACAGCGTGTCATTGATGAAAAGAGTTCTGGATGTGATGGTTGCACAAGGTGAATGTACCGAACTGTGAACTATCAATGTACTACTGAGGTATACTTAAAAACGGTTAAGATGGTAAATTTTATGTTGTATGTATTTTACCAGTTAAAAATAAAACCATTATCTAAAAATTAAATTAAAAAAGGAAGTTTATTCATGTTCCAACAATGGGGGGAATAATAATGAGGCATGGCTAAGAACTATCGAGCCTTACCATGAGTCAGGTACTGTGCCAGGACTTAACACACATTGTTCTCATTTAATACTTATGAAGAAAGACCTATTAAACACCCTATTTTACAGATACAGAAACTGAGGCACAAAAGAGTTAACTTGCTCAAGTTATACAACTTGAAAGGAATTTAGCCAGATACTACGACTCTAACACTAGTCCTCTAAACCAGCTGGCAGTGGACACATTTCACTGTCACCGAATTCTCCCTCACTTTCAGCCCCTTAGTCTAGAAGAGATTATAGAAATAATTAGCACAATCACTGACACTTGCATGGTTCTCTATGGTTTACAAAGCACATTTGATACAACACAGGTATTTTCCTTTTATCAAAAGATGAGATTGAGCCCTAGAGAAGTTAAGCAACTTGCCTAGGTCACATGACCAGTTAAAGAATTCTGATCCCTCAGCTTTTACCTCTGGGTCCATGGCTACCCATCCACATCCAATTCCCTATCTTCCAGCATCTGATTTTTCAGATGATAAGGTCTACAGGGATATGCCCAGAGAGGCTAATGACTTGTCCAAGGTTACAAGAGAGCTGGTATGTTTTATATATCTTATCAGCATATACTTTTCAAGATGCTTTGCCATGCTAACACATATTCTATAAATATGCATTGACAGAGGAAGGACTGGTACAGAAGCAGAGAGCTCTGTCAGCATAAAATAGAGTGCTTTCTTCTAGAAGCTTTTATTTGTGGAGTGAATGCATTAGAAGCTTTTATTTGTGGAGTGAACCACCACTTCACATGAGCACCCACCTATTCAGTGCCTGCCTTTATGCAGGCTCCTGGTCCATTAGCTCTACAATTATGCAGTGATCAATGGAGCAAATCCATTTAGACAGCATGTCTAGCCACTCTCATAGTGGATTTGGTACCGAAGCAGCAAAGTACATGAGAGCTATATAAAACAGACCTTTGAGAAATGAACACATAAATCCTCATTTGATCCTGACTGAGTGTCTGGAAGGAATTCTTAAAGCAGTCTCAATAGCCTGGAATGAACTTTATAAAGGCTGAGCGTGAAAGTGCAGAGCTAAGTTCTTTTGTCCAGCAGAATCCTTTCTAGTAAAATAAGTCCCTTCTGAGTCTGACATAAGGCTGATGATGGGTGTGAAAGAAGCAACTGCTAGGCTTGATGATTACAGGCACTCATGTGGTGTGAATGCAAATTACCTGTGGGCCTGTGAAATTCTACCAGTGTAATCCCTCTGATGTCAAATTAAGGTGTTATTCCACGAATCCTTGTTTGTTTGTCTTTTGTTTTCTCACAGCCTTAATATCATGGGTGAGATTGGGGCTGGCACTTATTGCACAAACTCTATGGCAGTTGCCCCCTTTCTGGCTGGACTATCCAACAAAAGCTAAAGAGAAATAAGTAACACAAAGAAGAGCTTGACAGTAGCAAAATGTTTGAAGACCCACCAACGAAAATATCAAGTCTATTGGCTGGCACCCCCTGCCCCACATTAGGCCACAAAAACACACTTGGATTTGAGGAAGGGCAAAGTGATTTTCATTTCAAGTTATTAGTAGTACTGTTACTGCTAAGAATGGCTAACACTGAACGAGCACTTTCTCCTGTTACATAATATACACCATTAGACAGGGGCTAGGTCTGTTTTGCCCACCACTGTACCCACAGCTCCGAGTCCAATGCCTGGTATATGGTAAGTTCTCAATTAATATTTGCTGAATGAATAATCTCAGTTTTCACAATAACCCTGTAAGGTTTGATACAATATTGTGATCGCTATTTTACAGATGAGAAAACTGAAGTTCAGAGGTCATTAAAATGTGTGTAAGGTCAGTCAGCCAGCAAGTATCATAGCTTATATTCAAACACATATGTACTTGACATCAGAATCTATGGTTCAACCGCAGTATCAGTTCACTAGTACGGCCCAGACCATAGGGCTTTTCCAATACTACAACCATCTACGAAAGTTGGGTCTAAAAGAATACATTTTAAATCTGTGTTGATATCACTCTACTCCAGCCATCATCTTTAGATTTCTTTAAAATTCTACAATAATTAAATTGGAAAGAAATGACTTACCTACAAATCCTTCTTCACCAACGAGTTTCAAGGCAATTTTATCAGCCAATACTGAAGAGTTGCCATGGGCGATGTTAGCAAAGGGACCAGCATGCACAAATACAGGCGTCCCCTATAGAAATAGAAAAACAAATTAAAAATTAAAACCCCAAAAGACAAATGGGAGATCAATTTGGGACAAAGCGGGACAGACTGCTGGGTATTTAAAGACTCACTTAAACCATTCTTCTTTTATTCATACTGCAAATTTAATGCACAAATTCTCTCAGAGAAATTTAAAACCCTGACTCTTTCTAAGGTCCAAGTTCCTTATGTTGTCTAGAACAGTGTTATTCTACATTTAATATTGAACCAAGGAGAAAAAAAATCTCTAAAAATCAGTTACTTCCTACTATAATTTTGATAAACCACTGTGTTAGCTGCCTGTGACCATGAAATAAACTCCTTACCTTATTTCATATTAGTATGCATTATATTAAAAAAAATGGAATTAGACCCTGATGGTCTAAGAGGCTTACTTAAATTTCTTTTCATTAGAAATTAATCAGTTCAAGAAAAACCTAAAGCATAAAAATCAATTCAATTTGTGGTAGGCCAACTACATAAGAATACTATATTTGCAATAATAAGTAAAAATAACGTTTTTATAGTCACGATAAGCTTGTTCTTCTGATTTTTACAAATTCTGTTTAAGTCTTTTTCATTGTTTAATGGTCTCATGTTACAACTCTGATAACTATGACATTTTAATTCTTTGAGCAAAAATCTGACTATATATTCATTTTTAATCCCATTTCTATACTTTTTCTTTTCCTTTATCAATGAGAACAGACCATAACCCTATCTAAAAGAATTTAGTCATATGCATTACAGTGTTCAGGTTTTATTCAGAACCCAGCCGGGGCCACTGGGGTCTGTGTATACGAAGTCTTGGCTCCACCTGTGAAAATACAGGCTGCCCTTTCACTGACATGGGAGAAGGCAGGGAGTGACGCGAGGGAGGAGGGGGGCTGGAAGCCATGGAAAATTCCCATGAACCTCGATGGGCTGTTGGCTGAACATGTTTCAAGGATGAGAAAGCTGAACAAAAGCAGGAAGAAAGGAAGCGAAAGAAAAATCATCTCAGGATGAAAAAGACAGAGTTTATCAAAGTCACTCTGTGGGTTTTCTATTTACTTTTTCTCCCAAAGTCCTCACGAGGGACGATGACAGGGTCCTGGTAAGGTCATACAAATGTATGTGGAAATAAAGCCAGGTCTATGAAACGCCAATACACATGTTTATGGACATGTATATATATGTTTAATGTCTAGATCTCTACCCGTTGACCTAGTTCTGATTTCTCACTTCTATCCTAAATAAACCTGTCAAGTCCTCTGAAGAAAACACTATTTAAAAGACAAAGTCTCCATCGCCCCTAACCTTGCTAGTCCTAGAAGGTGGCTGCCCGTGGTAAGCTAGCAGAGTTGGGAAAAGTTGAGTGAGGACAAGGTCACGGGCTCCCTCCCTGGGTGGGCAGCTGCCTTCACTCCTCTACGGACTGCAATCCTCACCGTGGCCACGTGTCGGAGAAGCACCGGGCTCTGGTCTCCAGGGGGCACAGGTGACGGTGTGGCTGGGTCAGCATAAACACATTGCTATTCCTGATCAGCAGCATTTTCATTTTCATTTAAAGTTAAATCAAAGGCTATATAGTGTGTTAATCACTAGAGTGGTATTAGAGCCCTGGTTATGGAACTCCCAGTATGGAGTTTGAACGGAAAAATTCATAGAATATCAATGAGACACTTAAACATAGACATACACATGCTCACACACTCAACTATGTTTATAGTTATATGGTACAGTACATAGTTAAATACTTTGTCTAAATAATTCCACGTCTAATACAAAGATAGAAAACTATCTATCATGAGTTTCATATTTTATTTTATATGCAGAACACTTAGGAAAGCAATGTAGGATCTCGGTTTCTCATGATTTCAAAGCGATGGATATTCTCCATATGGGATTTTTCAAGCATTTCATGAGACTAATACTTCAACTCTCCACTTGCTTGCCAGAGCTCTAAAAGAGCTTTGTCCAAAAAAACTTCCTGCAGTGCTGAAAATATTCTATATTTGCACCACCCAATACAATAGCCCGTGTCCAAATGAGGCTACTCAGCATTTAAAATGTAGCTAGTAAAAAAAATTTTTTTTAAATAAAATATGTAAATAGAAATGTAGCCGGTTATGACTGCAGAGCTGAACTGTAAATTTATTTTATATCGAAATAACCACACGTGACCATTGGCTACCACACTGGACAGCACACACTAGCCCATGGATATTTCCTAACCTGGTATAATGTTAAGACCTGTCCTTGATTAAGTCTGCCACAGTGAAGCTCTCGACTGGGCTATCCATGAAAATCACCCGGAGTACCCAGGCCTTACTCTCCAGATATTCTGGTTGGTTCACTTGGTCTGGAGTGAAACCTGGCATCAACATTTTTAAATCTTTCTAAGGGATTCGGGTGTGATTTTAATCCAGGATTGAAAACTACCGATCTCCTGGCAACTCACAGCAATGCAACCCTTGATAATCCACTATGGGCCCAACAAGCAAGTGCATTCAAATGTGAACACAGAAGTGTATTCAAATCGGTGCACTAACCAGACACTTGGAGATTATTCGCTGAGTTGGATTCCTAGGGCCACCGATCAGCCAGGTTAAACCAAAATGATTATTTAGGACCCACACAGCAGAGTTCATACCTGCAGATATTTTAACTGAATGCTGTCTTTATTTTTTTTAAACAATGTCCATCGTTTTAAAGTAATGACAAAATGGCCTAGTCTTAAATGAAAAAGAGAGACAAATGTGAGTACAATAAGAATTGTTTAGGAACTGCCCAGCCAATTAATTCATTCACTAAATGGAAACTTGACTTTTCGAATGGGAAATATCTTACAGGTGCAAGCAATTTTTAATTTAAGAAAGATAATTATTTAAAACAATAAAGTGATTATCCCTAAAAATAATGTGTTCATTTTTGAGGGGAAAGTGTATGAGGAAGCATGCCGTGTCTCTTTATGTTTTTTCTCATGCATTCAGTTATTTAACAAATATGTATTTTTAGGAGCAATGTAGTAAACATAATAAGTATTCATTTAATTATTCAACAAGTGTTTACGGAGCACCTAATATGTGTGAGGCACTTCCAGCAATTAGGGATACGGTGGTCAACAGGATAAAAACGGTTCTGCTCTCATCCTGGTAGGCGGAGAACTACAGTAAACAAACAAGGCCATAGGAACTCTCAGATAATATTCTGTGCCACGCAGAGAATGACAAGACAGTGACATGACAGAGTGACTGGGGCTACATTTGACTGAGTGGCCCTGGAGGCCCATCTGGGGAGCTGACACTGAAATGACATGAGACCTGAGAGAAGGGAAGGAGCCCATGAAGATCAGGAGGAGCGTCCTGGGCAGTGGTATCTGCATGGAGCAGGCCTGGGCAGGGAGACAGAGGCGAAGATGAGGCACGAGAGGGGCCAGGGCTGAGACCAAATTTCTGGGCCCGAGTGAGGACAAGAGTAAACCACCCAAGAACTCTAAGCAGGAGGGCCACAGAACCTCATTCAGGTTTTAGAGTCCGCTAACTGCTGAGTGGAGAAAGGTTTCAGAAGGAAAAGTGGAAAGAGTAAGAGCAGCCGGGAGGCTGCTCGGTGGGGCAGGTGGGCAGGGGAAGGGAAAGGGGTCTCCAGGACGACCTCTGGGTTTTTGGGTCGAACCATTCACTGACTAGGTTTGGGGGAAGGAGCAAGTTGGAAGGAAGTAGGAGGTTGTTGTGCATCAAAGATCCAATTTTATACATAAGTTTGAAATACCTTTTACCCACCCAAGTGGCTCTCGGTAACTATACCTACAAGTCTGAAATTTTGAGGTCAAGAAATTCAGAACCAGAGTCTGGTGCTAAAACACCAGGGCAGCACTGTCTCCCCAACCCCCCACCCACAATCTCCCACGTGTGTCTTCATCAACCCAACCCAGATACTGCCTCCTTGTTTGCGCCCAAATCCTGGGCTCTCATTAACTAGGATGAGGGAATTAGACAATTACTACGTCAAAAAAGCAAGATGAGTGACTAACAAAGTGCATGAAAATAGAGGTATTTTGATGAGGAAATTTAAGTTCAATGAAGACAAGAGCAGGGAAAGATATATATGCAAAAACAATAGTCTTAAAACAGTAGGGTACAGCACATTCTCCTGGAAAACATTTCTCAATGTTTACTATATGTTTTATTTGGGAAAAACAAACCAAAAAACTTAAAAGCTAATGATTATGAGGCTAAATCAAAAAAAGGCAAAATAAATCATATCATGTAAATATGGCTACACAAGATCTGGAGATATCAGAGAGACATTGAGTTTCTAAGTTTCTACTTTGGTCAGTTAGTACTTCATCAGCCAAGATATGAATTATATTAAAGAAGCTATGAATATACTTTTAACCTTTTTTGGATGACCAAGGAGAAATTCTGATCCTCCTCGTGGGCTTCTATTGACTGGACATGTTCACATGTGGGGACACACAAGCAATACAATTAATCCAAACTGCCAACCATTTCTGTGAAAAGGAAACCACTTACTTCTAGGGTCTGCATCAGGTTTGGTTTTATTGCATCTTTCATCAAAACTGTCAAAGCACCTGTCACCCCCTAAATGAGAGAGAGAAAAAAAACAATTATTTAATCTCTTTCAAAATATCAATGGCATTTTTCAAAGAACTAGAACAAACAATCCTAAAATTATGTGGAACTGCCAAAGACCCAAACAGCCAACAAAATCTTGAGAAAGAAACACAAAGCTGGAGGTATCATGCTCCCTGATTTCAAACTATACTACAAGGCTATAACAATCAAAACTGTATGATACAGGCACAAAAACAGATACATAAATCAATGGAACAGAAAAGAGAGCCCAGAAATAAACCCATGCTTACCTGGTCAATCTACAACAAAGGAGTCAAGAATATACAACGGGGAAAGACAGTCTCTTCAATAAATGGTGTTGGGAAAACTGGATAAATACATGTGAAAAGATAAAACTAGACCACTTTCTTACACCATATATAAAAATAAATTCAAAATGGGTTACAGACTTAAATGGAAGACCTGAAATCATAAAGCTCCTACAAGAAAACAAAGGCAGCAAACTCTGTGACATTGCTCTTAACTATTTGTATATAATTAATTATACACACATACATATATATATACATATATATATATATACATGTATAAGTTTTTGGATATGTCTCCTTGGTCAAGGGCAAGAAAATAAAAAATAAAAAAATGGGACTACATCAAACTAAAAAGCTCTGCACAGCAGAAGAAACCATCAACAAGGCGAAAAGGCAACCTGCTGAATGGGAGAAGATATTTACAAATGATACATCTGACAAGGGGTTAATATCCAAAATATATAAACAATGCATACAGCTCAACATCAAACACAAACAATCCAATTAAAAAATGGGCAAAGAACCTGAATAGACATTTTGCCCAAGAGGACATACAGATGGCCAACAGACAAATGAAGAGATGCTCAATGTGACTAATCATCAGAGAAATGCAAATTAAAACCAAAATGAGCTATCACCTCACTCCTGTCATAATGGCTATCATTAAAAAACCAACAATCAACAACTGCTGGTGAGGATGTGGAGAAAAGGGAACCCTCCCTGGTGGGATTGTAAATTGGTATAGCCACTATAGAAAACAGTATGGAGGTTTCTCAAAAAATTAAAAACAGAACTACCTTATGACCCAGCAATTCCATTCCTGGGTATTTATCCAAAGACAACGAAAATAATACAAAAAGATATATGAACTCCTATGTTCATAGCCAAGATATGGAAGCAACCTAGGTGTCCATAGATAGATGAATGGATGGAGAAGATGTGGTACATACACCCAATGGAATATTACTCAGCCATATAAAAGAATGAAATCTCACCATTTTCTACAACCTGGATAGACCTGGAGGGTATTATGCTAAGTGAAACAAGTCAGACAGAGAAAGACAAATACAATAATTTCATTTACATGTGGAATCTCAAAAACAAATGAACAAACAAAACAAACAAACTCATAGATACAGAGAACAAACTGATGTTTGCCAGAGAGGAGGTGGGTGGGAGGGTTGGGTGGAAAAGGGGAAGATTAAAAAACACAAACTTTAGTTATAAAATGAGTCACGTGGATGTACTGTACAGCATAAGGACAGAATCAATAATATCGTAATAACTACGTACAGTGACAGATGGTTACAAGATTTATTGTAGTTGTCAAAAGGTATATAAATGTTGAATCACTATGTTGTATACTGAAATGAATCTAATATTGTACGTCAACTATAACTAAAAATAAATTAAAAATATTTCCTCCCATGAAAGAAAAACATACTTATTTAGATTATTGACAAAAGATGATCCGTGGGTGAATTTCTTGGCCATTTCCCACCAGCCTGCCTCCTGGGTGGGCACCCCACAGGCTCCTGTCACTTCTGGGCTACATGTGACACAGCACTGCTACCTGTGTCATCTCTCTCCATCTGAATGGATGTCAACCACCTAACAGTTGAAGAGTGATGGGGAAGCAATAGTCATTGCATCCCCCACCCCCCCAAAACCTCCCTTGAGGGTGTTTCAGAGGCTTGCCAGAAACAGATCTCTCAGTCCACCTAAAAGTGTTTTCTGGCAATTATGATCATTATTTTTTCATTACCAGAGATTTTACTATTGACCAAAGAAATGAGATGAAGAACTGAAACAAGGCTATTTACAGAGCAGGAATGAAGAGAGGTAAAGGGAACTGTCTAAAAGCATCCATCGTCTCATCCCAGACAGAGAAGGCACTTAAAAAACTTGCATTTGAAAGGTTTCTCATTTTCTGTGTCTCATATTATCTGTCTGCTTAGAGTGGGGCTGCCTCCCTCCAATCTCAGGAAGCCCTGGGTCAGGCTCCCTCTAAGCTCCCTTTCCTGGAAAAGAAGAGAGAAGGGAGACAACAGGATGGAGTCTAAGCACTGATGGAAAAAGTGAGCCAGAGAATGTCACAAAGGTAAGCTTTAAAAAAAAAACACACCCTTCCACCTTTGCTAAAGATACTGGGCAAATGTCTTTCAACAAACTAGGTTATTGGAATGCTCTAATATGAGCAAATGCATGTGAATGTAGCCATGAAAAAATAAAATAGGCATGCCACTGATCTTAACAGATCTGGTGGTGGGATTTAGAGAATCTTCATCTCTCCAAAGTGCATTAGTTTCTCACTTTCTCCCTCCACTTCTATCACAATATTGTTTCTCTATGTGATCAATTTCTATTTTTATATTCTATCATTTCAGATTTATAAGAAAATCCAATTTATTTTCTACTTGATTGTACAGAATATACATTGCAAGAAATATAACCCACCTACTATAAATATATTAAGATATTTTACTGTGAAAGCTGCTGGCTAGGAAGTGCTCAAAGAAATTAGCTCTCTTTTCATAACACAGAACATGTGGAAGAATAGTTTGCCTGTTTTTCTGCACACTACTCTTGCTTTTACTTCCTGGTCAAATAAACCTGGCTCAAGAAACTAAAGGAGGAAGGAAACTGGACATTTCTGTTGGATCATCTCAGGTAGGTTACCACCTCCTCCTTGGTTTTCCGTGCCACATTTTTTGTTGCTCTTTATACAATAACTGTTACCAAACCCAACCCACGCAAAAACACTTCACCACCGAGAGCAGCTCTGCACTGTCATGTGCACTGTAAGCTATGTGACCTGTTCCATATCCCAAGTCCACGGTGGGGAGAGCTTGGACATATTCTCCCAGGGGATATCAGAATCAATCATCTTACAAGAAGCTTTCAGAGGCCATCTATTCCTTCTCTCAAATGCAGTACGTAAATTTTTTTTTTTTTGACCAAATCAAAAACAAGCTATAAAACAGTGAATGAAATGAAAGGATAGATGCTCTGAAAGCCCTCCTTTAATTTTCTAGAGAGGACCAACCACTCATAGCTCCAACTCGATGAACACACTCTGCAGAGATTAGGTGCTTTTGCAAAGAACCACAAAAGATAACTAAAAAGAACAGACTTTGAGTTTGTTCCAGAACCAAAATTTTTACCACATACAAAAATACAAGTTTAGGGATATTTGAGGGTTAAATTTCAAATTACTCCTGCCAAGTATTTATTGGTACCTAAGGTTAATAGGATACAGAAAAATAGATTTATACAGAAACTGTAATATGTCAGTTTAGATAGAAATGTAGTGTTTAACAATGTTTGGAAAGCAGTACTTTTACAGCAAGTGGAATATGGGTTTTCTCTTTAAGCTTTGTATTGAGCATTCCACAGGGCTGCTGATACAAACCTGTCTATTTAATTTACTTGACAAGACCTATGAGATGAGTCAGTCAGATTCATTTCTTCTAAAGCAGCCAAAACGTAATCAAGACATGTTGGCAAAGGATTCATACTGCATCCTAAGCTCTTGGAATTAATAAAATATTAATTTGTTTTTCTCCTTCCACAACTGTTTTTTCAACCAGCAGTGTGTGTTTCAGTTCTCACCATTGCATATGACTCAGTATGTGGGAAGTAAGCTTAGAGCAATGGCTGTCCAATAGGCCTATGGCATACCTGCGTTCGTATAAACACGTACAAGCAAATGAAATAACTATACTACTGGTGGGGTTTAAGTTAACAGGAAAGACGGTTATTAAAAAGAACAAAACGATTAGCGTGCCAAATTAGAATAAGCACTAAAAACGGCAGCAGCGTGCCAAGATTCCGTGAAAGCTTTATAAAAAGCATCATTCCATTCAAAAAGGAGCTAGATATGAGTAACACTGATTAAAGTGGAGACCTGCTTTTATAATGTGAAACCCAAATCTAAGGCACAAAATTAAACAAGCCAGGGTGCCCAGGGAGCAGGCTGGAGCCAAAAATGTGCCCGATTAATTTAATCTTCCCTTTCATGAGGTTGGAGCCACTTACTTCCTAGTCCTTTGAAAGGTGATTTGCCCTCAATTTAAAGCAGGCATAGAGCACACTTTTTAAAAAGCCCAAGGAGGCAGGAGGACGACCCCAGCCCGGGGAGAGCACAGGTGAGGACTGGCGAGGATTAGGAAAAGCTTATGAAGTAAATTTCATGTGCTGTGCTTGGAGCCAATTACAAGCACATTAATAAATGCCTGTGAGAATATTATGAAGCTGTAAAACAAACAGGCTCGTGAGGGGGGAAAAACATGCGTGTGCAGAAATTCTCTGAATTCCCGTTAGGCACACTGATAAGAGAAAGCAATCCTTCATGCTCCTGATTACAAAAGAACAGGGGCCGCGAGCTCTCTGGAGCTCCTGAGATGGACGTACTCACCAAATCCTCTGCTGTTACGGGCTGCCCACTTTCGTCACTGGCCACTACCATCCTGCCCAGCCTGTCCTTCATGTCCGTCAGGCTGTCCGTCAGGGCCAGCACAGCCATGATCTCGCTCGCCACTGCGATGTCAAACTGCGCCTGAGGGGCAGAAGCAAAGGTACCGGTCGGCTTGAGGGCCAAGGAGCTGAATTTCAGCATTTACAGCTCTTGCAGGTCTGGGGGTTCCCCTCGATGGGCTGTGCTCCAGGGCACACGTTTTCTGAGTGTCTAGAGCACGTCCATTCCTGGCCCTGGTTATCTCTAGGGCGGCCTCCTCTTCTTCCATTGGCTGTGCTGAGCAGGACTCGGCCTGGCGAGGCCCCCCTTACACCAGCTCAGGGCTCTCTGTGGTTTGCTCTGTAGCATGTTTCAGACTTGCAATTGATGAGTAATGGGATTATGTACGATACTTGTCTCCACCACTGGACTGTAAGTGCCATGAAGGCAGGGCTGTTTGGGGAGGGTTCGCTTCTGAATCCCAGCTTGGAGGACTGAGTGTGAAACCCAGTGGGCACTCAGTACATATCCACTGAATAAACGGGCAGCCTACTGACGATCTCCGCTCGTTACTCATCAGTGTGTCAAGGTGCCTGCATTTGTCTATCCAGTAAAGAGACGAGGAACAGACAGTGAAAGACGGTCCTGGGGCCAGTTCCCCAGAGGGAGTAGAGCTCAACACAGCAGCGAGGACACCCTAACAGGTATGATCCTCCAAGTTGAAAGGGGACACAGAATCAGTGTTCAGCTACCCCCGAGGGCTTGGCTACAGGGGATCTGGAGGTGCCCAGCAATGAATGCTGGAAAGCAACTGTTTTCTGCGGAGCGTCCCTGGGCCTTCCTACTCCCGCTCCCAGCTGTGACTCCAGGCTGCACACAGCCCAGCAGGAACTCAGACACACAAGGAACACGCACTTCCGCCTGCTCCTAATTTAGCACTGGACAAACCACTTCATTATGCTCCGCTGAATTCTCTTCTTCCCAAGGGGCGTGCGAGCCAGAAAAGTTCAAGTTTACATAGACAGAAATTAGCTATGCCCTAGTGGGATCACCTTATGAATTGTCCGTTTCCGTCACTGACAAGAAAAGAAATGAAGGAAAGAAGGAGCTTCTTCTGGCTACCTCCTGAATGGAATTTCATTCAGTCATCTATTTAGTGAAAAAATATCACCTGAAAGTCAAATGCAACTATATCCAATTATTATAGTCTCAATATAACCGATTCCAAACATAAGTGATTTTTCATTGTATGACATTTAGGGTTGTCTATACCACCACTCCATTATAAACATTGCATATCAAAAAATAACTAAGACTATTGAGCCTTTCTATATAAAACGTGAGACTAGAAGTATTCTTAAAATATTATCTGTGTAAGTTATAAGTGGAATTTATAATACACATAAAAGTTCTTCATTTGTAATCATTCCATTCTCAAAATGTGGCATCTTGCGTAATATCAAAAATGAAACAAATTGGATCAATGTAAATATCATTGTTACTCGTTTTATTGACTGGATGACATACCTATTAGAGGGTTGCTCATTTTTGTTTTGCAAATAAAATATTTCAAAATCATATAAAGGTATAAACGAGATTATTCTTATTATTTATCACAAATTTAAACAAAGGATATTCAGCAATGTTGGCAAGGTTATGAATCAACATGGCTTTTCTGGAAGGTAATATGGAAATGTACACCAACACTTGAAATCTGCATCCAATTTGACTCTGCAATTACGGATCTGGGAATTTGTCCTGAGGATATCATCCAACAAGAATACACACAAAAATGAAAACAATCCTTTTTATTTAAAAATGTGTGCATAAATATAGGATATAACCTTGGGCAAGTTACATGACATAACTACTTTTGTTTGTAAACTCGATTTACAAACTGAATATGCTAATGTATGTAATGAGCCTACTAATACAAGGTGCATAGTAGGCATTCCAATCATAGACAATAATCTTCCCTCTCTGGTGCCTAGTTAAGGAACAAAAATATGCAGAGAAAATGTAAAAGGCCTTCCTTCTTTCCCAATCCTCTTTCCAGAAGTAACCAGTGTCTGAAGTTGGCAGACATCTTACCAGCTTCTACTTCGTGTGTGTGTGTGTGTGTGTGTGTGTGTGTGTGTGTGTATATATATATATATATATAGTGTATGATGGCATTTTCTTAACATAAACCAGATTTCACTATATGTATTTTACTTCAAATGTTTTTAATGTGTAAGTTTTTTTTTAACCTTTCTATTTCATAATTGTTATGAGAGCTCTGTGTCACCACCCCCCTACACACACTTTATTATTTTCAACAGCCACATGTATCTGTGGTACAGGAGACACCAAAGATATGTAACTGCCCTACTGATAAACATTTGGAGTGTTTCAAATTTCCACCATTATAAATAATGATGTAATTAATAACCTTATACATACGGTTTTTTTTTCACATACACAAATATTCCTTCTTCTATTTTTTTTTTATTTTAAATCTATAGTCCTGGAGTTGGAAATGTTGGGTCATTTCAAATTTTAATACTAACAAACGATCATCCAAGAGACGTTACCAATCTATATGCCCACTAATACTGTGTAAGTCTCTATTTCTTTGCATCCTAACTAACATTTAATACTTATTTGTTTTGATAAGCTCATAGGTAAATAATACATTGTTTTTTAATTTGCAGTTTCATGATTACCTGTCGGCATTGTTTTTGTAAACTGCCTTTTACTTACTCTATTCATTTATTTAGCAAGTATTTATTAACACCTAGTACTACCATGTAACAAAGTTCTATGCACTGAGAATACGGCAGTGAACAAAACAAACAAAAACCTCTACCTTCATGAAACTCACATTTTAACAACAGGAGGCAGAAAATAAACAAGGTAAGTAAGGCTAGCAGGGACAGGAAAGAGGGAATTCTGGGATAGGCAGTTGCAGTTTTAAAGGTGACCAGTGAAAGTCTTACTGAGAGCAATATTTGAGTATTATTTTGGGGAAGTTCTTTTTATATTTGGCACATTTATTCTTTGTTATATATACAGAGGGTGCCTCCGAAAAATGCATACACATTTTAAGAAAGGAAAAAACTGTACTAAAATTGTAATACTCAATATATACTGTAACAAAGGATGAATACAAGTCATGTGTATCCATTTTTTTGGCACCCCCGGTATTGCAAATATTCTCTCCCAGTCTGTTACTGGTCTTTGAATGTTTTTGCATGTCATTTTTCACACTGCAGATTTTAAAATCTACGTCAAAATTATCTATTCTTTTCTTTAGCACTTCCGCATGTTATATTGGTGCTGGTTCATATCTATAGCAACTACCACCGTTTTTGACCTACTCCAGCCAGCTTATTTTGTGTGTTCTATTCAGAATGGTTCACTGTTGTGGCTGCTGTCATTCTCATTCTGCTTAGGGATTCTAGGTGGAAAATATTTCTCCTTCAGAACTCCAAATCAATTTTCCCAGTCACCATGCATTCAGTGTCAGTGAGAAATCTGATGCCAATCTGAGTCTTACTCCTTTGTCACAAACTTTTTTCTCTCTGGCAGCCCTTTGGAAGTTTTTGTTTTTTTTCCCCTTAGTGTTCTGATGTGTCTAGGTACAAGTTGTTCTTTATTCACCCTGCTCAGCACTTGTTAGTGTCTATAGTATGAAAATTCATATTTTCCTTCAAGTCAATACATTCCCTTTTTATGAGCTGTGGGTTAGAACTTCTCAACGTGCGTCCCGTGTCTAACTTTTCCTTTATATTTTCTACGGCTTCCCTTTTGGTACTAGGTTCTGGGAAAATCCTTGGATTGGCCTTCCTTCCCTCACACTTAGGCCAGTTCTCTTACTCAGTAAACGGATTTTGTTTTGACATCATAGTTGTATTTCTAAGATTTTAACTGACTTTTTTCCACAATGGCCAATTCTCACTCCTTGCATGATGTGTCTCTCAATCCTCTGAGAATACTGACATTATTCTTTTTAAAGACAACTTCCATCTGCTCTGCCATCGTGTTTTTCCCTTGGGCACGCGGGCTTCTTTGTTAGGTCTGGTGTCAATCTTCACGATGGGGATTTCCTTGGAGTGTGGCAGTTCTAGGCTTTGGTGCTCCTTCCTGCCTGTCTGTGGACCTGGTTTGTAATGACCTTGGCCTGTCTATGCCCAGGGACTGGGCAGGGCAGACACAGGAGCTGCTGCTGCGTGGCTTCCTGCCCTGCTAATCCTTACAGTACCCCTACAGGGCCACTGCTAATCCTGCAAGCGCCCTCTGTGCAAATGACAAAAGGCTGCGATTTCCTAAAAAAAAAAAAAAGTCATAATACACTGCTTTTCTTTGAACAGGACACTTTTCAATGCCAGACAGGAGGCAGAGCCTACATGCAAACCAGTGACTGTGAGGTGAGGGGCACCCCAGGGCCGGGTGGTACATGCCAGACACTGACCTCAGGACCACACTCAGAACCGCAGGCTGAGACATGTCCATCAGCAGCATGTGAGTCAGCACATGTGTCACGGGAAAGTGCCCGTCGCCAGCTTCTTGGGAGCTGTCCCCAACAACTCACCCTGAGGGCTGTTCTGGCCTTCTCCTGTTTCTGAGACGTAGAGCTCTGAATTTACAGACCCGCTAAAACACTTCTACCAGATGTGGGTCTGTGCTCTTCTCTATCCATCTACTTCTATCTTCCTATTTTCCGGGAGCTCCTAACATTGTATGGCAATGATCCTGGCTTTCTAGCACGGATACTGACTAATTGTTTGAAATCTGTTTCTGTACGTCAGTTCCAGAATTCAGAGGGGGAGGGAAGGTGCCTGGGCTTAGAGCGTCTTCTTGATCCAATCCCCATATTCACTTTTTAATTCAAAATATTCCAAAGATCTAAAAAATCTATTTGGTATGAGGGCTGAATATTAGAGTAAAAGTGATTCTTTTTTTCACCAAGAAAACTTAACAATGTAAAGGCTATAAATCTAAGACTGTCTTAAAATATAAAGTTTATTATCGAAAAATAATAATAATTTAGAGACTTACTGTGCCTGGCTAAAAAGTTATGAAATGGATTTATATCCCCTAAACACCATCGCCCCACACTGGAAACTTATTAAAATGAAAGTGGACATTGTAATTTGGCTTCCACATTCTCTGGATTTGGGTAATAAGACATTATCCTTAAAAATTCCTCAAGCTATTAAGTCAAATAACTAGGTGTTTTTTCTTTGGTTGTTAAACGTCAGTAATATGTCCAAGATTTTCATTTTTTAGTTGTAATGCAGATGTAGTAATAACTGGGCGGGTTTGTAATAAAATGTTAGGATTTACATTCCAGGGACACCCTGAGTGGCTCACTGCAGAAACACAACTAAAATCACACAAGAAAGGATAAGATAATACAGGAGACTTCCCACCTTTTGATCCTCTCTCAGTCCCGCTGAGGGATTGCAAACAAAACCTGAGACGGTGGGACACTCACTGGCCACTGCCAGCAGAGGAAGGAGAATAGCAGAGAACCAGTTTCTGGGCCAGTATAAACCAATACTAGTAAGAACAGAGCCATTCCTGTGAAGAAAAGGCCACCTACCTGCCGGGAATATCCCTTCTCTGTGTGTGCCTGCCCAATCGTTATTTTTCGTAGAAACCGGTCATTTGTATCCAATACTGAAAGAGAAAAGAACAGGTTATTTAATCAATATGCACAGCCTAGCGGCCTAGTGTGCATCTAGCTGTGTTCTGAGTGCCGGGGAAGCCGTGTCGAGCAAGAGACAAGGTCTTGCTTCCTGGGGCTGACACTCCAGGGGGAGGACACAGAGAGGGATCAAATAAACAAGAAAATGTCAGCTAATGACATGTGCCTTAAGAAGATGAAGGAGGTGGTATGACGATGTGTGTCAGGGCGTTCGTGGGGTCGGGAACCAGTTTTGACTAGGCAGTACAGAAAAGCATTTCTGAAGCAGTGACATGTAACGCTGAAACCCGAGTCCCAAGAAGGATATTAAGTTTCTCAAAAGGTTCAATATTGAACATGACCCAGCAATTCGACTTCTAGGTATATATCTAGTAGAACAGAAAGCTGGGACTTGAATGGGTATTTGGACACCCATGTTCATAGCAGCATCATTCACAATAGCTAAAAGGAGGGAACAACCAAGTGCCCAACAGATGAATGAATAAAACGTGGTATACACGTACAGTGGAACATTATACAGTCATAAAAAGGAATGAACGTTTGCTATATGCTACAACATGGATGGACACTGGAAATACAAGGCATGATGAAGTAAGCTAGAAGGACAAATATTAGAAGATTCCACTTATAATGAGGTACCTAGAATAGGCAAATTCATAGAGACAGAATGTAAAACAGTGGTTACCAGGGGCTGAGGGTGGAAGGGGAGTTACCGTTTAATGGGTACAGAGTTTTTCTTGGGGATGATGGAAAGGTTTTGGGTAGATAATGGTGATGGTGTAATCATTGAAAGCCTTGTGAATGTAGTATTTAATGGCATTAATTACACACTTACAAATGGTGAAAGTGATATATATATCTACATTGAAGCACAATTAAAAAGCAAAGTAGCATGAGGGGAAGGAAGAAGTTAATCATGACCCAAGCAGGCATCGATTCTCTCCATTTTTTATTGGCTTGTTTGAATTGCACTGATTTGCATTTTGTTTGTGAAAACTAGATTTGGTTTTAGTGAAAATCAATTCGACAATGCCCGAAACAAAGCCAGAAGGACAGAGACTTCACTAATAATTTATGGGTCTTCAAATAATAAGCTGTCCGCACTGACAACTTAGATCCAATTCACTGAATGTATAATACGGCACTGACCATGGTGATGGGAATTATGTTTCTGGGGACTGAAAGCTTCTGTAGGATGAAAATGGTACCCTTTCTTTCACACAAAACACGAGCAGACCTGCCCACCTTGGTTGTTCCCTGACTCAGCTGCTGCCAGTCTCCTCCACATGTAAGTCTCTCTCTTGCACATTTGTACACACTCACACACTCAACACATATAAACCTTCTTTACGATTTTCAAATATAAGCAGAGTATATATACAGGGAAAGGAATGCTTCTCAATCTGATCACGAGCTAGCCCTTATTCCTCAGTCCTACGTGGCAGAGTCATATAAAGTAAAAACGCTTCTTACTCTCATGTGTAGTACACACAATCTTGGCACAAGATTGACGTGATCTAGTTACTGGAAGTTCAGCTGTTTTTTATTTAAAAGGGAACACAAACAAGCCCAAAATTAAAGTTGGTGAAATGAACTATAATCAGTGGCACTGAAAGTCCGCCCGTGCGTGTACGGTGACCCAGCAGAGCAGGGCATCGCACAGCCACACGCTTTTGATGTACAGGGAGAGTCGTGTGACTGCGTCAGTGATACATAAGAGAAGGAATGTGAAGACTAAACTCTGACACACAAGAAAAATACGAGAAAGTGACCCTAAGTGAGTGATACGTAATTCCTGGCCTCCACACGATAGAACCAAAGGTGGGATGAGGAACATCTCTTCACTCCAGGAAGATCTGCTGAGGGCCAATTGTGTGCCAGGTCCCTGCTAGCTGTACAGGGATACAAAGATGAACAAGACCCGCCTCTGAGCTAAGGCATTTACTGGCAAAGGGGAGACAAGGAGAGTATGAATGAGTGTGGAGAAATCTGTTTATTCTTTGCTCTAGATGGTCCTTTTAGTACGACAGTGCTGACTACGTCTTGAGGGACGGAGTGAGCCTAACGGCCTAGGAACCACAGCCGCTCAGGGTCTGGGGTGTACAAGGTACGCCCTCGGGGGCAGGTCCGCTATTTTGGTTTCAGGGCAAGAACTGCAATGATTCTCTGCAGGGCTGTCAGGCAACGCTGGGAACCAGGAACCTGATGGCAGTTCCCTGTGGATGACTGCGACTTGTGGGCCATTGTTCTCACAGCCAAGAAAGGGACACACCATCGAGATGGGGAGAAGGGAAGACTGTGAGCCCTGAGGAGTTCCAGTGCTCAGAGAGGCAGGGGTCGTGCCCCCCTAGGAACAACAAAGTGGCTCTATGTCTACTGTTTCTTCTGCTCATGTTAAGTGTTCCTGGGATAGGCTATCAGCTCCCGGTTCCACCCTGTTGCTACAGGCACACGAGGACTTTAAGCTTCTGATATGAGGTATAGGGTGCAAGAAACACCAGGACGACAGGAAAGGGGTGACCATTAAAGATGTGACAGCCACATGGTCTGAGAAGAGGTTCTCAGCCCCACACAGTCCCTGAGTGTCCCCTCTCTAGTTATCAAGTCATAATCAAGATCTAATCTCCTAACAAGGGTTACAGTATTTTTAGGTCTAAACCCATACCACCTTTAAAAAAACAAACAAACCCGATATCAAATGTCTTCAATTCATCTGATGAAGAGTCCCATTTTTGATATTTATTCATGAGAATAAGAGCTAAACTACTTACTAAATGTCATCTCAAACTCCTCTGGACCCAGGTGGCTTGTCTATGGCAGTAACATTTTCTTCGCTTTAGTGCCCTAAACAGTATTATTCTAGTATTTATCTGGAATACTTTTTTAGGTTGCCACTTCCATTAAAATTGACTTGCAACCACGGAATGCTTCAGTCCTTTCTGACTTCTCAGAGAGAAAACCAATCTGAACATTAGCCCAAGGTATGATGGAATATGTAGCCTTTCTGTCCCAAGACCCACAGGGCTGAGCCACTGCCCCTTTCTGAAGGTTGCTGTAGCTGGAACCAAAAAAACAGGTGTGGGAAAATGCCCACCTGTGTGAAAATTTCTCTCTTAGCATATCCACAAGCTTGGTTTGAAATACTCTTAATTTCCACCAGCATGATTTTTCTTTCACAAGTAAAGCTCTGAAAAAGTTTTAAAGAGTAACATAAACTCATAAATGCCTTGACTATGCGTTTTGGATATAAAGGTGTTGTAATAATTAACCTTTCCAGTATACTTAAAAGAATGTAGTCTTCCCAATAAAATGCTGAAAATATTCATGTCCATTATTAAAATGGTGTTGGTCTATTCAATAATAGAGGCATGCTTAATTAAGTAAACTGTGGTTTATCCACAAAGGAATATTCTAGAAGCATTTAAAATTACCATTACAACAAAGAGCTAACAAAATGAAACATGCATATTATGATACAAATGAAGCAGTAGGACATAAAATCTTCACGTCTAAATTAGCATTGGAGTTATACACAAAATCCAGATGCACAAAAAAACCTGAAATAGTTTTATTAGTATAGCAAAATGTTTCTTATTCTTTTTAGACATTTCAAAAATCTTTATTTGTTGTTACTTTTATAATAAAAAAATATTTTTAAAACTTTCCAAAGAGATTTTACTCTAGTTTGGGAGACAAAAACACACAGAAATACTACATCACACAACTATTATCACAAGGGCATCTACTGATTATTTGGTTGGTGCTTTAGAGTTTGGAAAGCACTCCCATGGTGCAATGGGCCTGTGAGAAGGGGAGACTAATTATTACTTCATTTTACAGAAGAAACTGAGTAAATCGTTTGTTGAAAGTTGCATAGCTCATAAATGGTAGAGCTAAGACTCAATCTCTGCCTTTGTCTCTCCACCTCGTGGTTTGTGGGAAAACACTAAATTCTTAATGAACTGTTTGAATGGATTCCCAGGAGGGAAGCGTCACAAAAGAGTGTCTGGGAGGGCAGAGACAGGGCTGTGCCTGGGAGGGCAGAGACAGGGAGACGGGTGAGGATGGCTGGGCAAGGGCAGGCAGAAGGATGAAGGTACGCCCATCCATCTGGAAAGCTGACAGAGAGCAAAAGCACATGGAGCCACACCACAGTGGGCCTTAGGTCAAACTATGTGGTGGCAATTTTATCCCACCCAGGATGGGAGGAGGGGCAGGATTTCATCACACATGATGGAGGCTTCTGAGCAAGGAAATGACAGAACATCTCTACAATATGAACTTACTGAATTAGGGGATGAAATGAAAGCAAGAATATCTATGAAAAGGCAATGGCAATGAATCAGGCATCTGATAAAAATGGAAGTGGGTAGAACTGGGGAAAGTGCGTAGGCAGGTCTGAGAAGCACACAGGAAGGACCAGGAACACATACCATCTAAGCTTTCTGCAGCACCACAGGTTTCATCAAATGCTACCTGCATGTTCCTCTAAGTGTTTGTTCCCATCTCCATTTCCATCTCTGAGAGACCGAGGCCGAGAACACGTACATGGCTTGCTCAGAATAACACAGTGTAAGTTAGAGGCGGGGTGGAGACACACACTCACAGCTCCTGACTCCACGTTTAGGGCTTTTCCGGTCACACCCTTGTAGAGGGTAGTGTGACAGAAGGGAGGCAGTGTCACGGCTAAGAGGGTGGTCAGGACGGAGACAATGGGGAGTCCCTCACATTGTATTTGAAGTGTTACAGGGTATTCTCGTAAGTGGCTAGAAGCCACTAAAGTCAGAGGAAACATTTCAGCACTGAAAACACAAATTTAAGAACTTAGGAGCTAGTGGTGAGGAAATGAAAGGAAGAAATTAGGGCGGCAGGTCGAGAGGGCAGCAGGACTTTAAGATTAAAAAAAAAACCAAAAAACAAAAATACAGAACAAGAAGCCAGAGAAGAGACAAAAGAGAAAAATAAGTAATTTTCCTTAGAAATTGGAAGGCGTAGGAGTGGATGGACTGAGCCCATACAAAGCAGTTGGTTTAAGTCGGGGCGCAGCCTTTTCTCCTAATAGGAGGCAGGGCTGAGAGACAAGGATGGTGAGATAAAGGGATTAGGAAACACCAGCTTTGCGGACAATAGGAGGAAATATCAGGTTGGTGCGAAAGTAATTGCGGTTTAAAAGGTTAAAAAAAATGGCAAAAACCGCAACTACTTTTGCACTAACCTAATAGAATTATGCCTCTGGGAAGCTGACGTAAGAGCTTCGGCTGGAACATACGTCGCTCCCTGAGGTTACATCGGCACCCACCTCTCTGCCACGTGATGGTGGAGGGGTCAATGTTGAGACGGGAGAATTTCCTCACTTCCTCTTCCGTCAGTGTGCTCGGATCAGTCTTATTTATTCCCAGTTTCTAATGATTGAAAAAAAATGCACTTAATTTTAGAAAGAAGAGAAAGCAAAATGTAATCAGAATGATCCCTCTTCATGTTCTCCATGACTAGGAAAACCTTTTGAAAAAAACTGAAGTTGAACTTCACATCAATTTCAGGCTAGGCCAACTCATAAATAAATGCTGAAGGCCCAATAACGCCTATAAGTGGAAGACAGTGAAATTTGTAACATATCCTTAAAATGACGGATCTGATGTCACTTATATGTGGAATCTAAAGAACAGAATAACGAGCAAACAAAACAGAAATAGACTCATAGATACAGAGAACAGATGGTTTTGAGATGGGAGGGGGATTGGGGGATGGGTGAGAAAGATGAAGGGATTGGAAGTACAAATTGGTAGTTACAAAATAGTCATGGGGAAGTGACATACAGTATGGGGAATATAATCAATAATGTTGTAAAGACTATGTAGGGTGTCAGATGGGCACTGGACTTATGGGGGGGAATACTTTATAGATTATATAAATGCCTAACCACTGCGCTGTACACCTGAAACTAAGATAAAATAATACTGTCAACTATAATTTTATATATATATATATATATATATATATATAGATATATAAATTTTTTTTTTTTTTTTCCCCTCATGGGATGTAAAGTACAGCATAGGGAATACAGTCAACGGTATTGTAACAGCTATGTACTTTATAGATGATGTAATACAGAATTGTACACCTGAAATCTATGTAATTTTACTAACAATTGTCACCCCAATAAATTAAAAAAGAAAACAAAAAAACCCAGCTATGTACAATGTCAGAGGGGTGGTAGACATAGTGAGGTTATCACTTTGTGAGGGGTGTAAATGTCTAATCATTATGTTGTTTGTACACCTGAAACTAATAAAAAATGTTATTAAAAAAATGACAGATCTGAAAATCAGCACAGTCGGCAGTAAACACGTGCTCGCTGACTACGCTATCTCAGATGGAAGCTCTCGGGCCACTCGCTCCACATGGCCACCAGGTACTGTGCTCAGAAGGGACACACCGTACAACGATGCTCCAGTTCATTAGTTCTTCTTTTCAAATCCAAATACCAATAATTCAAGTAAAGTTTATGTCTATGTTTTCAAAACTAGTAATGTCTAATTCACTCAGAAAAAAAGAACATTGACACGGTTAATACATCTATTTCTGTAAAGGAAACATTCTAAGAAAGGGGGTTTTAATGAAGAACTGTAAGAAAAGAATCTCGGAAACAGAAACTCTATGTTGTAGCTGCTGAGGGCAGAAGACTATGCATTACTCTTGACAAACTGACCTTGGTTCAGTACGAAGCAAGGGAGTGAATTTTTTAAAACCAATTACTACCAAGCAGTGGCTGTAAATCATACCATTCAATTTAGTTTTTAGTCTCTGAAGAAGAGCAAGGGGAAATCAACGTGATTAGTAGGACAAGCAGCAAATTGCACTAGAAAATGATAATATGAAAAAAATTAAGATCGCTTCCACAATTACAATCTGAATATCTTGCTGCACCAAAAACTGAGATAGATGAATTTTCAAAGGCTTTATCTTCCTAGAAATTGAAGAAATTTCATGAAAGAGAAGGATTCTTGGATATTCTCATTTGTTTGTTGACTAGGACTCTCTAGATCAGCAGAGCGCTCCTCTTATTTCATAGATGAAGACATGGAGACCTAATTTGTCCACCCTGCTCTTTGGTGTAGGATCCAGGTCTCAGGCTTTTGGCTTTGCGCTCGCTCTGCTGTATGAGTCTGTCTCTTTAGAGTTTAACACCAAAAAGAGTATCTGAAAACCCAAATCAAACCAAGTTCAAAATTTCTGGCTTTGGCAATTTTTCTGATTTGTCTCTATGACATTTTCTTTTTAAAGAACCGTAACTGGGAACTTACTTTCAGCCGAGCAAGTTGAATTTTTGAAAATTCTCGAACACCATTCGCTAAAGGAACCAGTCGATTATACAGAGCCTAAGGACACAAAACAAAAATAAAATCCAACAAAAGTTTAAGGGCCAACCATGAACTTGGACAATTCACAGGATATGACAAAGTTCATTACATTTATAACCAAACTGTTTAGATTACAGACCCTATTAAAATTCTTGGCTAATATAAACAATGTAGCCTTAAGTTCTGTCATTTTAATAAATCTGACTAGAGCTGACATAATGCACATTGCAAAGAGTTTGCATAAATATATATTTCTTGATCTACAGCCTTATAACTATCAAATTAGTATTTATCTGTATTTGGCTTCACAAACTCACTAGGAAGTTATTTTAATTGGAGGTAGTCAGGACCCTTGTAAAAGAGCAAGAAAATCCAACTTTTCATCCAGGTCTTATGTCTCTGAAGAATTAGTGTCTGGTACTCTGTCCCCTTCAGGTGTGTGGTTTGCCTCTCAGACTGCATGCACCTGAAGCCAACAGGGGTCCGACCTCTCTAACAGCACAAATAGGATAGTGCATGTAACACTAGTCTTAAAAGCCCTCTCTCCACTCCCCTTAGTACAGAACAGAGATCAGATCTATGGGAAGCATGTAGAGGATTGGCAGACCAACTACCTTCAAAACTAAAGAGACTTGTCTCAAAGAGTATTGGGCTTAAAAAGTACAATTAACACAATTCTCCCCCAAACTTGGCAGTGGTCATAACGTCATTCGAGAATCCAACCAAAGTATGGATATGCTCCCCAAGAAAGGAGGACATACAGAAATTCACAAAATGTTGAATAAAATTTCAGAGTTTACAGGCTCCAGAATTTTTTCCATGAACTCCTTATGAATCCAGGAATCCCAGGATACGATGCCCCAAATGGCCACGGAGAAACTTTTCTCACCTTATCAGTTTGAGTGTTTTCATGCAAAATCCTTGTGTCGATGGCAGCAGCCAATAAGTTATTGGCAGCGGTGATGGCATGGATGTCCCCCGTCAAGTGAAGGTTGAACTACAAATGAAATGAAAACATCTTTCTACTTGTTTCAAGCAACTATGGCAGTAGTTGAGGACTTTCTAAATAAATAAAGTATTACACTAATTACATCTCCTTTTTATGAACTGAGTCCATAAAACAGCTGAAGTCAGAAAATCGATGTCAGGGCCTACCACCTGACAATAAAGAACTCTCGAGCCCACTCTCTGTTGCAAATTCTTTCTTTCTCGGGTTAAGGGTGAAATATTCTGAAGGGCTTAGTGATCTGGCCTTATTTTGTTTTCCTCATTTTCATTTCCTTTTATGCACTGTTTTATGATTTAGAAAATAATCTCATCAAAAATACTTTGGAACGTAGCAGGGCATAAAACAAACAGTAACAAATAGAACAATATAGAATATGACATCACTTGTTTAGGTATATAAATGTTGAATAACTATGGTGTACATCTGAAACTAGTATAATATTGTATGTTTGCTATATTTTTAATAAAAATCTTAAAAAAATAAAATATGACAGAAAGTCTGAGAAATAGAAAATATATCATTCTCACAACTCTATTAATTCTTCTATTTTCCTTTCAGTCCTATGTGTACACATATTTGTAGAATCAGCATACTTGTAATTTTATACCTCCTGTTTTAAAGAACTTATTCTTATGTAACAATTTTGTTTATGTATAGGTAATAATTTATAGGGGCTGTATAACTGAACAGATGTACCAAAATTTTTCGGTCTCCTACGTCTGGATATTTAAGCTGCTTCCAAATTTTCACTTTTGCAAAGAAGGCTACAATTATAAAGAATACATACAAATAGTGTTTTTTTAAAAAAATTAATTGCTAATACGCAATTATTTCCAGCAGTGTGGTTACTGGGTTAAAGGATCTTGATAATATCACCAAATTGCTTTTTGAAAGAGTTGGAATACCACCCACAAAACGCTGGCAGATCAGTTACTTCAGAAACAAAGTAACCTTTGGGCTAAAAAAATAAGTTAATTTAATAGTTGAAAAAGTGGTGTTCTGTTTCAAGTTGCATTTCTTTCATTTCTTGGAAGATTAAATGTTTACATTTTCTTGTTAAAATCTCATTTTGTAACAAAATATGTGATCACTAGAAAATGTAAAAAATTGCATATACATATATATTTTATAATATTTATAATTTGAAATATTGAGATCATGACACCATAATAGTTTATACCTTAGATTTTACACTTAATGTTAATATTACTAGCATTTTTATATCATGAGTCTTCAAAATATAGTTAATTTAAAATCCTGTTATTAGACATTTAAGGTTTTCCCTCAATTGTTTAATGCTACAAACTGTGAAGATGAACGGTTTTAAAATTAAATATTTGCACACACAGCCAATTTTTCCTCTGGATAAACTAAAAATGGATGTATTTGGGCCAAAGGGCATGAGTATTTTTGAGGCACGCAATACATATTTCTAACTCGCCTCCATAAAAGTATTACCAACATACATGTCCCAGCAGTGTATAAAAATGTATTTCAAAAAAGTGCCATGTCAAAACTTGGTATTATTTTTAAAAATCCAACTCTGTCAATTGGGCAAATAATATGATAACTGATAGTGGTTTTACTGTAGATTAATTTGATTATTAGTGAAGCTAAACATGCACGGGGTCGTTAATATTTCTTTCCTGATGTTTCTGCTGCATCCTTTGCCCGTTGTAGAATTGAACGTAAGTTTTTCTTTCCAGCTGTCTATTTATACCCACTTGGATGGCTGCAGGCCCCGCACAGGACTCTTCCGATGACTGTCACCTTTGCCACCAGTTCCAGCCTCCTCACATCTGTTACTACTACTCTCCCAGCCTCCGTTTCTATAAATGATTCTATCGAGTTGCCCAACCCCGGATCCTGGATATCATCCTTGAATCCTCCTCTTTTCTCACCCTCACATCTAATTCTGTAACATCAGCAAACTTGTCTCAAGTCAATGTCATGCTTTTTTCCATCTTCACTGCCACTGCCCTGGGCCAAGTCACCACCATCTTTCCCCCCAGTCTCCTTACTAGGCTCCTAGCAGCTACCCTGAGAGTGTATTTCAACGTGACTGCAATACATTGGACCTGCTTAGATTTGGGCTTTAGGAAGATTTCTCAGGGCCTGAAATAAGGGATTGAAGCAAAGAGTAGAACTGATGAGACCTGGTTACTGATTAGATACAGGGAACGAACAAGGGAGTAATTATCAGGGTGCAGAGGGGTTCTCAGAGAAATAGGAGTTAAACCCATTGGCCCTTTCTGTCCATTTTTCTTGGGAACTATTTTTGATTTTTGAGTCTCAATTTACAGAAGGGAAAAGTCCACGTTTCCTGAATTTGGCAGTATAGCAAATG
The DNA here is from genome assembly GCF_036562045.2 of Rhinolophus sinicus. Classification (NCBI taxonomy): domain Eukaryota; kingdom Metazoa; phylum Chordata; class Mammalia; order Chiroptera; family Rhinolophidae; genus Rhinolophus; species Rhinolophus sinicus. The sequence continues at coordinate 170,520,734 of NC_133755.1, read as the reverse complement.
ACCGACAGCGATATACTCGTAGGTCTACATCCTCTTATCCAGAACCCTGCAGGCCAGCTGGGTTTCGGGATTCAGAAGTTTTTTTGGAATTTAGAAAGGTAGTGTGATGTACACATAATTTATTTATAAAACACCCCAAGCAGCGTCTAGGTTAGCATCCATTCATTAAAAGCAATATTTCTGCAGCAAAATATATGAATATTTCCATCAAATGGCATAGACAAAATCCACAAATAGTTCATAACAGTATGTCAGGTTTTGCCACCAAATGGGTCATGCAGATATTTTTGGTTTTTGGGGCCTTATTTATGACTTTGCGGTTGAGGAGAAAGGATGGTGGGCCTGTGTTTATGGGAGCACAGAAAAAAAGGTGCCGGGAAGGAAAAACAGTGACACATAACATGTGTCCCTTTGCGATCTTACCTCCTCCATGGGAATGACCTGGGCATATCCACCACCCGCAGCTCCTCCTAAACAAGAGTAGGCACCGTTTACAATGAGTCGCCAAATAGAGCTACACCGATGAACAGGCCCTAGGGACATGGCTCCCTGAACCCAACAAGGAGGCACACTCCCCCCACACACACACCCAGATGGAATAATAGGCAGTGAGAAACATGAGCTGTCTATCGAAGCAGAACAGGAGGCGGAAAAGTTCACACTATGCCCAATTCTGCAACTGAAGCACTTCCGTTTCCTTGTTTAAAAAAAGGGTAAAAATAATACAGGAAATGCCATTATAGCAAATAGGAGATGACTTCGTTAATTTTATTAGGTTTATGAGGCTATGCTTCATCTAAACTGAACGTGCATTGAAGTATCAAAAAACTTTGTTAAAAAAAACCCCATCTGATTAACTCAGTCTAACACATTATGAACTTCGGTCAATTTATTTTAAATAGTATATAAGAGTCATCATGCTGCTTGTCCCTCAAAATAGTAAAGTTATTGCATTAAAAACTTTAATAACTTTAAAGTTATTACGTTAAAACTCTTTCCTAAACAATCAGGATTCCTTCCATGTCCATAGCACGTTACAGTTTACCCTGTTTTTTAGATGCTATCTCCTTTGGTCCTCCCAATAACTCGGTAAGCCTGGTACTATAAGCCTTTTTATGCTTTTACAGATGCAGCTCAGAGAAGTTATGACTGGCTCAAGGTCACACAGCAGTAAGAGACACAGCCATGAATAAAACCTCGGCCTTCTTGCTCCAAGTTGAGTTCTCACGCCACTACATAACACATGATATGCTATGGGTTATCAGTACTTAAGGGGTCAGGAATTTTTAATATTTGTAAGGGTAATATAAATATAATACTGCTAAAAACCTCAAAGTGCCAAGAACAAACACTAATTGCAGCAATAAACGCTGTTGTAAAGTGAGCTGGAGAAGTATTTCATGATAATTCTGTGAAGAAAGAGTAGTGAATGTGATGGTGCCAGAAGTCAGCCCAAGCACAGCCAAAGACGATTCCATCACATCCCCGTCCACGGCCAGTCCAGTCTCCAGAGCTCCTCAGGCCCCCACAGTGACTCCGAATGAGACAAGACTTGGGGCCCTACCGAGGGTCTCTAACTGTTTGGATGGAAAGAACTTTCATCATGGTTGGGGTGATAAAACACCAATACAATGGCAGAGTTTCAAAATCGCTTGGCAAAGTAGGTTCTGATGATAGAGAAGGCTTCTTTCTGCTCAAGGCGGGACTCCTGAGCAAGAGCCCGGGTGGGGGGCGCGCACTGTTCAGGAAACTAAGGAATCCGGTCGGGAAGGGGGGTGGCGTGGGTGGCTCCACTAAAACCCCATGGCAGTTCCCTCTGCAGGAGAACCACCTTGGGGTGACCTGAGCGCGTGTGAGGAACGCATGGAGGGGTGAAATGCACTCGTTCCTCTGACAGGTTTTAACGCCACATCTGTTGATATGTTCTTTTTAAACTTTTCTCCCACTGCAATTTTGCTCTGAAAATTATACCAGTTGTTAAATAAAGTACCTTTAACTCCGAAAGTTGGCCCCTGAGAAGGCTGCCTCAGACAGGCAAAAGAGTTGATGTTCAAGTGTGCAGTCAGTGCCTGTACAAGCCCAATTGTAACTGTACTCTTCCCTTCTCCAAGTGGGGTGGGTGTGATCCTGATTTGGGAGGAAAAAAAGTGAATTTAATAGTATTTCCTAAACAACCTATGCAAAATAAACTTAAGGTTCCAGAATCAAATCATAGGCTATTAGGAGAACATACCATTGCAAAATCCACTTAATAATTCAATTACCTATCTTGGACCATTATAGTCTACCTTCCTACATCACACAGGCCATGCTTACGCTAAAGGCAAGATACAGACACACCTTTACCAAGAGATCAAAACAAACAAAACCAATAAGTGATTTGGCAGTGGTGCTAATTAACATTAACTTCAAGATATCACACAGAATCATCCATCCAAATGGTTTCTATAATTAAGTTGATGTTGTTTTTTGCTGATGGGTAATTTGGCATTTGTTCTTACAATGTGGGCACAGCACGTAACTCAATGGTCCACGAGCGAGCAAGCAAGGCATGGCCCAAGCTCAGGATTAGAAGGACTCTTCACCCCCACTCATCCATCTCCTTCTAGGTACCAGTGCCCAGGGTTGCTCCCACTATGCTTGAACACAAGCAGTGATGGGAACTCATTACCTCCAGGGTTGCCCACTCATCTGCAGACAGCTTCTCCAGTTAGAAAGTTCTTTGCACTAAAGAAGAAACGTCTGCATTCCTTCAACTTCCTGTCTCTTGCAGTCAGACCCACTAAGCCGCATCCCTTCCGATACAGCAGCCCCTCAGATATTTGGAAAGAGTACAAGTGCAAAGGTCCTCAGCGCACTACGACCACCTGTGCTCTGAGGACCTTACAGCAGGCTGCAGCATCCTATAAAGCCAAACATCACCCCTTCATACAGAACAGCATCTCAGCGTTATGTGATAGGACAGGCACGAATTATATTCCCAAGTAAGGTCCCATAGAAGTGTTCCTTAGCATACTTGAACCATCGCAACAAGTTTAAAAAAGTTTCCTTTGGGCTTACAGTATGGTCTTCTATGAGTTAGATGGTGAGTCAGTTGTCTAGGATACTCAACCACAACAAAACTGGTGACATAGTTTTCTGACCTATAAAATCTACTGATGTGACCACAAAGAATGAAAGCCCTTAGGTACATCATCCCCAACTATCTCAGACCACCAACCACTCATTCAGCAAATATGTATTAAGTACTACTGTGTGCCAGGCCCCAGGGACACACAGACGTCCAAGTTGGATTCCATCACTGCCATCACAGAGCTTATGAGTGATGAGAGCTATGGCAGATAAATCAGCAATTACAATGAATGTAATAAACACCAAGACAGGGGTAATAGGGCAATTAGACAGCATTATGACAGCACATGGAAGGAGGATCAAACTAGATTTGGAACATCAGGAAAGGCTTCCTGGAGGAAGTAACATCTAAACTGAAACCTGACAAATGAATCAACATTAGCTTGATAAAATTGAGGGTGGGCTCGCAGTAGTTAATATGCTAGGCTCTGTGTTTATATATATTTGGTTATTTTTTCCCCAATTTGAGAAATGAGGAAACTAAGGCACAAGGAGTTTAAGTAACTTGCCCAAGGTCACACAACTAGCAGAACTGAAAATCAATCCCAGGCTAGTCATCTAACCTCACTAGGTTATTTCTATGGATGGAAATCATTAACTGCAATTATCAATTTAAAGCATGGGCATGGGTAAGATCAGTCAGTGAGCGTGAATAGAGTAAGATCAGAACAAAACTGTTAAGAACGTTTTTTCTTAAGGAAGAGTCAGACAAGAGAGCAAAAGGACACCGAGAAAGAAAAGGCAGTAAAACGTAAGAGAAACCCTGAGGAGGAGGCAGGGCTGTGACAGAGAGCCTTGGAAAGAAACCAAGGAAACGTCCAGAGTCTGAAGAGTCTGAAGCCTGGTGAGGACCTAGAAGTGAGTGGTCACTGGAGTTTGCACCAGGAGGTCACTGGTAGGAAGCTGGTGAGCCAACCTGAACACTGCTCAGTGCAGGAACCTCAACCTCCTCCAGCCACACGAAACCCGGTCAACATGAAGACGCCAAGTTATGTGAAGGTGTTTATGCTCTGAGCCAACTTTTTATTTTTTAGATACAACATAAATAAAAAACCGCAGGTATCACAATTTTCCAACAGCCGATAAAGAAAATGTGGTATCAAACATAAGGTGGTTTAAGAACCACACTGAGGACTTCCTACTTGCAAAGGAATAGGAGGGTTATTTAAACTGTGTACACGAAGGATTACATTCTCATTCCCCAGGATATGCTAACAGCCGCTGGAGACAGCCAAGAGCAGACACACCCAGAGATGACCTCCTCAGAACTTCAGCTAACCATCCAATTCTTAATTAGAAACACAGGACTGCTTTGCTTTCTGCCAACTATTACAAGTCAGGGAAATCAGAAAGTAGGAAGTATTTATTGGGAGCAATAAAAGGAAAGCTACAATAAAACTTATTTCACATCATTTCTGCATATGGCATCAAAATGTGGTTTAATTATTGTCCCAATATTCTTAGCCTCAGGTTCCATATTATCAAGTTGGTTTAGAAAATAAGCACCATGTAAACCTCATTTTCTGTAAGCGTTATGAGTTTATGGAGCGAGAACTGTGATTTTTGTTCATTATTTTCCTCAACTTCTCCCAGCTGCTGGATCTGCTCCCCCCGATAGCCCACAGTACCCACTATGTGTGTATTATATAACTTTTCAGAGGGCATCACTGGAAGCTTCCCGACATGTCTGTCTTGCTTACCAGGCCACCAGGCGGTGAAGTACTATGCCCATTTTCCTTGAATTCCTGTCACCTGTCTAGGGCACAGATGGGTACAAAATGGTTGACAAAGGAATAACACCTTTTCTGAGACAAATATTTATTGCCAACTACAGTAAAAATTTATTAAGTGCACTGTGCCAATTTGGACACGATTTGAAAGAAGTTTACATTTACTCAAAGATCAAAGAGATTACTTATATAGGGATAAGTGATAAAACTTTGAACTGTTCTCAAAATCCAGAATCTTGTTAAATAGCATTATTGCCATTAACTGTGGGTCTAACCATGAACTTCAAAACTATATGCTTGGACAGCATATGAAGAACAACAGTCATGCCACGCATCTTCATAACTTAGAAGGTTTTTTAAAAGCCTTTTATCATCTCACGATAAACTCCATAGTCCGTTTGGTTGTGTTTCCCATCACACATGACCGAGGTAAATAGTTCAAAAGTCCTGTCAGTAGTGGTTCCTTCTAAACACTGTTGTTATATTTTGCAAGTGATACAAATAAAACAAAAACTCACAGATATTTAAATAGGTACCCAATGCAGAAAAGTACAGTCTTAGAAAATTCAGTAAAGGTTATTTTTCTACTGACCAAAATAATGGGTTGAAACATTTGAAAACAAAAACAAACAAAAAATCTAACCAGGTGTTTGGCACTCTACAGAAAAAAAAAAAAAAAGTGATGTGAATAATTTAAATTTTTCTTTAATGTGAAATCCAGTCTCTTCACAGACCAATTTGGGCTTCTCTTTCAACTGCTCTGTTCAAGCAATTCAGAGACGTTCTAGAAACTTCTGGACAGAAATCGGTAAAGGGCCAATGGAGACCGATTCCTGCAACACACTCAATGCCCTACAGCTGCACTCTGAGTCAAGTTCTCAAACAAATTCCTTTTCATTAGTGTAACTGGGAAAATATGTAATACTCAAGAGCCCCTAAGATTCTTTTGGCATATTTCCCTGAACAATTCCCAATACTTTTCATTTTGTCAGGCAAGGCAAATAAAGTGATGTGTAGGTGTAAATACCATGCGATGTGTAGCTGATGAAATACAGATGATTCTGACAGAATAAGAAATTCTAAAGTTTGAAGAATGTCTTTTTAAAGCGAATTAATCTGTTCTGCATTTGGGTTATTAATAATAGAAAAAAATTTAAATCCCATTGTTTTCTATATTCATCCCACTGTTGATATATTTAAATTGTGTTTACACATAAATTCAAATGGACAATAACAAATATATTGTTATTTAGATTTATTGAAAAAGTACTTGGGTATGAGTTCTAAAGCATGGGAAAAGATTTATGTTACAGTATTCAGACAAATGGAAGGACACAAAGTGATACTTATGACACGATCTCAATGTGAAAAAAGGACAAATGCAGATAAAATCCTGGGAGGAGACACAAAAATTTTTAACCCTTCTGAGTAATAAGATACTTAGTTTCTCCTTCTTTCTACTTTATGTTAAATGTTTATACAAAGAGTCAATATTATTTTCAGAATAAAACACCTTTAAGAAAAAATTCTCCATTGAATGGGAGGATCATTCACGTTTCTAAAGAAGTTGCAACAGTGTATATAATGGTTTGATGAGGTCACTTTACCATAACTGACTTGACCAAAAGTAAAAATATAGGGGTGATCTTTATTTCAAATGAACTTTTTGTTTTAGATTATAAATAAAATGATCTGTTTTAAACTAATCTCAAGCAGCCAGCTATTAAAAGATTAGATAACAAAGGCAGTTCACACAATTAAATATCATTTCTTGTGTTGGTGGGAAAATTTACTCCTCCCTCACAGAATACAGTGTGGAATCCTTCAAATTCTGCTACGGATGCATATATATATATCTCTAAATCCTACCCTTACAGCTTTTTTTTCCCAATGCAGTCGAAAGGAACCGTTTAACTTTTGTTCCTTCATGTCCTTTGTGAAGTAAAGGAACTTATATCACAATTTCAGAAAAAAATAACTGATATCGTGGGGTTCAATTCGTACTGGAGAATTCAGGTTTAATTTTCGTTTCTGTCTACAACACGGCAGCCTGGCTTCTTCAGCTCAACTGCACATGTAAATGCTACAGAGAGTGCGGGGCAGTTCTCCTGGGTACAGGTCCCTGCGTGCTTGTAATCCTAGTGAGCCTGGTCACGCTCCAGCGTGTGGCTGCAGGCCAGGCTTTGACAGGATGCCTTTAAGTTAGGAACCTGAGAACGATACCAGCAGAGCTTTTGTTTTAGAAGCATCAATTCTGTGTTCCCAGCGAAGGGCAGGGCAATGTCTAGATTCGTGTGTTTATTTCCAAAACTGAGAAGCCCAAAACAGAGTAAACCACAGCCACTCCACATCAAAAATTACTGCTTGATTTTTCCTTCGTTAACTGAGTGCGTCCTGCGTTTTCTACCCTAAATGATGAGAAAACCAGCAAACCTACCTACCAAGGTCACCTAAGGCATGGAGGAAGAGACGCACACCCACGGACAAGAGGCTGAATTTGCTTTGGAACTTCTCTGCATCCAAGAGTTCGTTTATCCACTGTCAACAAACCTGCATCAAGCATTCTTCCATCAAAGCAACACTGACTAGATGTGAGCTGCAAACTCGGGGGAACCAGGAGTTCCCCCCCTCCCGTCAGCTGGCTTCTTTTAGAGATTGGCCCAGAGGGTACCTGCAGGTGGGACCAATAACCAATATCTTTCAGCAAGGACTCTTCCCACAGCTCAGTTATGCGGGACTAGGTTTGGGGAGGGGAGTCCTAGGTTGGAAAATACCCCATTAGGGTGGGGAGTCCAACTCTAAGTGAGCCTGAAGCCTGAAGGAGAAGGTTTAAGCCAAAGGCAACCAAGGTGCTTCATTCAATAAGGTACGAATTCCTCAAAACTACAGTGCCTCTGAAAAACCCTGGCTGTCTATACCTCGTATAAAACAGCAACAGAAGGAGCTGGGGGGACAGGAGGGGTAAGTGGGAAGGTGGTAAACAGAGGGAGAGGTGATAAGAAGAAATTATTATACCATTAAACAGGTATTATTGTGCACGATATCATCCTTTTTTTGTAGTTTTTATCTTTATTTGTAGTTTAAAAACATTGAATTCACTTCTAGGGATTTTTCCCAAGGAGACATTGGACAAACACACGAATATCTGTGCCCAAGGTTGTTAATTTTCGCTGTTTATATAATGGCCAAAAATGGGAAACAATTTAAGTGCCCCCGGATAGAGAATTGGTTAAATGAATTATGGGACATCCCTATGATGTTTGCAAACCATTTTCTGCCTTGATAGACTTGAAGCATTAGAAACATGCTGTACTATTAGTGGCTGAGCCACGCAGCGCTTCTCAGTGTTGGGAAGACGTTGGAAAATGGAATCCAGCCTCATCCTGGGCGTTACCTGGGACCCCCTCCCCCAGCACCTGATGTCTCTCGGATGCAAACAGTGCAATGGTATGTTGTCATGAAAAATAACAACATGGCTCAGTATGGGCTGCCACGGAGCTAGGTGCATGACAAACTGCTGAATAATCAAATCACTGACTGGAGCAGTGCAAATGATCTCATTTATGAAGGGCTGTATCTGTGTCAAGATGGTCTCAAATGTTAACAGCTGTTTCCTCTGGGTGCTAGGATTTGGGATGGTTCACTCTCTTGTTTATACTTTTTGGTATTTCTGAAATATTTTTACCATGAGTATAATTTTTATAACCAGAAAAAGAAAGAAAGCACTTACATTAATAATTAAATATGTAAAAATAAAGTAAACTATGAGTCAAGTCCAGTTATAAATGTCTCTGCCTGTTAATACGCTTTTGTGCCTCAAGCATTGGCCTATATATCATTCGCAAGTCCGTGCAACGATATTTCAAAACAACAAAGGAATTTATATGGTCTCTCAATGTTCCCTCAGGTCACATTGAATAAATATTTGAAATCCCTTGTTTTCTATTGTTTTGTTTTTCAGCTAGTGAATATATTTCTTTTTTTAAAATGAGGAAAAAATAATAAAGAAAACACTCCTTTTCATAAAAATTATGCATTTCTTTTAAAAAATGACGAACACAAAAGAAAATGGCCCAACGTCAATTTTGAAACACAAGAAGAGAGAAACGGTGAGTTTTTATAATCCAAATATATTAATAAGAAATATTAAAGACATGAGGAGAATAACCAAAGTATCATGGAATTATCTGTACACTTTCCACTGAAATGTTATTTCTAAGTAGAACACACACCCAAAAACCCCTGCTCAGTTCAAAATGTTTCACTTTCAATTCTTCTTTTAATTTTTATCCTGAAAAACAAATGAAAAATTGAAGGTGGAGCAAGGATGATCAAAACACAATATGAGAAACAAAAAATAAAGTAGTGGATCAGCGACTCGTTGCATTTCATACTGTGTGGAGACTAATTTGTTCTGCGTGGAAAATAAACTCACTGTTTCACATGAAATGCAGGAATGCCAAGTGAAATGGACAAGATAATGTCGAGTGTGCAAGTGTGATGGATGTGAGGGGTGTGATGACACACATACACAGGGACGAGTTTGGTAAATGTCTCTCTGGTAAAATAGGTAGAAAGCAAATCTTACCCAGCAACTAAGACGTATTTTCCATCTGCTCGATCCTTGAACCTTTCCAGCAGCGACAGACGTACTTTGGCTTTGCTTTTGCCATAGATTTCAATTTCATCTGCAAGCAATCCTATCTCCTTGGCAAGGACATCCACAGCTTTTGGAGTCTGTGCTCTGGAAATCTCAATATCACTGGGGGGGGGGGGGGGGGGACACAGAAGAGGCAAGAGTCTTCTCAGCTTAGGTGGTCGCTGCTAGCGTGAAAAACAGCCACACGCAGCGCCAACAATTAAATCAATGGGATGGCTTTGTGGTCCTTTCTCCCAAGCAGTATTTATCACAACTGCTAACAATGAATGCGCATGAGAAAACGGTACATAGCTTTAGGGAAGCAACTCTGAAAAACTCATCAAGATCTTAGAGCTCTGCCCAGGTACCAGGATAACACCTATGCTACAGGAGAGGAGGCTGTGAGTGACAATGTGCCCAAAGGGGTCCCGCAACTATAAATCCACCATCGAGTTCCATGCTTTCTCCGGGTGATTGGTGGACTCATTAACCGTGAACAGACGGGTTATTGCATAATGCTTCCTTCTTGGGCTAGCCCCATAATCTCTTGGCTATTCAAAAATATGGAAATGCTCTTTTGTTTTATCTGGGTCCATACTTTCCCTCTTTCTTTCCTATTTCAAGTCCAAAATCATATTTCAAAATATTTTATTAATTACATAACTGTAATGGACCTAATGCCTGAAGCTCAACGTCAGGCACAGGACATTTTAGGAGCTCTGGCGTTCCACTAGACAAATACTTTAACTGTTCTATTTTCTCCTCTGGAGAGGTGAGAATACCGCTGCTCATTGTACAGGAGGGCTACGAAAATCAGCACGTGCTGAACTTCTCAGAGATCGCTCAGGCTGGACTCCTGAGCACAGCCATTTTTGTTATTTTTTTTACTGGGGATTCAGGCCATCCATCCGTCTGCTTGACCATCTGTTTGAGAGTGAGACCTGGCAGGCGCAAGCCAAAGAATGGGAGAGCAGGCATCAGAGACTCCGTCTTAAGGGTTCACAGCTGAGAAGACAGTAGTCGGTTCCCTAACTGGCCCTGGACCCCTCCTTATTTGGGGGCACAGCAGTCTCTGCACTGGGTAGCAGATCATTCTCTTGCTCTGGACTTTTTGTTACTACTGTTGACAATCTACTCTGAGGCCCCATACGACCCTATCGTCTCCTCCATGACCCCACAGGGACTGACCTTGGTGCTCGGGATAACAGTGAAGCTGCCTCCAATCCCGACTTCTCGGAAGGGCACTAGAACAGCTCAGATTGGGGAGCTGGGCCCGATGGGGGCTGGGCTGTGCCTCTGGCCAGGTTACACCCTCCGCCCCCAAGCCTGCCTGCATTTTCTTTATCTCTTCTCTTTCCCTGTCCTCGCTCCTACTCCATTTTACTTCCCTGGCTACCCCTTTTTTCTGTTTCTCTCCTGCCACAATCTCCTAAATCAAAGAGCCCACTCTTGGAAAATCTCCAAGGTTTTTTTCTTCGCAAGCTAAAGAGTGACACTCACATCATTTTCATTTTTTTGAGTGATTTATAAACTACTCGGCCTGCCTTGCTTTGCCCAGTGGCTCTAGAAGTTAAATTTGGTTAAGCAAGGAAAGCACTTTTTCCCCCAAAGTAGAACTCATTTTGATTTATACAAAGATTGTGGCACACGATTTGGTAGGGTCCATCTCGATTTTTAGTTTTCAGCTCTCTATAAGTAGAATTTTCTCATTTACTTTAAAACATTAAGGTCCTATAACACTATAAGTAACTTGGAAAGTATTTTATGAACTACAGGGATGGTATTACAAAAAACAGCATTCCTTGGAATTTGTGTGTTCATGAACACAGAAGGTGACTGAGATGTTTAGTCTGTTGCAGGGGTGAAGCAGAGCTGGGAGGGTTTCACCAGCCCGGTGGATGTAATCAAACCACAGTGTTCAGTAAATGTGCAAGGAAACAGAGCAACTGGTTATCAAGTGAAATCTAAAAAGCAACTGGTTATCAAGTGAAAACTTAGTCAATTACTGGAAGTTTTAACTATCCACACTCAGCTCTCACCCCAACACTGGCGATGGGATCACCCGGGGAAGCTCTGCCATTATATTATGCCCGCCCTGGATGAGGGACAAAGCCAGTTCACTGAGGTGGCAGGGCAGCCACAGAGGACGCATTATGAGGCTGGGGAATGCATTTATTTCTCTGGCTCAGATAGCTTATCTAACTAATTATGTTAAAAATGCTGAGACAATGTCCTCCAGTTTGTATTTCCAAATTTATACAGAGAGACTACGTAGCTTACACTTCATTAAATGCCACTCTGAAGAAAATATCCATCTGGTCTATGACAGAACATCCTGTCACACAGGAGATATCACCACGCTCTGAAGAAAGCTGAGTGCACGTCCCACATGGAGTGGTGTTTGGGCTGGGTGGCCATTTACACCCCCCAAGTAGAAAGCTACATGGCCCTGAAGACCAAGATGACATATGTTGGACATTTCTAACACTGAAAAGCATGTTCCAAATATTACATTACTGTATTTTGTCAAACCTAAGATACCATTATTTCACGGACTACTAAGAAGAAAAAAACATTGCCATTTAATACAAGACACAACATCGATCTCAGAAATGAAAAAATATGCACTTCAGAATTGAATATGGTAAACACGTTCATTATTATTTAATTCTGGAGGACTTAAGTGACAGAAAAAAGTGTGGCACTCTGATTACAGAAAATGATCTACCATCAAAGCCATAATCCCACGAGTCATGCCTCCCACGTAATGGATCATTCTGGATATCTAAGGCACTTTGATGAGCTGACGTCAGTATAAACACATCACCCAGATACCTTGGTACGGGGGAGAGGGGCTGCAATTTCAGGCAGTGAAGTCGCCACCTCGTGTACTGCTGCTCACGAAGCCACCTCCGTCCACTACTGACCATATTCTTTAGGAAGGACAGAAAGGAAAACATGTCAGGAGAGTAAAAGCTGACAGGGCATGTATCTCAACTGTGAAAATATTGTTGAGGCATGTCATGCCATGAAAAGAATTACGAAGTTGCATGACAGCTCAAGGGAATATTAGGAATCATTTTATTTCCATGTTACTTAATTTGTAGTTTTTTTCTTGAAAAGGAAAATGTGAGATATATGTGCTATTAAAATAGTTTCAGTGTTCACCTAAAGACATCAAGTACAAAGATTAAAATTACAGAGTGGATTCTTCATCTTGATTAGAAAAGAAAAATGAGGAAAATATGAGAATGCATAAATGATCAACTTGGATGCTGAGCTTCCAAAATTTGCAACACCGTTTAAAGTATAATTCTTCTACATTGATATAAAAGAACAAGTAAATTAAATTACTACTAAATAGTAATACAGACACACACAAGGAAATAAAATTTGGCTTTACCTGAGTTGTCACACATCCTTACATCCCATTTTGAAGTAAGTTTTAATGGTGTATTGCTATGAATGTCAGAAAGAAACGAACTAAAACTTGCTTCTTTTAATTGTACTGGGGCAGGAATGAGCAGCTCAGTCTTCTCTGCCACTAGTTAATGCCTTTGCTGGCAGCTGCCATCATTGTAGGCCAGGGGACCAGCAGAACTAAGAAGCTTGTGGAGTGGAGACCTGGGGATGCTGGGCTTTAGGTTGCAGACGTGGTGTTGGCTCAACAGGATGGCCACAAATTCTTTAATACCCCTCTCTCCAAGAGGGGAGCCCAATTCCCTTCCCTGTGAGTGACTGGTGGCTCACTTCTAGCAAAGAGGAAAAAAGGAAGCGGCGGTGTGTGACTTTGGAGACGAGGTCACAAAACCTGTGGCTTCCTCCTTGCTCTCTCCTTTGGATTACTCATTCTGGGGGAAGTCAGCTGCCAGGTCGTGAGCAGCCCACGAGGAAGTCCACAAGATGTGGAACAAAGGGATGCTGCCAATAGCCAATGAGGAATTAAATACACCAACAGCCATGTGAGTGCGCCATCTTGGGAGTGGGACCTCTAGCCCCAGTCGAGCCTTCAGATGACTGCAGCCCTGGCCAATATCTTGATTTCAACTGCACGAGCGACTCTGAGCCAGAACCACCCAGCTGAGCTGCTCCCGCATCTCTAACCCACAGAAACTACGAGATAATATTTGTTGTTTGAAGTTGCTAAATTTGAGGGTTAATTTATTACACAGCAACACAAAAGTAATGATGGACTCTGAGTTGGGTCCCTGCCCCATATTTATCATGTGACCAAAGGCAAGTAACTTAATTTTTCTAAGTTTCCATTTCCTTATCCATCAAATGGGAATAACATTGTCCCATAGGATTCCTGTGAGAATTAAATGACATATGTGTGCAAAGTATTTAACGTTGCGTCTGTTAAACAAAATCTTGTAAAACATTAGTCACCGTTACTCAAAGCTCCAGACCCAAAAATTTTTAAATAGCTGTGTCAAACCAACCTGAATCCGCAGAGCTGCAGCAAGGAGGCTCACCTCATCTTCTGCGATGAGACCGCTAAACTGTATGCTGGGAGAACCACATCCAAGCTTACCTGTAAAAAATTTGAGTTGGGGGAAAAACAAAATGAAGACTTTCAGCATAATGTCTTTCTTTTATAACCAACTGCTCCTTTGAAAAAGCTGGTACATGGAATGATGTTCTCATTTTCAACCAAGGAAGTTAGGAAGTAGCACAGCCTTGGGCCACAGACTTAGACTGAATTAAAATCTTGCCTCTACCTCTTATTAGCAAATGAGACGTTGAGTGTTAATTAATGTTAGTAATATCAACTTCATAGGATTTTGTGACAATTCAATGAGACATGGTATGTAAACTGCTTGGTATATGTTGCGCACGAGGTAAGACAATTAAGTTCGCGAACTCATCCTAGAAAAAGTGCTGCATAGCTCATTGTTGAATATCACTATGGTCACCTTCGAAGGGCTTCCCTTGGGAAGCTATGCACCAATGCCAGCACGTAGGCCACCATTCAAAGCAATAGTGGAACTCTTTCTGAATTGGCCATTAGAACTGTTGTCGTATTACCCTTAATGTCCTGAATGTCATCAAAATGTCTTCCTTTCAATATTTCCTTTATCTTCGGGTAAAGAAAGAAGTCACTGGGGGTCACATCAGGTGACTAGGGCGGGTGTTCCGATAGTTTTTTGTTTACTGGTTAAAAACTCCTTCACAGAAAGTGCTGCGTGAGCTGGTGCATTGTCGTGATGCAAGAGCCATGAATTGTTGGTGAAAAGTTCAGGTTGTTTTTGTTTAACTTTTTCACACAGCCTTTTCAGCACTTCCAAATATACTAGTAAGCTTGGTTAACTGTTTGTCCAGTTGGTACAAATTCACAATAATCCCTCTCATATAAAAAAATGTTAGCAACATCATTGCAACAAGTTCTCGAACTTAATTGTCACACCTTGCATGTTTAAACAACACATATAAAATAAAAGCAATTTCACTCATGAATACGAAATATAAGAAGGGGGACTAACCACCTACAGGATAAGCCATGCCAAAGTGCTATGGGAAAGATCACGCTTTCTTTGATAATTTAAAACATCCGTCATCAAAACAGAAAAATTTTAGAATATTAATTTTAGGCAAGACCTGGTTTTCAAAATAGAGAGGAATTTATAAGAATTCTGCTTTTCCTTCTTTTAATTGGCACTTCAAGTTTATCAAAAGTAAACATACATGTAAAATGCTTTAGCCTACACCCTCCTTTGAAAAAAAAGAAATATTTCTAATAGCATCTCTTTTGAATTAAGAAACTGTTTTCCTCTTTTTTGGCCACTCCACTTTTAAATTATCCATTTCAAGAGAGCACAAAACACTTAAGAGTAAGTGTTTTGTGATGTACTATTGTTAAATGTATTACGGGTATTGGAAAATCAGATCCCTCAAGTATTGTTTAAAGATTAGCCACACTTCAGTTTTATAAATCATCTTTAGGCAAAAGTCAAGAGTCTAGAGAATGAGAGAGATTTGTTTTGTTTTGTTTGAATCACTAGAGATCTGACCTAAAGGTCCTGTCCAACCCCTATGGAAAAGAAATATGCTTCTCTCATTCTTATCTCTATCTTTAAATGATGGAGAAATAGGAAAAAGCTACATTCTAAGAGATGGTATCAATTTATGAATGCATGTTCCCGGAACAGAATCACAAATATCCATGTGAATGAAGAATATTTCACCTATAGCATTATACAGTGAATAATTCCTCCCATAACCTCAGCTACTGCATTGCATAAAATAGAACATGGCTAAAATCAACAATGATTTTAAAACACAACACAAAATGCACATAAACATATTTTAAACCTTAGAAGAATCTTGTAGGAACCAATATTTCTCTTTTTGAAGGAACAGTTATCTGAATCTCAGTAATGCTTTTTTTCTCTTCTACTATATTCCATCCAATAAAACTAAGTGTTATTATTATTATTTTTCAGTGTTAGAAAATGTAAGATAGCTATCTCAAAGTTACTGGATCAGAAGTTACTGTAATTTTTTTCTGTTTACTATTTTGGATTTCACAAATTTTCAAACATGAACACTGTATTGTTTTTGTAACAGGAATCAATGCATCCTAACACTGAATTACGAGTTCTGAGCCTGGAGAATTTGAAACAACTAAGATGGTAACTCAACGAATCAGGAACACATCCTTAATAAACTTCATGGCTAAAGAGAATTGAGCAAGGAAATCATTATCTCACCCCGGCCTGTGTAGCGGGAGGACCTCACCCAGAGGGCTGTCTACATTTGGCCTGAGAGTCCACCAGGGGTCCCATCCTAAACCAAATGGGTCTTTTCACTTCTCACTAAACACTCCCCATTAACTCATGGTTCCTCCAGGGACAAGTCAATGAATCACTTTAAAAGATAGCCTTTCATTTATAATTTCTGCTATAATAACCAAACTTTCCACAATAAGAAAATTTAAGGCTACAGAGTTATAATGCTTTCCCTAGAAATCAAAACAGGCCTTTCTGACAGGAGCAGTTGTGAGACCACCCTGGGATTTCTGCCAGAATAAATGAAGTGGGAGGGACCAAGGCAAATTCTTTGGTCTTCTTGCCATCTCAGTTATATGGAAACATTTCAGCATTTTTTTGCAATCTGGCCAAGGGCACCCTTCTTATCACAAAAGCACTGTAGGAACCCATAGACTGAACTCTAAATATTTTCTCCCCCTCTAGAAGAACAAGTTATTCCAAAAAGATTTGTGCTAAGGTTTGAAAACAGGAAAAGCTAAATATTACAATTAGTATAGATAAAACTTTCAAAAAATACTGGTGATTAATTTTTAAGTTAACTATGTTAACCTCTTAGGATAAACAGTAAAATGAAATAAATGAAATTTTAGTACAATTTTTGTGACGATGCTCAAGAGTTTCACTTGGAACTTAAAACATCTGAATTCTATCAAACAACTATGTATTACTATTTTTTAAAAGAATACAATGTAAGAATCTTCAGAGAAAGGAATATAATTAAAATGTTAGTGTTATATAAGAAGCTTTTTAAAATCACTGAAACCAAATTAAGAAGAAATTAATACAGACTTGTTTATTCTAAGTGGCTTGAGCCTTTTAAAAAAGTAAAAACGAGTAAATATGTTGTATTGAGAACTAATTAAAATTTGAAATGAAAAACTGGCAATAATGTATCTCAGGGATAGGTCCCAAATATCTAGAATTTCCTGGAAAAAAAATTAAAGAAAACTGGTAATAGATACAATGACTTTTAGAATTAAAGCTCAAGAGTCATAAGCAAATATTCCAAATGCACTAGGATACCGATTAAATTACACGCATGTCTTCTTACATTCCCAGAATTTCATGGGACTGCTTCCTTCCTTGGGCTTGATTTTTCAAACATAAACTTACATTCTGCTAACATGAAGCCTGAAAGTTATTTCGTGTGCTGGTGGTGTGGCACCAATGAAGTGGAGGGAGGAAGTGGACTGACATTTATTGGCAGCTACCTATGAAAGAGGCAGTGCACCTGAGGTGTGTATCTTACCGTATTTATTCCCCCCAACAGCCTTGCTCCCACCTTCCCCACAAGGACAATGAAGATCAGAGAGCTTAAGTTATTTGCTTAAAATCACACAGCCTATTAGTACAATGATATTAAGAGGTCAAACAGATTAAAAACCCCTGCCATCTCTGAGTAAATCAATGCTGATCCCAAATTCCATGTTCTTTCCACTACATTATACTCCCTTCAAATCCGTAAGAGGGAAGGCTCAAATGCCCCAGGATTCCCCAGCTCATTAGCATGAGCCCTGGGGTAAACCCAGGGTTCTGCCCCCACGCCACACTAAACAGAATTATGTTCCCTTAAAGTTATGCTGTAAACTATACTGACCCACAAACTTGCTGTCTTCATACTGTTCTCTGGGTCCAAGACATAAGACCAGTTTCTTCTCCTTTGTCGCATATGGTAATAAATCAATAAATCAATAAATCAATAAATAAGTCTCAGGAAATAAATCCTAATACTAGGGTACAAAATGGTCTTCCATTACAAAATCCTAACTCACTTCTTTCATTTGAAATATTTTTTTTAATAATAAAAAAATTAGTTATCCTTATAGCTAGACAACTGAACACTGCCATATCCCTGTTTTAAATCCAAACAGTAGAGTCATGCCATAGGAGAGTGAACGGATCCAACAAGTTAGGGGCAACTGTTTTACGAGCATGACTTCTGGGACACCAGCCACCAGGAAAATCTCTCCAGAGATTAGGTATTCAATAAAATACCTCTACAGAATTACCTCATCATAAACCACATCCCATCTTTTGTTGCGGGGGGAGGGCTGGGTAGGGAAACCCTGTACCACTAAGGTGAGTATAAAAATTTCATTATAAAACCCTGTGTTCATTCAATCACAAGTTTATTAAAAATTCTTTGGCTCTTAAGTTTAAATAAAAGCATCTTTCCTTTTAATAATGCTTGAAAAAGTCTATTCATTTGTTCAAAGGGTCAAGATTACATGAAAAGAGGGTAGGGGAGATCTTTCACCAATTTACTCACGGATTAAATTTTCATACTAATCACGGCTGCTAAAATTAAAACTTGGACTATTGAGAAATGTAATGCTATTTATTATAAATAGTACCAACTTGAAAATGCTCATTCATTTGATCAACACAGCAAGTTTTTATCTTTGTCTTTGCCCTGTCAGCCCTGCTTTTAAGGGGAGACACGTTTAAGGAAATGTCTGTCTAATTCTGCAACTAACTGGAATAACAATCAGAGTACAATTCTGAGCTCATGTTTATGCACTATCCAACACTCAGTATTTACTGAGCAGTTACTATGTGTCAGGAACTATGCTGGGCTCTGGGTGTTCAAAAACAACAAGAAAAAACTACTACTGGACCAGATAAACTTAGAATAAACTAACTGCAGAGAGATCCAAGATGGTGGAGTAGATTAACACTGTGCCTGCTTTGTGCCATGAACAGATTAAAATTACAACTAAATTACAGAACACTCAACCTGGAGAACCATCTAAAGTCTGGCTGAACAGAAGTTTTATAACTAAGGATATAAAGAAGCCACGACAAGACTGGCAGGAGGTGGAGAGGCGAAATAGGCCCCAAACCTCCTTGTGGTTGTTGAGAATATAGAGGGATATCTCGGCCGTAGAGGCTCCTCCATGTTCCCCATGGAGGAGCGAGAGATCCCAGCCCCACACTGACCTTCCCAGTCTGGAGTACTGGTGCAGGGAAGAGGAGCCCTCACAACACCTGGGCGTGAAAAAGAGTGGGGATTCTGACCATCTGGTGGGAAACCCAAGCTTCCTCTTAAAGGGCCCTCGCACAGACTCACTCATTCCCAGGCACTCACCTTGGGCTCCATCGGAGAGACAGTAACTTGGGGGGTGTTGGAGACAAACGGGGGGGTGGGGTGGGGTGCAGACTATGGGGTGTGGCTTCAAGGCGACGGCTGGAGGACAGTTGGAATTTTCCCTGTGTGGGGGGGTCCTCCTCCCCTGCGGCTGGCAGACATCTTTCCTAAACTGAGCCTGCCCTCCTATGCTTACAGCCAAATCTGAATCTGATTGGCCTGTTGAGGTCCACAGCTCTGCCCTGCTGATTCACTGGGACTCCGCCCCACCAAACTCCCCCAATGCTGGAGGCACTTTCTTGAAGAGCAGCCAGCCCTGCCTGCATTGCACTCTTTCTTTGAAAACTATCAGAATCTGACAGACCCCAGGTGGGTGGCGAGTGGCCTCGGTGTGCTTTGCTGAGTAGCTTCAGGCTCAGCACTGGCACCAAACCAGAATCTATATTAACCTGGTGATCACAATTCTTCTCACTCTAGTGACTCCCTGAAACCAACTTGCATACCACATGAGGCTTTATCAGTGCCTGAAACCTTAAAGGAGCCAGCAGGTGGCAGCAGGCTTCAGGGTGTGCTGGCTTTTTGCGGAGCTACCCTAGGCCCAGTATCGGTGGCAGACATCCTCAGTTTGCTCTCAGTTTGCAGTGTGGACTTTCCTATGCACTTCTATGGTTAGCACAGGCAGGAAACAACTGTGGATTGCTTTGTAGCTCCTACCAGGTAGTCCCCTGCTGGTCACAGGCACTGGATGACCTGGGCCTGCACCAGACCCCCTCCCAAGAGGCCCCAGAACCAACATACTTGGAGGTTGGCTTCAGACCGTAGCAGAGCAGTGCCCAATTAATCCCATAAGGGGCACACACGAAGGGTGGTCTCAACAGGCACCAGAGCCCGCTAAGGTGAATCCTACTCAGTGGGGTAAGGCCCTGCAAAGCAGCCTGTAAGCTGTGGATGTAGCCAAGCCCCACAGTCAATCAGCCTGAGAGTCAATCCCACCCACTCATGTGCTAATAGCAACCAAGGCTCAAATATAACAGGAGGGCACACATAACCCACCTAAGAGATACTCCTGGAGTACCAGGTGACCAGGGGCACCTACTACATAAGGCTACCTGACCAAGACTGGGGGACATAACAGATCTACCTAATACATAGAAGCAGAGAGGCAGCCAAAATGAGGAAACAAAGAAATACATCCCAAATGAAAGAACAAGAGAAAACTCAAGAAAAAGAACTAAACAAAATGGAGGTAAGCAACCTACCAGGGACAGAGTTCAAAACAATGGTTATAAGGATACTCAAGGAACTTAGTGAGAACTGCAACAGATAGCAAGCATAAAAAAGTATTTAGAAACCATAAAAAAGAGAACCAGTCAGAAGTGAATACAATAACTAAAATGAAGAATACACTAGAAGGAATCACCAGCAGACTAGAAGAAGTAGAGAATTGAACCACTGATTTGAAAGACAAGGTAGCAGAAAACATCCAATCAGAAGAGCAAACCGAAAAAAAGAATTTAAAAAATGAGGATCGTTTAAGAGACCACTGGGACAACATCAAGTGTAATAACATTCACATCATAGGGGTACCAGAGGAAAATAGAGAAAGCAAGGGATTGAGAATCTGTTTGAAGAAATAATGACTGAAAACTTTCCTAACCTGGCAAAGGAAATAGACATACAGTTCCAAGAAGCACATAGAGTCCCAAACAAGATGAACCCAAACAGGCCCACACCAAGACACATCATAATTAGAATGGCAAAGGTTAAAGACAAAGAGAGAATCCAAAGAGCAGTAAGAGAAAGGCAACTAGTAACTTATTAGGATGCTCTCATAAGATTGTCAACTGATTTCTCAACAGAAACTTTGCAGGCCACTAGGGACTGGCAGAAAATATCCAATGAGATGGAAAGCAAGGACCTATATACAAACAAGGGTTCTCTACCCAGGAAACTATCTTTCAGAATTGAAGGACAGATAAAGAGCTTCCCAGACAAGAAAAAGCTAAAGGTGCTCATCATCACCAAACGAGTATTACAAGGAATGTTAGAGGGACCTTTTAAGATAGGGGGGGAAAAAAAAGATAAAAATTATGAATAATAAAATGGCAATAGCTACGGATCTATCAGCAATTACTTTCAATGTAAATGGATTAAATGCTCCAATCAAAAGACATAGGGTGGCTGAATGGATAAGAAACAAGACCTTTACATATGCTGCCTACAAGACAATCACTTCAGATTGAAAGACACACACAGGCTGAAAGTAAAGGGATGGAAAAAGATATTTCATGAAAATGGAAATGAAAAACAACAACAACAAAAAGCTAGAGTAGCAATACTTATACCAGACAAAATAGACTTTAAAACAAAGGCTATAATGAGAGACAAAGACCCAGTAATCCCACTTTTGGGTATTTATCCAAAGAAACACAAATGCTACTTCAAGGGGACATGCATGTGCATCCATATGTTCATTGCAGCATTGTTTACAATGGCCAAGATGCGGAGGCAGCCTGGGTGTCTGGAGATGGATGAATGGATAGAGAGGAGGTGGTACATATATACAATGGAACACTGCTCAGCCATGGAAGGAAATGGATTCTTGCCATCTGTGGCCACATGGATGGACCCGGAGGGTATTGTGCTGAGTGGAATATGTCAGATAGACAAAGACAAATGCGATGTGATTTCACTTATATGTGGAATCTAAAGAACAAAATAAACAAACAAAACAGAAACAAACTCATAGATACAGAGAACATTTTGATGGTTGCTAGATGGAAAGGGTTTGGGGGGCAGCATAAAAAAAGGGAAGGGAGGGGCAGACAGTTAGCTCAGTAGGTTCAAGTGTGGTGCTTTTGTCAACAAGGTTGCTGGTTCGATCCCCACATGGGCCACTGTGAGCTGTGCCTCCACAACTAGATTGAAACAACTACTTAACTTGGAGCTGATGGGTCGTGGAAAACCCACTTAAATAAATAAAAGTAAAAAAAAGGGGGGGGAAGGGATTAAGTACAAATTGGTTATTACACAGTAATCATGGGGATGTAGGGTATAGTATAAGGAATATAGTCAATAATATTGCAATAACTATGTACAGTGTCAGATGGGTACTAGATTTGTTGGGGTGATAGATGGGAGTTGGGGGTTGGGTAAAAAAGGTGAAGGGATTAAGAAGTACAAATTGGCAGTTACGAAGCAGTCACAGGGATGTAAAGTACAGCATAGGGAATACAAGTATAGTCGACAATATGGTAATAACTATGTATATAGTACCAGGTGAGTACTAGAATAGTCAGGGGGATCACTTAAATTATACAAATGTCTAACCACTATGCTGTACTCCTGAAATTAATCTAAAATAATGTTGACTGTCAACTGTAATTGAAAAATTCAAAAAGGGAGGAAAAGGTGAAGGGGAATAAGAGGTTCAAATTTCCAGGTATAAAACAAATAAGTCATGGGGATGTGATGTACAACACAGGGAATATAGTCAATAATATTGTGATAATGTGGTGTCAGATGGTTGCTGGGATTATCATGGTGATTCCTTCTTTATATATATAAATGTTAAATAACTATGGTGTATATACCTGAAAGTTTTTTTTTTAAAATTAAATTTATTGGGGTAACAATGGTTAATAAAATTACAGAGGTTTCAAGTGTACAATTCTGTAATACATCATCTATATATCGCATTGCGTGTTCACCACCCAGAGTCAGTTCTCCTCCCATCACCCTATCCAACTTATAATATTGTATGTTAGCTGCATTGTTAATAAAAATCATTAAAAACAAAAACAAAAACGAAAAACCCAGCTGAATCAGTCTATACACAGAATGGACAAATGAAAACATAATGCCTTGGTCTCCACTCCCCCAGCCCCGCCCCCCCCCCCAACAGAATCACTACATTGAAATCTAATGATTTAAAGAATGCCTTAAAAAAATAAAAACAAAGGTCCTAACAAGAAATTTATTAAAAATAAGGCACAGTTTCAGTACTAAAATGTGTCACCTTCATATAATCATAGGACTCAAAGGGATTACAAAAGGACAGGGAAGTAGATTCCCCTATCTCTAGCCAGGATTGTGCCCAAATTGTCCTAAATATATAAACTCAAACAGCAAGCAAATATTATAGCAAGGAAACATTCATTTAAAAAATATGTCATAACTGACTTTCCTAGTCTAACTAAGATTCTGAGACATGTCCACCATTTATGGGTTAGGTATTGATTTTTTTCAGGCCAAAAAATTACATCCAGAAGCTACATTTATTTCAAAGAAGTTATTTAGAGCATGCTTTCTATTTGCTAACAAGAGCCATTAATCCCACATTCACATTATATTGTACCTAACTGCTTCATTCATCAATGTGCTCTTCACCCAAGAGCTGAGTACATGAGCATTCTGGCAAATTCCTGAGCATGTTCCCTTGTACTCTGCAATCCGCCCCATACCATTCAGCCCCAAGGGTTAAGTTTTTAATCTGATTGGTCAATTCTGGGAGGAGCTATATTTCCTAGAGAGGACGGTCCAATATTTCTTTAAAGAAAGAGTTATATGAATTTCAAGAATGCTTTCCGCATCATATTATTTTTGTTTCCTTCTAGAATATTCTGTACAACTAAGTTGAATACTTTTTTTTTTTTAATGAAAAAAATAAAATGGTTCCCTAGAGGTGACTAGATCAGAAGTTATTTTTATTTCCTTCTGGATATTATTCTCAATTTTACTCTTTTGTGGTCTTGCCCAGAAGGTTTCAAGATCTAGAAATCCACTAAGGTACGGGCAGAGGTGAAAGGGGGCAGAGGCCTCTACCGACTTTGGTCCTCATTCTGATCAGTTTGGGGGATAAAAATGCTGCCCTCCAGGCCAGCTTGGAATAGGCCTCCTCTCCACGCTGAAATTGGGAGACCACAGATAATGAGGAAGGAGGGTTCCTTTGCCTCCGTTTGCCAGTATCTCTTCAATACACACGTTACTCAGGGACTTGAGGTGCTGGGTGTGTTCCAAAGCTTTCTTTGCCTCAGTGTGAATAAGTAAGGGGTGCCCCCTGTGGCCTTGCTCCTACTGGCCCCCAGCTGGGTACCCTGGTGCTGGCACAGATAGCTTGAGCTACCCTAATGCTGGGCCTGGTGTGGCCTGAGGCACTCCTGGATCCCTTGGCGAAATACCATCAACTATCAGCACCAAACCTAACACGACCTCTGTTTCTAATGGTGACTTTCACACTGTTCTGAGGTCCCTTTGGAGGGGGCAGTTAGTACAAGGCGAAATCAGGGAGACACTTGGGATGCATTTCCCATCCCTCCTGGCAACTTTTTTTCATCTGCTTTTACATGTAGAAGTTCAGCTGAGATTTCTTTGAAGGATAGGATTCTGTTGCTTTTTAAAAGACTCGGCACAAGTAGGAATTATCTACTTTAGACAGCCACCAAGTTGATGGCTCAATGCTAGAGGCCAGCAAGGGAGGAGGAAGCAGCAGCTATTGCAGTTGGCATCTTAGCTTCTCTTTGCTGGACAACATGGTTCCCATATGAGTAACCCAAAAGGTAGGCACATCAACATTCCAGTTTCCTATCCCGAGTACATATGTTGGCAATGACAACACTTCAGGAACATACTCTTTAAAATAAGATTAACATTTCTCATAATAACAACACCTCTTTTTATCAGCAACCCAGCACCAATTTTAACCCATTTACCTGATAGGATGTCATGGGAACAGTTGAGAACAGTAGTTCCTGGTTGTATCCAAGAAAGAGGAATATCTTCTGGCTTGGGAGAGCCTAAGACGACAATGTCAGCCTCATGAAGCTAGAGAGAAAAAGAAAAACAGCTCATACCTTTTAATCTGTAGTGTCAAGACGTGACAAACAATTAATGTCAAGGGACTTCAGTGTAATAGACAAACACAGTTGCAGAGTTTCGGCCCACAGCGAACACTTGGACAGAATCACATGTACCAAGGTAGCACGTATCAGTACTAACAACGTGTTTATCATATCCAAGAAAGAAAAGGAGACTTTAAAATTTTTTTCAGGGTGTAGTCACTTCAACACATGGACTAGGTGTGGAATTATCATTTATCTGTTTTCACCACTAACTGCAACGTCAAGAAAAGGGATGGGGCAAAGAAAACCCTGCTAATGGAAAGGGGACCCTGAAAGATACACGGGGTGGGTGGCGTCCTGATTCACACCATGGCTTAGGAGGAAAATAGGGGTTGTTATGTGAAGCCAGTTGCAGATCTGACCAGCGAGGGGGACTGCTGGCCCGTCCAACTGCACAATCAAAATTAGAGCCATATGGAACTCTTACTAGATCTACGGAAGGATTTTCAAGAGCTCGAGAAAGAATCTCATTTTCCTTGAGGCTCTGGTTAGTCTCTTGCCAAACTGCCTTTTTTTTTTTTGAGAAAAAGGAAGACTGCAACCACTACTACAAAACACATTCATCACGTCCGTCCTGTTCAGATTTTGACAACACAGCGCTGGTGGGACGTGTCTGGTGGGAAGGTTATGTCTAGAGATAGGGTAAGAGGTTGGCTCTGAGCTGAACCAAAGAATGACCACCTGTCCCTGTATCAACTATGCAGCTGATGAGCTCCAACTGGGTCCATGAGTGGAGGGACAGAGACAAAGAAGAAATCTTAGACCCTTGGGGAAAAGGGGCTGCCACTGCACATGTCCGCTTGGTGCTCTCAATTATTATCTCACTACATATCCCAAATCTGTGAGGGAGGTGTTACTATACCCATTTAATAGACGAGGAAACTGAGGCTCGGTGATTGTAATAGCTCTAGGCTATGTCCTGTTTCCCCTAGCGGACCCAGTCTTGGAATACCCTATGAGGTAGAAAGAGAGGGGAGGTCCCACCCTCTCTCTCCAACACTGGTGGCCATCCCCACACTGCTCTTTCCACAGACTTCAAAGCCCTGCAGACTCTTCAGAATCAAACAGAGGAGCGGAAAGTATAAAAACTCAAAAACACCCCCACTGCCACTCCCACCAGCCAACTACCCGGTAACAAACATGCTCCATGCATCTGCGTCCGTTCTCAGTGTGGACAGGCTGATTGCTGAACATCTCAGGGAGGAACTAAGCCAGCTGCTCAGCCCTCTCAGGTGTGACACTGTTTCAGCGAGAGGCTGCGTCAGCTAAAGTCTCTTAGGCATCTTGGGACAAGAGGTGGCAGTGAGGGGAAGCACCCATGACCATCCCACCTGGTTTAGGAACAAAAAAGCCAAGATGTAGGGCAGCTTCAAGTTCCCCTGATAGAGGAGGGGCACAGTAACAATGCAAATGTGTGTCTTCTCAAAGAGCCAACCTTTTGAAGTTAACATCCCAGAAACAGCTGGTCAATTTGATCATGCAAACAGTACCAAGTAAACTGACATAATTGAGTGCCACCACCCATGAGCCAAACAGTGCTTGTTGCTCTGCAGCCCCGTACTTTACTAAGGCACAGGAAGAAGATGAATTCATTGAAATGGTATCTCAGTGAATTGACGGTATGACTCACATTAAAAAGACAAGTCCCTACTAAAAGAACCATTGTTTTTTTATGCTACAGGCCCACATCACTGTGAAACTGCACTTGATCGTGGCCAAAAGCCCAAGAAGCGATCACACTGTGAAACTGAATTAAGACGTGTAGAGCCAATATTACTAACAATCCAGAGATATTTTTGAAGAATTGTGTTAATGCCACATTATGTTTCCTACAGATAGATTTAAAAAGCAGCTTGACTTTTGGGTGATGTTGTATTTTGGAGAATAAAGTGTTCTTGAGGAAAGAGGATTTTACACACCTCAATAGGAAAATGCATTTTTTCATTTACCTATACCACTGCAAATACTCAACTATAGTAAGCCTCAAGAGAAACACAAATGTTTAATGCTTGCTGAAAATGATCAGTAGATAAGAAAAGCCATTGTGTTTTTCTGCACAATAGCAGCAAAAACAGAACATGTTAAAACATCTATAAAAAGTTAATACGTAGAAGACTGAAATATTCATTTTGGAAAAGGGCAAGAATCACAGGTTCACACAAGTCCCCTAAGAAGACCTAGTTTCCTACACGTGGTGTCTCTGATGCAACCTGTTCTTTTCATTACCTATAAATCTCGAAAGCTCATTCTGACCCCTCAACTCCAGACCTAAATACAACTCCAAAGAGGGCTGTGATAATAAGCAACTGGGGGACAGTTAATCCCACAGAGAAAAGACAAAAATCTCCTCCCTTAGCAATGATCACATCATAGCTGTTAATTCTTTTTGGAAGGGAAAAGTGCTAGATGCTTAAATCAATAAATAACCTCCTGAGGACCAGGGAAGAATTTTTTGAGCTAAAATTCAAGGAGAATTATCGTCTCACTGGCAGTTTCTACTTTCCTCCTCCCAAATGGGAAAGCCCTTGGCCAGAGCCTGGCTTGAAACTTTACCTCATAACAAAATATTGCTTTCTCTGCTGAGACCTGAGTGGAAGCAGCTTAAAGAAACCGCCCATTCCCCAGGCAGAAGACCAAATGTTAAAACAATACCAAGACACAGATATGCAGACATTTATTGTGGAGATACGGGAGTACTGTAGAGTTTAGATAACATGAAAAATGTTTTTCTCTAACTCACTGATTTTTACGGGGGGTGGGGACAAGTGTCAAAACACGAAGAGGGCAGAGGGAGAAAAGATGTGATTTGCATCATAATTTTGTATCTAGCAAACAAAATGCATTTTCAAATTGAAACTACAGAAAAGTATAGTCAGCCTCACCCTCAGCTAGAAGACAGAATTTATCTTCTGTTATCAATGTGTTTCGAGAGGGGACATTTGAGAATCTCAGCTATGAGATTTGTATATGCCACATACCAAAAGCTGAATAGGTTAAAAAAAAAAAAAGGTTGGGGGATATTATTGAAGAACTGTGCTTTACATTACCTGAGACCTATGAAACCTGTTTCTATATCCTTCAAAAGTTCCTTCAACACAGTTCAGAAAACCAAGTTCAAAATGAAGAACAGTACTTAAAAAAAAAAAAATCAAAAAAAAAAATCAACAGGTGCTTTCTCCAGCAAAGACACGCTTCTAAAATTACAATCATTACAGAGAAGAAAAGAGATCCAGGCTTCTTTAGTGAACACACTTTCACCTGCCATCTCTCAAGTGCCCCTCAGGGCAGACACAGAGGTTGCTGAGGATTCAGAACTGAAAGTCCCAGTCTAGAGTTTAGAGCTGGACTCTTCAATACGGAGGAGCACGGGGCAAACCACTGAGAAAAGAAACAAACACTCGAATTCTTCTTGTTTTGCCCATGCCGTGTGGAAAGGAGGTTTTACTAGTATTTAAGCTCAGCCAGCATTCTTGATCAGTCCCTGTATGTTGGCTGGCAGCTGTCACACACAGAAAGTACGGAGGGCTCCGAAGAGAGGGAGGTGGCCCCTTACTTGTTCTTCCACTTTCAGCGAATGGGGACACCATGTGGTTTCTGCGAGCCTGGTTAAGTGGCTTTATGGATGACATTATATTCCACAGAAGGTTCTACACAGTACATTAGAGTGACAGGGAGTATCTGGGAAATCTGTTTCCTGACTATCTCACAGCAAAGTCCTAAACAAAGTTAGGTGTTTTTTGTGTGTGTGTGTTTTTTTATGAAAGGTCACTTTTCTTTCCGTAAGTGCCGAATGTCCAAATTTGCTGAGCTTTTCTTGATTAACAGGAAAGTAGCTGTCAGACTGGGTTACTTTCTTAGCCCTCCCACCATCAGACATGTTTTAGGAAGATTTCTCTGAAAGCTGGGTGGAGAACCGCGTCGGAGTGGGTGACAAGGAAAGCACAATACTGAAATACGCAAGAGGGGATGTCTGGGAGGAAGGTGGATGCCAAGCGCCGGGAACGGAGGGGAGGCAGGGGCCTGGGGTGTAGGCTGCACTACACATCAGCCTGCAGATGTAGTTAAAACCAGCAGCTTGGATAAGCGCTCAGAGGGAAATAGATGGAACGGGAAGAAAAGGGGTTACAGTACATCCCTGGAGAGGGCTCACCCTAAATTGTAAGAGAGGAAGAACAAATCACTTGACTCAGGTGCCGCCCAGGAGGTAGGAAAAGAAAAACGGTGTTTTCCTGAAAGCTAAGGAGAAAGGGTGTGGCCGACAGGTTTGAATGACGCCCAATGGCCAAGCAAGCTGAAAGCCAAAAAATCCATTTCTGGCAAGGAGGAACGCATAAGTGACTTTACTATAGAAACGGACATTAGCAACCATGCCTGGTAAATTCTTGCCATTTGAGTCCAGTATGTTCCCTGCATATGAAGAGTTCATTTGGGCAGAGTTTTCATGAGCAAAGTCCCTGGGTACACATAAGTTATTCTAACTTAGAATGTCTAATCGTTTTATTTGAATTAATGGAACATCCACCATAGGATTACTGCTTTATATCTATGGATCCATATCCATTTTCCTGAAATAATAAGCACACTATCAAATAGAAACGTTAAAATAGCTGCATAAGTACTCTAAAATAAGAATGTCAAACCATTTTCATTCAGATGTTGTAACACTTTGGCAAGATGGGAGAATGACAATTTCAGCAAAAGGTAGTTCCCCCACTTTATGCTCATAAAGTGACCTCATCCTGGGAGGCTTTTCCTTTCAGGAATTGGGTATGTTTGTTTTTTCCATTCTCATCCATGATCAATAGAACAGATAACTGGCCTTTAAAATGAAGACCTACCCCGTGGTTATTTCATAAATCAGTATGAGTACAAGCCAAATGGACGATTAGGGATTATAATTACAGCACTTATCTACCAGTTTTTCCCCCAAAGGCCAATAAATGACCTTCCTTTATCTAATGTTCCTAAGTTCACCTTTTACGTCATCATTCTACATATTTACTAGTCAATGTATGAGAGGAGGAAATCAAAGATATTCTGGGTTGTGTTCAAAATGATAGAAAAGATAGTCAATCCCTCTTTAAGTGACCTTGATACTCACAGAAGTTATGACAGATGGTAAAAAGGAAACGTAACCTCAAACCTAGTAATGGATATACTTTGAAAGGTTCATCAAAAATAATTCCCTTCCTCATATCCTAGGAAAAAAATAAAATGAAAAAGCAGAGATGAGAAAAAGTGTGTGTGTGTGTGTGTGTGTGTGTTGGGAGGGAATCTAATGACAGACTCAGAACCATGCAGCACAAAAACGAGGAAATTCCCGTGACAGTTCCAGAGCAACACTTAGCAAGCCACACGTCACGGAGGCAGGGCAGCCGTCACGATTTGTTTATGCCGTTAACCACGTGCTTTATTAGTTTTTATTTTTTAAATTTATTTTTGTATATTTATATTTTCAATTACCGTTGACATTCAATATTGTATGAGTTTCAGGTGTACAGCATAGTTATTTACATAACTTACGAAGTGATTCCCCCCAAGAAGTCTAGTACCCACCTGCCTGTGTACCCAAAGCATGTTCAAATTAACACAAATTGATACTGGCGGTGGGAAATTAGCTTTGCATTTCCCAACACATTTATGCTTTCTAATTCTGAACCTCGTATTGCACATGAGGATTTCTGCATTCTGGGCCTCCGCTGCCTCCTCTGGAAAGTGTGGAAGTTGCATTCAACAGAAAGGAGGGAGGTGCAGTGGGAAGAGTGCTATAGGTGGAGACACCAGATCTAGACTCCAGCCGGGCTCTGCTCCTTTTCACCATTGACCAGGGTCAAGGTATCCTGTCCAACACCCCGTTTTCAGGTGTTTTCATATATTCATGAGATAATATATGAAAAGGCTATGAAAGCTAAATTTTTACACAAATAGAAGGTGCATTATTGTTATAGATTGTTTAAGGCCTTCTGATTAAGGTGGTCTAATTCTACAGCCTACAACGCATTTACACTGGGGGAAGAAGGGGTGAAAGATGGAAACAGGCTCTGTCGCTGATGCAGAAAGGAAAACTGCGGATGATACGCAGGTGGAGTAGAGTTCCTGGCCTGTTCTCTGCAGGACACAGCAGGGAGCCCTTCTCCATTTGCGCAATCCACAGCTTGAAATATCTAAGACTGCCAAGCCTGTGACTTTACACGGCCCCCTCTTGATCACATGTCCCTGAGTTTCAATAGATCGTCTCACAAATCCTTTCCTCAACATTGCTAAATATAAATGGCCTGGTTGGGGGGCTTTTTAAACAGTTCTGTTCACTGCCTTCTCTGGTGTTAATAAGCAGTGCACTGATTAGGCAGAATTAAGAGTGAAAAGAACAGGTGCTGACACCCAAAGGCACTTGCAGCTCTTGAATATTCAAAAATCTGTCAAAGCCCAGGGACCAGCATTACTCAGGTCACTTAGTCACATATTACTGAGGAACCTTGGTATTTCCTTGCCCCAAGATCTGTGGTACCCTGGGGTCGGGGACTATTTTCCCCATCCACCCACAACAGGTGGGGGAGCACAGGGGCTCACACGATGAGGTCGTCCCACGTGTCTGCACCTCTGATCAGGGTGCCCCCCTGCCCCAGCCTCAGTAGGGTGGACATCTTCCCTCTGAGGAGCGAGCCTGGAGGGGTGGTGACAAGCCCAGGCCTCAGGGAGAGAACAACACTCAATCTAGTTCAGCTTCCTTCTCTTAAAAGGGAGTCTGTGTGATTATTAACTATTGGCATAGAACAATGGTGAACTGAGCAAAAGTCTAATATCTTGGGTCTTGGTCTCTCTAACGTTCACCATTTGAGCTGTCAGGTACTTCTGGGTTTTAAAGATTAGAGATTAGACTATGTGATTATCTGGCGTAAGAGCTGACATAGGACAGTGGCTAGAAATACAGGCTGTAGTGCTACTGCCATCATTTTAAAATTATAGATATTTGGAAACTCTCTTTACTTCTTGGAGCCTCAGTTTCCTCATCTTTGATATGGGGATAATGAGTCTTGCCTAATGGGATGACTGTACACAATCAATAGAAAATGTGAGTAAAGGACAGTGCCTGGTTCATAGTAACTACTAACTCCATTAAAATTAGCTACCATTATTGCTGTTACAATATGTTACTGGTTTAAGTGTAGCGTCTCCTGCTACAAAGAATAATTCACTCATCAGAAACTTTAAAGGGGAGAAGACAGTGGGATGACATCTTTAAAATGTTGGAAGAAAAAAATTTGTCAACCAAGAATTCTATATCCAGCAAAACTGTACTTCAAAATAAAAGAGGGAGAAATGAATTTATTTGCATATTAATAAAAGCTGAGGAAGCTCATTATCACTAGATGTGCCCTAAATAACTGTGAAAGGGAGTCCTTCAGGTTGAAATGAAAGGACACTAGACAGTAATCCCAAGCCACATGAACAAATAAAGATCTCCAGAAAAGGCAGTATTATTGCATTTTGGATTTATAACTACACTTTTTATTTCCTACAGGATTTAAAAGACAAATGCATGAAAAACTATAATTTTTTTTTTATTTAAGAAAAAGAATTACCATGTAACTCACTAATCTAGTCCAGTTTAAAAGCTAGGTGTGTTTTTTTCCTTTCCAATCTTTGGAAAAGATTTTTTCCCCCCAAGATTTCATGTAATTCAAATATATTTAGAATTTTTCAATACACTTTTAAAAGCCTTTTATAAACCATGCTAAGCACTGAATTTAAACTGGAAATGACGTTGTGATAATTTAGCTTTGCTCAAAAAAACTACACACTTCGATCCTTCAAATGTGAAAGACCTCTATTTTTTCCTTCTTCTGTTAGTACTAGTTTTGAAGATCTCTGCGCTCAGGAGAAATGAGACCCTCTGAGAAAAAAACCAAAACAAAATGGTTCTCTGATTTCCAGGTGACTTCTTACACACAGTTGGGACTGATGTGATGTGTCACAGGGGAGACCGTTCGCCATCGCTGTCCAGCTCTTCTAACACAGATGCAGAAGAGGCTCTCAGGGGAGTGAGGGGTGCACAGAATCCCCCTGTGGTGCCTGTCACCCTCTTCCCTGCAGAAGGGTACCACTGTGCCTCGCAAGGATTAAATGCAGAAACTTTCTCTCACCTTGGATTGCTTTTGGCATGAAGCTGAACTCATTAGGGTGAGGAAGAGGCTATCTCCAAATCTAGGACAATTCTCCTGGGGCAGAGGGTTCTGTCCCATCCCCACAGAGGGGTCATTCTATTCCAGGGGCCAGGGAAGCAGAGTGTGGGGCCTACGTTCAGGTGGAGGAAGGAGGAAGGAGGGCGATTCCTTAGCCCTATGCAAAAACATCACGCCTGCTGCTCTGGCTCACTGACATCTGACGCTCCAACAAACATGGCTAATTTGGACAAATGCCGAAATATTCTTCCCGTCCCCCACATGTAAATGCATAACACATCTCAAAGCTCAGACACAAAGCAGGAAACTGAGTCTTAATTTTCAACTGATACACTCAGATGGGCATAAGCTATAAAGCTATCAAGTATAGAAATCTACTGTTTTCTCTAGAACTCTGAAAAGGCAAATCTCAGTTCCTTATGTTCAGGTTCCACAGGATTTCATTCGTAATCATTATCCCAAGAATATCCCTAGATTTAGGTAGGAGCTCTATCTATGTAACTAACTCGACAAAACTGTTCCTCAAAATTGTAGGGCCTGGGAGGAAAAGCAGGAATCCCCAGCAGACGTGATGCCAAGGAAAGAGGCTTGCAGGTATCAGAGCCATCACGGGAAGGCAGAAGTCCACAGCTGCAGAGCAAAGGGCTCTCCATTACATTACTAAAAGGTGATAACACTCCTGGTGAAGACCAGAGTGGGAGCAGGCCTGGCCGAAGCTGAGCACCCACTCTCTCTGGAACAGTCTCTTCATTTTGCTTTGGTTTAATTCCCTCTGCCACCACATACTGTTGGGGAACTGCACAGACCATCTCCTCATGCTGTGATGGGCCCACCTGCCTTTCCACGTAGTGGATCAATCTGTATGGTGAAACTTGCCAGTGTCTTTCCTGAGTAACCACTAACAACAGCCAAGCTATTAACGTGAATGTTAATAGGTGCCAAGTTCTGCGCTGAGCAAACTTACACAATTATTGAATTTTTACAGCAGCTCTATGAGGTACGGAGTATCATGACTCCCATTCTACACACGAGACAGGTTCACAGAAGTTAAGCATCAGCTAAGTCTTGACCCCAGAGGTTTGTCATTGAAGCCCACGCTCTACTGTCTTCGAAAGCAGTGCCTACTGGTTGCAGGAGGCTGGATGACTCAATGGTCATCCCAAACTTGAAAGGCTGTATGTAGTTTAGGAGGTGGTAGACACGACTCTCGTATGGTCACCTCCTAAGCCCAAAGCCATCATGCCCTTGGCTTTGGAAATCCCCAACTAGATGGCCAACAGGGATTCTTGTCCCATGTCAGGTACACATGTAAGAAGCATGTAAGAAATTCCCTTTGACCTAATACCCATAAGCCTGTTTGCCCTTTTCATTCCCAAACACTTATCACTGCTGATAATGAGAAGCTAAATGGACTATAATCTTAAAATGCACTATTATTCATTGTTGATGAAATTAGAAGATAAAAATCCCAATTTCTTGTTAAATTGACATGTTCATATTTTTCACAGCATGTGGCAGGAGTAGACACAGCCTGTGCCAGTCGGGTGCCCCAGGATGCTAACCTGAGCCAGGTGCATTTTGTACCATGTTAACTGCCACCATGGTGGTCTGCAGAGGGACTGCTGACCCTCTGAAACAAGGCCCAGCAATGGCCTGTGTTTTACAAATAAAATATAGTTGTAGTGAAAAATCAAAGGTCAGGTAGAAGCATGGAGGCACACTGACGGGAAGGTAAGTGACTAGTGACGTGATAGCTGATGGCATGAAAAACGGGAAGATACAGGCTTTATTTTGCAGTAGGATGGCAGCCTGTCCTTTCTAAGTAGGCCAGGTAGAGGGGGCCAAAAACCAGACACCAAAGAAATTTCAAAGACATGTATGGGAAACCCTGAAGCTTTCTTTCCACATTTTTGGCTTCTAAGATAAAGCAATAGAAAGTGTGAAAGTTGACTGGCTCTAAAATTGACAGGGGTGCTGTTTTAAGTACCAAGGACTTAGGAATAAAACGTGTGTGCAACATGAGCTATTAGAGAAAACCTCAGACTTAGAAAAACAGGAATGCTACCCAATTTCTAGATTCTCTAGAGAGTAAAGCTACTTAATCGTTCTTAAAGTTAGAATGAGACTGATCCCAAAGAAGTCAGGTGATTTATTTCCATAATAAAAAAGTACTTTAAAAGATGTCTTTGTTTTTCAAAAATACAGATACAAATAGCAAAAGTATCTGTGACAGCTGTGAAAACATTCAATTGCCAATGAAGGCTCTTTTCTCTCTTCCACCACAGCTGTTCAGTTCGGGGCAAGGTTTATTTTCCTCTTCCACTAAGCTCCCAACTCAAAAATTCTGGGCCACTCTAAATTACAACACGCTGCCCTTCAATTTCCTTGAGTAGGCTGCCACCATGTGGTGACTGCTCAAAAAGCACATAGGTTTCAGTTGAATTAATTGCCAAACCACCTTCCTGAACTGTCTTAAGAAAGAATGAAAGATCTTTGATCCACCTGCCACTCAAACATTGTACGTCTCGGAGGAGATGCCCACCTCCTCTGGCCAGGACCACAGTGGCTTGTTTCCATTCTCACACAGAGATACGAGGTACACCATCATGGAGATTTTGTTCTGCACTAATCTATTGTATTTAACGCGTTTTCAACTTCACTTTGCTCGAAATTTGTGAAATGCATTGTCATTTTTTTGAAATGGAAAACTTTATTAACTATTTCAGACATGAAAATGCAAAAGAATATAGCACACCTGGATACCTTACCCACTGCACAGTTTAAGACAAAAGACATGACCAGTGTAAGTGAAGGTCCCCAAGTCTCCTTTCCATCTACATCTTTGTCCCTGTCCATAGTTTCCTAATTTGGTTCATAGTTCTCATTCATTTCTTTATACTTTATATGTATGCAGCCCTAAAATATATATACTATATAGTAGTACTGTGTTTAGAGCTTACATAAATGGTGTTCATGAAATGAAATAACATCCTTCTGCAACAACCTTGCTTTTTTTCAATGAACGCTGTTTTTAAAATGTTCTTCTGTTTATACACATATTTATAGCTCTAGTTTTCTTTCAAAACTGTCTTGTTTTTGTCCTTGTGCTTCCATATAAATTTTAGAATCATCTTGTTAAATTCTATAAAGCAATGTTCTGTCAGGATTTTGATTCAAATTTACAGATTAATTTGGAAAGAAACAATGTCTTTAAGATACTGAGTCTTATCCATGAACATGGTATTTCTGCTTTTATTTGGGTCATCTTAATGAGTTTCATCAAAATTATATAATTTCTTTCAAAAGATCAGAAATAACTTTTGTTAAATTTATTCCTAGGCGCCTTATATTCTCACTGCTGTCAGAAATTACATTTTTTAAAAATTTGATTTTCTAACTGTGGGTGTGGTGTTTAGAAATGCAATTGATTTTTGCATCTTCATTTTATACCCAAGAACCCAGCTGAACTCTTATTAATTCTCTTATTTTTAAATAAATTATTTTGGGCTTTTTATGTAGATAACTATATCATTGAGGATTAATAACAGTTTGCTATCTTCTTTTCCAATCATTAAAAATTTCCTTCCTTCCTTCCTTCCCTCCCTCCCTCCCTCCCTCCCTCCATTCCTTCCTGGTACTGCTCGACATTCCCATACAGTGCTGATAAGGAATATTGATAACAGGCACCTTGTCTTTCCTAATTTTAAAAAAAAAGTTTCTAATATTGCACTATTAAATGAGACACTTGCTAGAACTTTTTATAGAAGTTTTATAGAATTAAGGAATCCCTTTACATTCCTAGTCTAAGGGGCTTTCTAGGAAAGTATCATAAAGGATACTAGATGATGTCAAATAACTCTTCTTCATCTACTGCGGTGACAGTAGTTTTTAATCTGACAATGTGAATGACACTAACAGATAATCTGATGTTAAACCACCCTTGCAATCCTATGACGACCCCAACCTGGTGCTGGATTCAGTTTTCTAATATTTTGCTAATCACTATTTCATCTGTGTTCCTAAGTAAAATTCGTCTGTAACTGTCTTTAGCATCTTGTCCCTTGTTTGGGCAATCATAAAACAAGTTAGGG
This sequence comes from Rhinolophus sinicus, assembly GCF_036562045.2. NCBI lineage: Eukaryota > Metazoa > Chordata > Mammalia > Chiroptera > Rhinolophidae > Rhinolophus > Rhinolophus sinicus. Next base: position 170,483,201 of record NC_133755.1, on the reverse strand, counting down.
AAGAGTTCTGTTTCTCCCTATTCTCCGGAGAAAAGATTATGACCTGTTCTTTGACTGGTTGAACTCATTTATAAAACCACCCCTTGCCTTTCTGTTTGTTTGTTTGGTGGGTAGACTGATTGAACGTCTTTATATAAGTCAATTTAATTTTACTTAAATCCATTTTGCAAGTTACATTTTCTAGGAAAGTTTTCATTTCACAGAAATTTTCAAATTTACCAGCATAAAGTTGTTCATATTATCCTTTTTAAAAGTAAGTTTTGTTCCCGTGGTTACATTCCCTCATTCATTCCTAATATTGCTGGTGTTTTTTCTCTTCTTAATTATTTTGGCTAGTGGTGTGTCTATTTTGCTAGACTTTTCCAAGAAACAACTTATGGCTTTGTTGATAATCTCTCATATGTATTTGTGTGTGGTTTTTTTTATTTCATTAATCTATGCTCTTTATTGTTTTCACCCTTTGAGATTTTCTGCTGTTCTTTCTCCAACTTCTTACGTTCAGCGCTTAGCTTCTATACTTCCAGCTCTTGTCCTCTTCTAATATAAGCATTTAAGGTTATATTGCCCACCGGGATGATGCTCACCTTGCTTTGAAGCTGAGGTGTTTCCCACTGGGAGCTCATTGTCATCGACCCTTTTCTCTGGAACAGGCATTGTAGGGCGGCTTCCAAAGACCCATGGGCTCCTACTACCAAGATCTTCTTTCCATCTAAGGTGACACCTGCCCACCAAATGAAAATCAGTGTCACAACCAAAACGTCAATGCTTTCCTCCCATACAGCTTTCCCGTAAGGAAAAGAGCCTTTGAAAACCTGGCCCTCTGAGCACCAACCGATAATGACTAGAAGCCATAACTTCCTCTTTCTTGGCAACTTTTATGGTAGAGGGACTGAGAATCATCACCCTGATAACCCACATGATGGAAAAACACCGTCTATGGATTATCTCCGAGATTTGAGCTTAATGGCCAATGTCTTAAAGGTAAATCTTGAAAGTTGATCTTCTAATAGAACTTTGGTATGTATTTTGGAATTTTTGTTTGATTGTTGCTTGTTCAGGTGAGAGGGAAGGGCATTTGCTTTTTTTTCACTCAAGCTGGAATTGAGAAAAATTTAGTAAGCTGAATTTTTTTGCACTCAGCTAGAAAGTCCTCAAATACATGAAACGCTCATTAGCAATTTACTTATCATTAACTTTAATAACCAATAGAAATTACTCATTTCCGTGTCACTGACATAGAAGTGCAAGGTCAGGGAAAGAATGATGGGAATGAAATACTGATTATTCAAAGAGAAACTGCTCACCGATAAATCCCAATCTAGGTTTCTATACCCTAAACTATATCTAAAATTTTCCTCATTTAAGACTTAAATGTATTATCTAGGTCTACATATTGACAGATATGAGTTGAAACTTGAAACATTTTTAATTGTGGTTATTTTCATGAAGAAAAACTGAGAATTTGTTTAAAACAGGTTAATCATTTATCTTTACCAATTTCTCTTTTAAAATATAATATAGTTAATCTTATTAGAAAAATTTGCCATAGTCATTCATATCTTCCAAAAGATGATAAAAATAAAGCCAACACTGAGTATTACTTCCATGTTTCAATTAGAATCTTGACATTCTAGAAATAAATCCTTATTGAAAAATAATGTAAATACCAATAAATAGAAAATAGCAGCATTTCTGAAGGAACATCATACCTGACTTTTCCAGAAGTTCAATTATAGCTCTGGCCACAGGTGAAACAAAACATTCATGGGCATCCCCACGCACCAACTTCCCCAGGTTTATATCTGTTACTCTGAAATAAAAAATAAGGCAACAGGTAAATCAAAACTGGATCAAAAGTCACTCATCTGTAATTTACATGGATTAATCTGAAAAAACATCCAAGTCAGGGTTGGGTAGGTAGAATATATTAAATAATTAAATACAAAGAGTGGGCAGGAATAATAACCATTAGCTTCTTAGAGCAGCCCCTCAGGAAAAGTTGCCTGGTTCCTATGAGTTGGGACGACCTGGGGTGTTCTGGTTCTGTACTACAAAAGGGCAAGTATGTTTTCCAAAATACGTAATATTCTCAGACAGAATTCAAAAAGCCCCCAATGGACTGCAAATTGGTAAAGCCATTATGGAAAATGATTTGGAGGTTCCTCAAAAGATTAAAAATAGAACTACCTTAGGACTCAGCAATTCCACTTCAGGGTATTTATCTGAAGGAACCAAAAACTCATTGGAAAAGACATATGAATATGCACCCCTATGTTCACTGCAGTGCTATTTACAATGGACAAGATAGGGAAGCAACCCAACTGCCCATCAACAGATGACTGAATAAAGAAGATGTGGTACACACATACAATGGAATATTACTCAGCCGTAAAAAAGAATGAGATCTTACCATTGCGACAACACGACGGACATAGAGGGTATTATGCTAAGTGAAATAAGTCAGACTTATTTCAAATACTGAAAGACAAATACTGTATGGTCTCACTTATATGTGGAACCTAAAGAACAAAATAAACGAACACACAGAACAAAAGCAGACTTACAGATACAGAGAACAAATCGATGGTTGCCGGGGGTGGGGAGTGGAGGAGGTGGGGGACTGGGTGAAAAAAGTGAAGGGATTAAGAAATACAAACTCGTCTCTGGGATGTAACGTGCAGCATAGAGAATATAGTCAATAATGGGGCAACAACTACGTATAGTGCCAGGTGGGTACTAGACTAATCGGGGGAAATCACTGCATAAATTATATAAATGTCTAACCATTATTCTGTACACCTGAGAGTAATATAAAACAACACTGAATGTCAACTATAACTGAAAAAAATAAATAATTAAAAAAAATAAAGCAGGTGGATCAAGGAATAAAAATTCTCAAACTCCCAAAATATTATTATTTAAATGATAGTCAATTTTAAATTATATTAAGTATTACAATGATTTCTTTCCTCTCAATTACTGACATAGTTGAAAGAGTGGAATAAAATAATCACAGTAGAAAAAACTCATTTAGCAATTAGAGTTGATTGTTTTCCTTTACATTATCTTACCCATCTACATCTTTTTCTGGCTTCAGGGCATTGAGGACTTTGTTGCTAAATGAGTTCTCAGAGATCTGAAGGGCAAGACCATGCACTCTGATGTCTTCATTAATCTTCAAGATTTCATCTATAATCTGAAGAGGAAACAATGAAAATCTGTTTTGCAAAAATCAACAAAGGAAGCTTTATAGAAAAACACAGAGTCAAAAAATATGCATCTATTGTAGTTTGTTTTTTACTCCTTGTTGACGATTTGGTGTAAAGCACAACACGGAAGTCTATTTTCTCTTTTCACAATGTTTATAAAAGCTCAAAAAAAGCTTGGCTGAATTGTTTCGTGACTTCTTGGTCTTTCTTATCGCTCTACTCTCTGCCAGAACAGAATAGAACAGAACAAAACAAAACCAAAGCTCAATAGTTAATAAAATTTAGATAGGCAAAAGACGTTTCGCTGTCAACAATCATATGTAAGCCAAGCGGACTGCCAAGTTTTCAGGGAGGCCAGGAAGCATGAATCTTAGGCACCCCACCTGGCCCAGCCAAGCCTGTGTTTCAAACACAAGGTGTTCAACAAAACCTTACTAATCATGACATCCAAGTTGTTACTCAGGCCTTCATGTTCTCTGGACTGAGTGCTACACAGAAAGCATTTCCAAAGGTTTATGACAGAGAAACCCTAAACACAGATATCTTATAGGAAAGTAAGATAAATTACTATTTATGAAAAAGACCAAAGTACAGTTTGGGAAGCTAATGTAATAGCTAATAAATAGCTAGCTATGTCTTTAAATAAGCAATGCTCTGTCCCCTCTCTGTTTATCCCTATTTTTATGCCAGAAGAGAAAGGATTCGTTTCACTTAATATTATTTGTTCATAAATAAGAGAGCTACTAACCTATGAATAAGGATCTCACTAAGAGGCAGTGTGAGTTTACAATTTTTGTGTCACTGCCTAGCAGAAATCACTATGGTAAGAGAAGAAAACGCTATTTGATGTACAAAATTCAAAAAGAAAATTTTATCTCATTCCTCCACCGTTCTTTCATTAATCCAACAATTGTTGAATGTTTTGAGTACCTACTTTAACCAGTTCTAAGTAAACAGAGGTGTAAACAAAATTCCTGCCTTCATGGAGCTTATATTTTAGCGGGAAAGACAAGACCAATAATAATAATAACCATTATTATTATTGTTATACTATAATCTTTGAAAGTAGTAAATGATATAAAGAAAAACAGAGCAAGTTAAGCAGGGTAAAGGACTGACAGAGTGATGGCAGGCGGGGGCTAATCAGAGTGGGTGACATCTAAATAGCACCCAGAATGAAGTGAGGGCACTATTGTTACGTGTAACTACGATGGTAGAAGCAACCACGACAAAAGTTTAATAAATTTACATCTTTACTCTTTTTCCAACATAGTAATACCACACAAATTCCCATTTATCAGAATTTCAAAGAAAAATAGGGTATTAATGACTCCTTATCAAAAAATAAGTCAAGGGGGGAAAAAGTCAAGGGTTACAATACCAGTGGCAAAACAAGCTAAAAAAAAAATGCAAATTCTACTGCAGACAATGGGTGTCCTTCAGCAAAGGAACAACACATTTCTCTGTTGTTTTTTTGTTGTTAATAGTGGTATAGTAGCTGTGTCCATATTTGTAATATACTAAAATTTCAACTATTTGCCCAATGGAACTATTTGCCCAATATCCAGTTTCCCGTCCTAGTTAGTAATAAACTCTTGATTTTTAGCTGTGATTATAAGTGATCTAAGGTCACCTTGTGTAAACACTACATTTCCTAGCCTCCCTTCATCGTGGCCAAGCAATTAGGTTCAGGCCAATGGAATGGAAGCAGAATTGTGACTTTTAGGAAAGGCCCCTGAAGGAAAGAGACAGGGGGCCTGTCTGGCCTTTGGCCTTCCTTTTTCTTGCTGGTGATAAGAACTTGTTGAACTGAGTCCTGTGATCCTGGAAAACAGGAACAGTTATGAAATCATCCCCCCTGCCTCAACTGCAAAGAAACCTTCCACATTTGACTTAGATAAGACTCACGGATACTTCCTTATCTACCTAGGATGAGGCCAGACAAATTCCCTACAAATTCCCATTTTTTAAGTCTCATAAATGATTAGCAGAACTATTTGTCCCCACTGATCAAGCCAAACAAATTGCTTGTTAATCAGACTTTGGGCGAGCGGCTCTCCCTCCCCAGGTTCCTAAACTTTGGCTTACCCTGAGCCCAGTTAGCAGACAGCCCCTTCTGAGAACAGGCTGGCCTCAGGGTAAAACACTGTCTGATCTGCTATGTCCTCAAGCCACCCTTTCATCCCATTTTCTCACACTGGGTTCTTTCTAGCCTTCTCCATCCTTCCAAAGACAAGAACAACCCTCTGCCTAAGTCTCAGAGGCTACGGATCCTGTGGTCAGAGTGCTTTCCCTGACGTAATAGTCCATTTCACCACCTTGCAATAATTCTTCTGAATTATGTCTCCCCTTACTAAGTCGGGATTTCTTTTTTTATTGGACACTGGCTAGAATGTGGATGTGACATGCAGAGTTCAGTGTGCCTTCTTGGACATGAGGTAGCACAACAAAGATGGTGGAGCAGTAAGATCGAAGGAGCCTGAGTTTCTAATGACTCTGTGATGCCAGCACACCTGCTTCTAAATGTTATTCATGTGCAAGAAAAATGAACTTCTCTGTTATTTCAGATTCAGCTGTTTGAGGTTTTCTATCACTGAAAGTCAAATCAAAGTTTCACTGCCACAGTCAGTCTGAAGAAAATCCAGCCACAGAAGAACCAGGAACCCATGGCCAGTGGTCCAGTTTCTTCACCAATACTTATGGGGGTGGCTGCTTCTCTCAGGCTTGAGATGATACGAGTGAAATCTGTTACGCTGTGCCTGGCAGACAACTAAATCACATGCAACCACAGCTAAAGGTTCCTAGAGGTATTTTTTATCAGCTGCCCCAAAACACCATTGGAGAATTTACAGAATGTTAGCCTGGAAAAGATCTAGAAGATTATCATCCTGTTCCTATTGATAAGGCAACTGTGACCCAGAGAAGCCAAAGGAATGATGGCCCAAGGGCAAACAACCCATCAGGACAGAGCAAAGCCAGAACTCATCCGCAGACACTGACAGCCAGACCATTTTCACTAGAGGACGCTGCTGCTATTGCTGAAGAAACAGAATCAAAGTCGCCACAGCGTAGCTCACGTCTTCAGTGGAAAGATGCAGTGAGGGACAAATAGATCAAGGAGTATTTATACTAGAGGGAAACAGGAATTCTTCCCTCTAAAAGTTCAGCCACAAGAAAAGGATCCACCTGTTGCAGCCACAGATGCTAACAGGTATATTAGGTCTAAAGAGGAAAGCAAAATAAAGGTTCACGTGTGCTGCTGTACTTACCTCGTCCTCACTGCTCTCTGGAGGAAGGCAAATGTGAGTGATGTTCAGACCAGCCTGAAAAGAGAACACAAGGTTAGTTTGTTACTGTAAGAGAATGTATCATCAAAAAAATTAAAATGAATTTTTGAACAGCAACAATTCTCACCTCCTCAGCCAAATTCTGGTTTACTTCCTGCATCAAGTTTTCCTCCCCTGCCTTAGGAGAGGGAAGTAAGGAGAATATAACAACATCAAAACATCTTGAAAAGGCACAAACATAACACAGAGACTAATTTTGTGATTATAAGCGATCTAATTACGATGATAAGGAAAATGTAAAAAAAAAAAAGGAAGCTTATTGCTCATAAAAGGGGACCAATGGCTGGTATTTACCAACACATCGGTTTCTCAGGCTTTCAAATGAATCACTTTTTAAAAATTATAGCTCCCTCCCTCCCTCCCCAAAGCATATATGGCCACATAGCCAGCCAGCATCCCTTTCTAAACAGAAGGCACCAAAGACAGGGGTTGGATGACTTGCCCTGGGATGGAAACCAGAGTCCCAGGAGGCCCAGGCTCCTGATCTACTTTTCCTTCTACGCTTCTCACTGGCCTATCTTTGTAGGGGATGTGGAGACAGACCCCAGAGAATACAAGTGACTCGAGCATAGCTCTACAGTCTCGAAAATCACAGCGTTCATGGAACTAGACGCTGCTATCTTCATATGTCTAATCCATGCCAAAAATAAATGACAGCAGCAGCCCAACTGTTGTGCTGTGTTAGTTTACAGCCTTGGCTCACCTCATTATTTCCCTGCACCTGTCATCGCACGGGTGTGCCAAAAAGAATGGCAAACAGTGCCAACTGCCGTTGGGAACCAAGGGGCTGCAGCCAAAAGATGTACATGGAATGCGGAAGTACTTCTGACATGTAATAACTTCTGGCCCTTCAAACTTATGGCAGGCTTTAAAAGTCTTAGTAGGAAGGTTACCCAATACCATGCTCAGCAAGCATCTGTCTCCCACAGAAAACAAGGGGAACGTTTTCTCCCTTATCGCTTTCAAATTACATGCGATAGCATTTATGAGCACACATGGACCACTATAAGCCCTGTGCAATGGAACTTCTGTGAGTGCCTACCTCTGAAAGCTCCCCACACCAAATGGAAAAAGACTCATAAAAGACGCTCAAGCAGAGCGTAACCTTGTGGAAGCAAAATGACCAAAAGAAGGGGAAAATGACAGCAGTTCCAACAAAGCCCGCTCTTCCCGCCAAGAAGCCTGAATGGGACCTCCGTGACAAGAAATGCAGCTGGTCGTTTAGAAGGTAACTATACACAATTGGAAGGTATCCTAAAACAGGACAACCTGCCATCAGCTTACCTGAATAATAGCAAGGACCGGCATAAAGGCAGGGTTTTTTTCTTGCAATAAACTCAGAACTTCTTTCGAATTCTGAATGACTTCTCTACATTGAGAAAGAAAAACAACATAGCATATCATTGTTAATGACTAGATAGGATGGGTACAACACAGTTCTTTAGAAAGTTCATTACTGTAAAGGAGAATGATTAGACAACATAAGGATGGGCTCCAAGGGGGAACGGGAGGGCGTTTAACAATGAAACCATGAAACACTAGCACAGTGTAAAATGTGACAATCTAATTTTAAAAATAAGCAGAGATTCACAAACCAGATGTCAACAGCAATCTTCTACGGGTGAGTTTTTCTCTTATATTTTCCAAGTCTACTATAATGAAAAGTTTAGGTTTCTTCAGAAGTGAAATAATCTCCTTCTTCCATCGTATGCTCTCCTTTCCAGAAAAAGGGGTTCATGGGGAAAGCAAACATTGGTGGACGGAGGGTAATGAAGACAGGGAGTTCGGGAGGGGGCGTGCTGTGGGAGAAGTGGGGGTCAGAGCAAATTCCAAGTCCCAGAGTCCAGAGAAGGAATGGCAGGAGCATCGGAGCTCTTGCTCTCCAGCATGTGTAGTCACTTTGGCTCAAATAAACTCTTATAAACATTTTTAAAAAGGAAGGGAGGAAAGGAGGGAGGCATGGGAGGTCAAGGACGGAAGGGAAAGTGAAGGAAACGCTGCAGAAATACTGGGGTTGTACCAGAATTGGATCCTCTTCCCAAGGCCTCTTAGGGAGAGAGCCTCTCATTCCTGTGGGCCCCGCACTCTGCAATTGGACCTCCTAAAAGTACCAGCAGAGGCCACCTCCACCTTAGCGCCACCGGGGTGCCAGCCCAGGGCAGGGCAGACCTAGCGAGGGTGAACGTCAGGCTCTGGGATGAGCGATTTCCGAGACCACCTGCACCACCATCCCTACAAAATGTTCCACTTGCCTATGAAGTCGGCTTTTGTTTCCTCCCACAATAAAAGACAAAAGGCTTAGCCAAGGCAGTCCCCAGCCTTCAGTGTTTAATCATCTTTCAATTTTGTTTCCTGTCTCTGAGGGGGTCTTGCACACACATAACAGCTTTCAAAAAATGCGAGGTGACGGTCCAGCCCGATACCATCAGAAATAAATCGCCAAGGGCAAAGAGACACAAGTCAGCTTCTCCAGGTTTTCAGAGAGGAAGAGGAACATAAGTGGAAGAAACTGCTCTGAAGCAGGGGGACGAGGAGAGAGGGGTGCTCAGTAAACGTTTAAGAGCTTCGACACTAAACCAGGATGAGCTTTTCTATTGTCAACTTGGCTAGAAGACACAACTCAGGAGAGCATGCAACTGTACGTGCTCTGTGAAAATATTTGTTTTGTTTTTAAATACTGGGGATAAGCAACTTAATTCCCAGTGAAATTACTGCATTATTGTGTTGCATAAATGAGACTATATATGAAAGTTTACAAATCACCTTATAAACGATCACTAAAATCTTCTGTCAATCGTGTGACCAAGGGCCATGTGTTGGTGCCATTTCTTGCCTTCAAGACTGCTAATTTGGGCCAAGTTGAATCCTTGTTTCTGTCTAGTTCAGGAAGGCACTTTAAATCAGGGAGCGTCTGTAATGTGTATTTGCTTTAGGCTGCCAGAATAATGGCTACATTTCTCAGTCTCCCCTGCAGCTAGCTGTGGCCATGCCAGAGTCTGGGAGGCAGTAACGATAACATTATCAAGAACAACCAATTTAAGTACATCCCTGAATGCTGAGGCCATTTATTGATAATATTCTACATTTCAACTTTTCAAGTTTTTCAAAGGCAAAAGAGGTACCAGTGAATAAATACAGTGAAGATTTCCAAACCGGTCTCTTTCAAAGACAGACAGCCATCTGTATTCCAAGAAATAGTGCAGGCTGGAAACACGGTGGAGCATTTAATAAACCACTGCACTGGCAATTACTGGATACATTTTACATAATAGTAACAGTAGTCATGCTAAAGCTGATAATAACGGCTTACATTACTGGGTACTTCCTATGAATGCTTCCACGCATTGTGCTCTTCTGAGTTTTCGCTCCACCTGTCCACCCTGCTAGAGAGCACATTTCCAAGTCTTGCCTGTAGTTTGATGAGGTCACATGACTAACCTCGGACCAATAGGCTGTGAGCACTGTCCAGAAAGAAATGAGGAATGTGCAGCTAAGAGAAAGGTGCACCAGCAACCTGACCCTCCTTCCTTCCTGCTGGCTGGGAGACCTGAGCAGCTGCCTTTTACGCAGAGCTGCGGCAGTGAGGACGTATCTTAGAGTCTTCCCTGGACTGCTTACCTCTGGATAATCAAGTCCTCAGTTATTTTGGGGTATTTTATTAGAGCAACCTCTCCTGATTCCTATTTTATACGCAGGCCTGATCTGGGAGCTTAAATCTTATTTATTATGTTATACCCATTTAAGATAGAGAATGAGAGACATACCATTGTTTTATAAACCACTAAGAAAGAAAAAGTGCTGCCAATTAAACTAGGGTACAATCTTAACATAGTGTATTAAAATAATTTTTTAGACCTATTTAGACTGAGTTTTTTTGGGTCATAAACCAATCATATATGACATAAAAAGGAAAACACGCCAAAAACTTAATTGAATTGAGATATTCCTAAAACTTCTTCACATTCAGGATCTGACTTTTCTGAGTTACTATTTTGACTCACAGTGCTTGGTGTCAGTTTTAATTTTTTCATAAAGAAAACATTGGAGATTATGGTCACCACCAGAAATGGCAGGTCACTATGCTTTTGAGAAGCTTATTCTTTAAATTTTCTGATGCCTGTCCATGAAATAAATCGAGAGCTCACATACATAGGTTCCGACACATCTATTCCAGATGACTTCTAAGCTAGGCCCACTTCCCCTTTCCTTCCAAGTCTTAGGGGACTATATTGGAGAAAAGTTTTGTTAGATGAATCCACATAAGTCAAAAGGTACAGCAATGTGCAAAGCTATGGCCAAGTCCCACAGGTACAGGCAATGACAAGTACGCTGTGATTGACACCTGACCAACAACAACTAAAAACCACAATCAACTGAAAGATAAATACCAGTTTGGGAGATACTAAAAATGTGCCTCAAAGAATCACTAGAGTACAGTAATATCCACAACAACCTTATAAAGCAGGTGATATTATGGTTTCAATTTTGTATAGTTCTTCAAGGACTGAGATCAAACAGCTTGCCCGAACTCTCACAGTTATTAAGTGATGGAGTCATATTGTAAAGCAAGGTGCCTATTTCTTAACCATAATCCTATGAAGCAGTAATAAACGAAGTGTGATAAAAAAATATGGTGAATGTTTAAATTAAAAAAACATTTATTACAGTAAAAGACGCATTGCCATTAACCCCCCCTCACTTTGAACACACTCATCCCATCCTTTTTGTCCCTTTCTGAAGCAGTTCTGGAAGCCCTCTTTCGTGAGTGTCTTTAGTTACACTGTCCTGGCTGCCTCAATGTCCTGAATTGATTCAAAACATTTTCCTTTCAAGGTCATTTTGCCTTTGGGGAAGAGCCAGAAGTCGCACGGTGCCAGATCTGGTGAATAAGATGAATGAGGACACACCGTAATATTTTTATTTGACAGAAATTGCCATACAAGAAGTGATGTGTGACAGAGCACTGTCATGATGGAGACTGAAGTAAAGACACTCACGAAAGAGGACTTCCAGAACTGCTTCAGAAAGGGACAAAAAGGATGGGATAAGTGTGTTCGAAGCAAAGGGGAGTATTTTGAGGGGGATTAATGGCAATATGTCTTTCACCGTAACAAATTTTTAAAATTTAAACATTCACTGTATCTTTCGATCACATCTTGTATTGTATAAAACTTTCTTCTTCTAGTTGAGAAGGGGAGTTAAGAATGGCTTTTGTATTTTAACTGGTTAAAAAATATTTCAAAATAATATTTTGTAGGGGCGGCCGCATGGCTCAGTTGGTTACAGCGTGAACTCTTAACAACAAGGTTGCCGGGTTCAATTCCCACATGGGATGGTGGGCTGTGCCCCCTGCAACTAAAGATTGAAAACAGTGACTGGACTTGGAGCTGAGCTGCACCCTCCACAACTAGACTGAAGGACAACTACCTGGAGCTGATGAGCCCTGGAAATACACTGTTCCCCAATAAAACAAATAAAAAAAATATTTTGTGGCATGTGAATATATGAAATTCCAATGTCACTGTCCATAAATAAAATTTTGAATTTCACCAATAAAAACTGTAAAACTGTGTTTTTCCTCACATCACAGTACCTACACAGTATGTTCTATTTTTGCCTTTTGGCCTGCAAAACCTAAAATATTTGCTGGCTAGTCCTTTACAGAAAATGTTTGCCAACTCCTGGCTTAGAATGCTGTAAAAATAAACATAATAGCCACCATTTGTCTAGGGCATAGTATGTGCTGTGCCAGTTCCTGGACTATGCAGTTTACGTTCTCTCATGTAACTCTTGCCATAACCCTTTGCAGTAGACACTAACATTTTTCCTCCACTGCAGTGAGGGTCTGGCCAGCCCAGTGCAACAGGAGCCTAACTTAGGCCCCCTATTGACCATTCTAATCTCTCAATCAGCCATTGCTTTAAATGAAAGAACATGCATGAATAAAACCCAAGAATTACCCAAATATTGTCATTCAATCACCAACCATGCCACAGGTCCATTCCCTAAACCAGGCACTCTCCACTAGAAAGGATCTAGCAGTGAACAAGAGAGAAAAAGCCCCTGACCCCAAAGCGCTTTCATTCCAGGTGGAGGAGACAGATAATACATGAACGAGAAAATTTCAAGTAGTGATAAGAGCTACCCAGAAAATAAAACAGGGTGATGGGATGGTGGTTTTGCCTCCCATACTGTCCTCAGACTCTCACCCATCAAGAGGACCTCTGCTATAAACTGATGACATTAAAATCTAATGACCTGAAGAGACCTAAAGTAACTACAACATTCAGAAAGACCAGGTAAACTAAACAAAGGGCTCTTTAGAGTCATCTGTCACATCACAGAGTCTTGGAAACAGAGGGGAAAGGCAACCACTTTTAGAATGAAGGATAGAAGGAAAACAAAAGAGGATGTGAACGGATGGAGGTGGAACAGCTTGTCCAGTGACATGGAATTAGGAATCCTAGTTCGGGGTGGGGAGGCAGGCAAGGGCTTTCCAGCCACCTCCAGATGTGCCCGAGCGCTTCACTCTACATAGTCTAGGTCCCCCCGTTAACACACTTCTCCAGGAAGGGCCTGAGAAGGCGCTTCCCTCTCTCTCCCACTGAGGGTCAGGAGGGCCGAAGACTGGAGGGTGGAGGCGTGGTGGGGGGAGGGGGGAGGCGTGGTGGGGGGAGGGGACGGAGGCACATGGCATCTCAGGTGGAGTCAGGGGAAGACTCGTTCCCAGTCTCCCAGTTCGCCAGTGGGTCGGGAGAGAACTTCTGAAACACAGCTGCGCAGGGGATTCCTTGCCCACCACGCAGCGATGCTGGAAACGCGTCCGCACCGACTTCTCAGGCCGCGCCCGCCTTATTATCGGGTAGGCCGGGCTCCACGTTAACTTGTTCAGAAAAAAATGGTGCAACTCCAAAACACGCTCGCTCCCTCGCAGAAGGTGGCGGCGTTTCGGGAGAGGGCAAACCTCACCCCCACAGGGAGCCGCTAGCAGCCAGCGTTCCAGACGCGGAGCCCCTGCGTGGGCAGGAGCCAGGCCTGGGCCCCACACACTCTACGGAGCTCGGAGATCGCACCGCGTCGGCATCCGCGATCCCGACCCGCCTCCCGCCCTCTGCCTCCCGCCTTCCACCTCCCGCCTCTCGCCCTCCGCCCTTTCCTGCCCAGGCCGCGCCCCGCGCCGTAGCAACAGAGCCCGCGCCCACGGCGCACGTGAGTGCCGTCTGAGCTCCGCAGCGCCTGCCGGGGGACCCCTCGCCCAGGGATGCCCCCGTCGGTCTTCCCGCGCGCCGGGCCCGCCCTGCCGGTGCCCGCGCCCCCCCTCCCTCCCTGCCCGCCAGCGCCCCTAACAAGTTGGCACCAAGCACTCGCCTCCCTGCGCCCCGCAAAAGCCTCCACGGAGACCCCCCGGTCCCCCGCCGAGACCTTAGCGCTCCGGCCTTCCCACCCCCAGGGTCCCCGGCCGCCGCCTCTGGGGCCCTGGACAGCGGCGAGCGCCGGACACTCACCTGACGATCGAGTTCCCCGCCGGGGGCGCCCGGCTGCCCCGGCCGCGGCTGCTCCCGGCCTGGGCATTCTGCTGCCGCCTCTGCCCTAGCAGGCCCTCGCCGCCGCCACATCCGCCGCCGCCGCCGCTGCTGGCGCGACAGGGCGTTCGGAGGCGACGCGGCGGGCCCGCGGGCTGAGGCGGGCGGCGGAGCTGGCGCAGGAAGAGCGGCAGGCGCGCGCTCATGGCGCGGGCGGTGCAGCGAGGTGGCGGCGAGGCGGCGCGAGCGAGGGTTGGCAGGTCCTCCCGCCACGCGGAGATGAGGCTGCAGAACACGGGGGCGAGGCGACAGCAAGTTCCTCCCCGGGGGCGGGCGCCAAGGAGAAGCACCAGGTCCAGCCGGTAACCCGCCAGTGGCAGGAAGGACCGGTCTCTTCCTCCTCAGCGGGACCAGAAGCCCCTAGGGGGCACTGCACCTAGAGGCCGTGAGGATGGGAGGGCGGGGGCCTACGGGACAAGGGGCCGCTTGTGGGAGTTGCCAGGACGCCAAGGGCAGGCTTTTAGGCATTTGCCTTACTACTCGAAATGTGGCTAGCAATAAAAATCAGAGGAGGGTGGGCCACAGGGTGGAGCTCAGGCCCTGCCCTGAGCCGGTACATCTTTCCTCTGACTAGGATGCTGATGCCGCCCTGCCCTCAGGTGGCAGGTTGCTTCCTGGAAGGGCTTTCTGTGTGGCAGACCTGGATAACGGCTTGGGTTAGGCTGAAGCAGCCTACCAATGAAGAATGTGGGGCCTTGGAGTTCAAATGCGGACTTTGTAAGCTTTAGGCAAAGTACTTAATTTCTGTGAACCATAGCTGCCTCATCTGTTAAAACGAGTACCGATATTTTGTTATAATCTTACAAGGATTATAATTCCCAAGTAGGAATAAAACGAGTCCAAATTATAAACACTGGTTTTCCATCAGCTAAGCACTGTACTAGGTGCTGGACAGAGACTTCATTTAATCCTAACAAACGTAGTGAGTACTGTCCTGATTTTCAACCTCGGGAAACAAGTCCAGAGTCCTCATAGGTCAGTTGATTTTGCGGCAGAGCCGGGAGTTTGCTCATGTTCTTAATCTTATACTATTGTCTATATTTTTCATTGTAGGATTATTGCCACATCTGACACGCGATGACTTTTTTGGTATGGGAATAGCTAACATTTCCACAACCCTGTGAGGTAGGTATTACCACCATTTACATAGGAAACGAAGTCACAGAAGTAATGCCTAATACAAGCATATAAATATGGGAAACGAGATTTGAATGGCCTATTCACCTATTGCTGTGATGACGAAGGGAAGTCATAAAACCATATGGAGGCTTATTTGTCTTATTATAAATTGGGGATCATTCATTTAACATTCATCGGACACTACTGAATACAGACCACTGTTCACAAAGATGAAAATCATCCAGTCTATAGGGGATATATTGGAAATTTCTGTACCTCCCTCTTAATTTTGCTGTGAACCTAAAACTGCTCTAAAAAGGCAGTCTTAAAAAAACAAACCAGTTCCTGCCCTCAGGAATTTCCAATAGTAACTCCACCACAGTAGTGACAATTTGCCACTTCACCTGACCAGTGCTGACAATAGTGATGTTTAAAAAGACTGTGGAAATACACATTGCATGATCCCTTTATAGGAAATGTCCAGAACAGGCAACTCTGTAGAGACAGAAAATACATTAATGGTTGCTTATGGCTTGGGGTGGAGGGATGGGGGAATTGGGAAGTGATGACTAATGGGTACAGCGTTGCTTTCTGAGGTGATAAACACCTTCTAAAATTAATTGTGATGATGATTCACAACAAATCTGAATATTCTAAAAATCATTGATTCGTACACTTTAAATGGGTCAATTGTATGGTATGTGTATTCTGTAATTGAGATAAATTTGGACGTAAGTCAAAAAAGCTTGTTTTCAGTATAAGGAATAATCTGAAATTAAAATGGTATATATAAATAATTTATTATATATTATATATATATATGGAGTAAGAGTGCGTTTGCTGTACACCAGGGTCTATGCTAGGCGTGTAGTTGAGGAATTAACTGTGAACAAGACAGCAGGCCCGGGTCACAGAGTTTACTATACAGTAGAACACAGGCATCTTAATGGAAAGTTAAGAGGATGATGATTCAGTCTTCTAAGAGGACCAAGGAAGGGCACCTTCCTAGACCTGGAGAGTCATAAAAAGCTTCCTGAAAGAGGTGCACTTGAAGGCAATACGTACTTAAGGATGATTTAGGAGTCAAGCTAAGGGAAGGACAGTTGCTGGAAATGAGTGTTCCGAATAAGAAGGAACTTCATGAGCAAAAGTCTGGAGTGAAAGCGAGTGCTGACGCCACCTCTAAACTTGAGGTGTTGAATTGTAGGAGAATGAATAGCCAGCCTCTCCTTAAGGCAGCCGTAGGGGAAACAACATCCTCAAGGATGGGCTAAATTTTAGTTTAAAAAGGGGACTACTTAATTAAAAACATGAGGTTGTAGAGGAGTTGAAGCATGGGACTTCAGGTGCTCCAGAGCACACGGCGAAGAGATGTGAGAGGATTAGCAGAGTGACGGGCGGTTTAGGGAAAAGAAGGCAGAACAGGGATGTGAGCAGGAAAAGATGATCAGAGTGGCCTATGTCCTGGGATGTGGCCCAGGATATCAGGGATACAAAGCATGAGGATTGAAGCGGTCCAGATGTCAAAGAGACAGACCCAGAAAACATCAGGAAGGTTAAAGATGTAGTGAGGACACTTGGACTTTTCAAGGGTCAGGACAGACCACACTTCCCATGGGAGTTCTAGTCTTTGATGGATGAGGAGACTGGTCTCTCAGAAAGGAGTACCAAGTTCATTTCTGAAAAATGTATACCGACTTACATTCTCATTTAATTGATAGTAACCATCTTTCTCTGTCCTTGACAACTTTGGGTATAATTTTTTAAAAAATTACCTGTCCCAGAATTATTTGTTGTGAGACAACTCTCTATGGGTCTCTTGCATTTTGCATTTCTTCCTGTCTTGTAATAGTCTGGTTCCAGTTGTTGTTGCAAGGACATTAGTATAGCGAACAGTCTTGGAATATAGTGTCTCCCTCTGGGGCAGAGGGCAGGCTAATTTGCTGTCCAGCGAGTAAAGATCATGTCTCCCTCAAGTGACAAAGATTGGGCAGGTTTGCTTGTAGCCCTTTAAAACTAGGAATCCCTAAGGTCAGGTTCCTTCATCTGTGCAACAAATCCCATGTGTGTGCAGTGTATTCCTGGGCTGCTCTGTATCACCCCTCATGGGCCTGCAGGACCAAGGAGAACCAATGCAAATGTGGAGCTCATACTGCCTGCTGTGCTGGGAGTAATAACGTCCTTTATCTCTGACCTAGGAGTCTCATGTCTTCTGCCAGCAGCCGTGACACTGAAGCAGGCTAACTTGTTAGCTTGTAAGCTGAGTAAAATCCCAGACTCTGCACAGTTCTTGACAGGAATTTTTGAGCTGAGTGTTCACCATGCAAGGTTTTCTCCTGGATGGTTGGGGGAGGAGATCATCTCGAGAGACAGATTTGGGAGGGTTTTGTAGAGAATTTGATTCTGCTTGTGTTTACAAAGATCAGGAGGACAGAGGTGAATAAGTGTGCCAAGTGGGGACAACAGGGGCAAGACAACCAAGTAGGAAGCTGTGACAGTAGACCAAAAGCAGAAGTACAAACTAGAGGAGGAGCTTCAGAGGAAAAAAGGAGTACTAGGTTGGGGAAATGACAACTCAGGTGGAGATGTCCTGTAGGAAAAATTCTCCTTATACTCAGGAGGGAAATCCAAGCTAGAATGGTGTTTTATGACATAGAGTATATAGTACATGGTCGTTTGAGCCTTGGGTGAGTTCATAATATTAGACGAGATCAGAGTGAAGAACATTTGATCTTACAAACCTGAGGCTGATAGAGGTCAGGCAGATAATATAAACTAGTGAAGTAAAATTTCCCCCCAAGAAATGATAGGTTCTGCAGACTTTCTACAACATACGTTTATTTTACATTTAGAGGAGAGCCTTTACTTGCTACCTATTTCCATTTGGGTGCTTCATGGGAGTTTTAAATTTGCTGACGAAGTCACAATGGAGAACAAAGGAAGTTGCCCCAAAAGTTAAAGCAAGCCACAACTTTTTAGGGTGATTTTCACCATTAGAGTCCCTCCTCAGGGCTCACAGAGTCACCTTGCCATAGTCCTGGCTCAGATCCAATTTTTCTTTTAAAGAAGCTAAAAATTTGGATTTTTATGTTAAACCTTTTAAAAATCACGGAGGCCAGATTCCACCTCATATTTTCGGCCTCTGATTTAACTGGTGTGTAGAAGAAAGAACCTGCTTGCTCCACGGGCTTGTTGTAATGGTTATTGTGAGAACTACATGGAGAGCCATACATTGCCATACAAAACAGTTGGACGTTGTGGATATTTGGCCAATAGAGCAGATGATTTGCTTATTATCCAAGCCCTATTCTTTTACGTGGAGCTGAATAAACATGGTTTTAGAGCTAATGAAGTGGGGCTCTTGCTTCTCTTCCCTTCCTATTGCATATGCACTGTGAATAAGCCACTGTCAGGAAAATCTAACTTGGTTGTTTTTCATGGATAAAGAGGACTTTGACCATGAGCGTGTACCACCAGCGTAAAGTAGGCAAGTTTGTCTTTTGACACCCCAAAATCTCAGCATTCTGGGCCTGCCCTTTTACCTCACCTGACTTCAACCCCACAACTTGTGCACTAGGTTGTTCTATGCTCTCTTCCCATCATCAAAACCAGTTATTGGGAAAGGCCTTTGGTCTAAAAAAATGTTCCGAGAAGTTCTCATATGACCATGTAGATTCTTAGCTTAAGAACTTACTGGAAATCTCACTCAGAGTAAATGTCTCTGGAATGTTAATCAGCCAAGAAATGGAAAAGAGGCATAGAGTCTTTTCCTCGACCTACATACGAATAGGAATTTTAAAACTAGTCCATGACATTGGATTTCTGAGGGTGGGTGCTGTGCATTTTAAAAAGCAACTTAATCACTGTTATTCTTACTTCCCTCCTTTATATCTCTGATTTAATGTGTTTTTCTCATACTTTGGGCTCAAACAAGTTTTTGACTCTACCTAGTTAATAATCATTAAATATTTACTGTATTGAACACCTCAAATGGTCAAGCACTGTGCAGAGCTGATGAAAACATTTCCACTTCAAGGGGTCAAATGAGACACATGCTAAATTTTAGAATATGCTTCAAAAAGAAACATTTGACCTCCTATAAAAGAGTTTTCAAATATGCTATAAACCAAACATCCCAAATTTTATTAATTTCTACTTCTATGGATTGACCGTACAATAATTATTTTGCATTTATTAACCTTTTAGATGAGTATAATTCAGCATTATTTTGGTGTTTTATGTTCTAAACTACTTGTAAGGAAAGAAAAATGTGAGAAGCGAAATGTGCAAGAATGCTTATGTCTTCATATATTTTTTTAATATTAGGTTGGTGCAGGGGTGGCTGGTTGGCTCAGTGGGTTACAGCGCAGTGCTGGTAACACCAAGGTCACCAGTTCGATTCCCACATGGGCCAATGAGCTGCGCCCTCCACAACTAGAATGAAAACAACGGCTTGACTTGGAGCTGAACCGTTGGTGGGCAGCGGGTTGGCTCAGTTGGTTAGAGCGCAGTGCTCATAACACCAAGGTCACCGGCGACTTGACTTGGAGCTGATGGGTCCTGGAAAAACACACTGTTCACCAATATTACCCAATAAAAATTTAAAAAAAAATTAGGTTGGTACAAAAGTAATTGCGGTTTTTCCAATTGTTTTTAACCTTTTAAACGCAATTACTTTTGCACCAACCTAATGCAAAAAAAACATTGAAAAAACATGCATAAGGTAGCTCCAGGTGCTATCCACAGGACAAAGTTCAGTTAATAGACATATGTAAATTCGCAAAAAAGTTGAAGCAGTTTCTTTTATTGTAATCCCTTCTGCTAATAGAATTGAGTGTAGTTACCACTGCCCAGACAGGAAGTTATGTGATAGAGGAAGTTTTTTAATGTAGAGGATATGAGAACTCTTGAAGTATTAACATTTGCTCTTCAAAATAGAAATAAAAAAAATTTTTTTCAACAAAATTTAATATACAAATGCTATTAAATATCCAAGTTTAACAGCTGTTATTTATAGCTCATTAAAACCTGTTGCTTTTTAAGATTTCCCCCCCTAGAATTATAATTTATGTATAGAATTTACACAGGGAATGATTTTTTCCTACTGTCATCCACTTTTCTCAATTGAACTCTTATGACTTATAAAAAACTCCCATTTATTTTCAACCTCAAGGTGGAAGAGTAAGATACGGTAAATCTGATGGATCCTCAGTGTAAAGCTGGGAATGCTCCACTCTAAAACACTCTAAAGAAAATTTTAAAAGCCATTTTCCTTTGTATAAGGAAAGTTGGGCAACACATATTTTCATTATACTTGAGCAGCATGTTATGCTTATATTTGGAAATAGAAGAATTGCTTTTGAAAGCGTCTAAAACTATCAATTTATATTAACATGCTTTTGTTCTCTGTAAAATTTTTTGTCTACCAAAGAAAATTTAGAATATGAAGTTATATGAAAAGAACTTTAATTTTTGCCAAAACACTTTTACATTAATTTTTTTATTCAATATTGAAATAGTTAAAAGGATCGCTTGTTACTACAAAGTAAAAAAGAAAAAGATAATCTAGTGATAGATCTAGCTTAGCCACCTATGAAGGAAACAAATACCAACCCAGACATTAAATTCAGTATTTCAAAAGTAATCCAAAGATACAAAAAATGGTCTGTCACTGAGATAGCGTATATCATCATTACCCTGAATCATTTTCTTCATGGCTTATAAGGCAAGACAAAGTATTATAACTAAATGTAGTTTGAAAAAAGCTTGGTCTTTCTAGAATAAACACATTAATTCACACTATAATTTACTTTGTACTTTACAAACTTTATTAAATAATGAGCATCACTAACTTTCATTATCTTATATACAATATTTAAACTATGTTTTCCTAGATGCATTTTTTTTGCACAAAGAATAGAGTAGGTGAAAAGTGAACTCATTAAAAAAAAAAGAACCTTCAGTACAGAGACCTAATAAGAACGTGACATACTTTGAAGTACATCTACCCTTTTTTCCTCAATTATATACATCCCTTCCCCACCTTCAAAAGAAACTATTTTAAACAAAAGCACTTAATTGATAACTTTGAGGAAAAATACGAACATGATTATATATATACACAAAGCTCTCAAAATCTGCATCCTGCCTGACAGAAGTGATCTATAAAACTAAAGATTTGTGCTAGAACCTAAAGACAGCCACAGGGACCTTCTATACAATAAGACATCCACCTTCGTGCAGCAGGGTGTGTTCCTACGGATGACATCAAAGCCGTCAGCAAGACATTGGTGTGAAGAATTAGTCATTTCTGACAGTAAGATCACAGTACTATGGACAGTACAGAATTTGGGTCATAGAAACTGAAACGCAAAAAACGCAAGACTGCCTTCTTGGGACAAGAAGAGTCAGGTAACTTTGTTTTGCAAATGCACTTACAAGTCCCTCTAGCAAGTCTAAGAACATACCTTCTCACAGTGCTTATCTGTTCTGATACTGCATAATCTTGAAAACTCATTACCATGTTTAAAGAAAGGCAATGAAAGAAGAGCTGGTTCCAGAACCATGCTATTCAATATGGACTTTGTTCAATAAGCTGCAAGAAGAAAGAATAGTATAGAGAAGCATAACTTGGGTTATTTTTGTTATTTCAAAAGAAAAATGAGTGCCTTAGGTATGTGTTTGTCCAGTAAGGATGGTCACATTTTATTTTATAGTGAGGAAAAAGGCACAGGACTTAAAAAAAGGAAAAAGAATTATAGTAAGATGTTACTGATTCAAATCAGTATCATTGCTCACCTTCTAATGAAAAGCCCAGATCCTCTTACCCTACACATATTATCACATCTTTTATGATGAAAACTCAGGGGGTGTGGGAGGGGCCACAGAATGTAAAACTGCTTAAAATGAGAATACAAATGCTATTGTTTGAGAAATATTCTTGTTGCACTGAGTAGAGTCTTCAATAACATAGAATTTTTTTGTAAAGGAGCAACAAATCTACCTTCATTTTTCTCTTTAGCTTCTTTGATTTTGCTTTCTAC
This sequence comes from Rhinolophus sinicus, assembly GCF_036562045.2. Taxonomy (NCBI): domain Eukaryota; kingdom Metazoa; phylum Chordata; class Mammalia; order Chiroptera; family Rhinolophidae; genus Rhinolophus; species Rhinolophus sinicus. The sequence continues at coordinate 170,460,900 of NC_133755.1, read as the reverse complement.
TCATAAGGTATTTTTGCTTTTGTTTTTCAGTTTTCTTTCATAAAGAGTTATATTTGTACAACATGTCACAATAAACTATTTAAAGACCATAGTGACAACATAAAAGATGTTATTAGTCAGAGCTTATTAACCAAAAATTCTGTTCTTTTATATGCCACAAAACAATGAAGTAAGGCCCCATGTTACAATGGTTTAGGAAATAAATTTCATTGCAGTCAAGGAAATCCTCCAGGCTGGGATCAGGTCATTTGGCTGGGCACAAAACTTATGGAAGTTCATATGAAAAGCTGCTCTGGAAAGGGCAACTTTAAAGTGCTTCGTTTTATTTTAGCTTGTGGTTTACTTCACGTTGATTAGAGACAGGCACAAAAAACAGTAAGAAGGGTTCTAGCCCCTCCCCCACAACTGAAATGTGAGGAGCTAATCAAGCTGTTCCCAGATGTCAACCCATCTTTTCTAATACTTAAGTCAATTTGTATCTTCTTGCACTCAGTTTTCTTTATGCCATTGAGAGAATCATTCATTTCACCCCAGAAATCATGAAATAAACACAATGAGCTGCACATTCTCCAGGCCTTGTCCAGGAATCCAGGTAAAGATTTTGGCTTATAGAAAACTGGTCTTGCTACATTCTGATTTCAAATAGTTACACAATTTCTGCATTATAATGAACTGACGTAGGAAAACCGGCATAAGAAACCCTAAAATGGACACCACAGACTGTCTTCCAATTATAGAGCGTTAGCTTAAGTTATTCTAGGGTCTTGCCGTAAATGGAACAAAAATGCCAGATATAAGCATAATCCTTTAAATAGCTTGATTACAGTTTCCTTTCCTTTTGAAAACATGTGGAAATGCCTCCTTGCTGCCTTTGAGCCCTAGCATGAAACTACTTGTGACTTCTGGATAATAAGAGAAGATTATTGCATTTCTTAAAGTCTGGGCACTACTGTCAGGATATGGGAAAAAATATGGCCATCTTGTTAAAAAAAAAAAAAAAAAGCCTAGAAATTTTCAAGTAAGATTGACTTACATGAAACATGAAGACAACCAGCATCAGTAAACACACTTAGATGCTGACATTGGCTACAGTACAATCCTGGCTGGATCATCAGCCGTTTCAAAACTTGTGCTGTAAAAGAAAGTATATTTTACACCTCTGGTTATTACAAAATTATTTTAATCTGGTACATATAAAACACCTCTCAGTATCTGTAACTTATGAGCATAAGAAGTTAATTCAGGAAGCTACTATTAAGAACCTTAGGCAAAGCTGCTGGAACTAAGACACTGAAATTTCTCCCTTAGACTCTGGACAATATTTTGCTGATTGGGAGATGGGCCTCTCCAGAGATAGTCATTCAGTTTTTCAGAATCGTTGTATGATGTCAAATAGGGTGAAACCCCAACTTTGCCACTTACTGGCTTTTTTGGAGTGCACGGACTATTCAAAGAGTAAGAAGACATGTTGCTGCAGACATTATCAGAAAAGTCAGCATCCACGATCTTTGGGTCAGACTTCTTTCTGCGACTGTGAGATAGCTCTAATTCTGACTCATCTTCTTCTGACTTTATTTCCACGTAGTCATCTTCGTCCCCTTCAGTCTCTTTGAAATTGGAAAAATAGTTCTGTGTAGCTATTTGAGCATTTAAGGGTAAATTTCTATTTACTACCAGAACTTTCTGTGAGTCTTGGAGAGTGAGATCTGAGCATTTTTCAGTGCCCTGCTGACATGAGTCACCTATACCTGGCAGCAAATCCTGGTGACTCTCACACCTTGAACTTTTGTGTAAAGACAGCAGTTGTTTCTTTCCCATTTCATTAGGGTAGTTGATGGAGTCCACTGACTTGTTTATCAAGATTGAGGAAGATGAGTGGGACCTGTTATAAGGCTGAGACTTAGCACTGATTTCTTTGCGACCCAATGAGTTGTAAAGATGACTGTGACACGAGTTCTCTTTGTTAGGCTGACTGACTACCACGCTGTGTCTCTGCATGGAGCTAAGCAGGGAGTCAGAGGTTTGAAGAGAAGGCACGGAGCAAGCTGTGGACAATTGTCTTGGAGTACTTTTTGGATTGATCTCTAAAGTAGGATATTTTGGCTTTGAGTCTTGCTCTGGCCTGGGACAGAAATCTGATAATTCTCCATTACTATAGGTTGAATGCAAAAACCAATCCTCGCCACCATGCTGGGCCTGGGAAGGCGATGTAGACCTGACGTTGGCAGATTCTCGAGGACTGGCCCAGCCATCCTTCTGAGTCTTGAAGGGAGTCTCTCTGAATACAATCTGGTCATACAGTTGGGAATACTCAGCAATCCTGGCACCTAGAAGGCAAATGTTGAAACAATAAATATACATAGGATTATTCCTACATGAGAAGATTAAAAAAACACATAACATTCTAACCTTTAAAAAAAATTTAAACAGTAGACAGAACTTTTAAGTTTGAGGATGACTAACCATTGAATACTAAGCAATACAAACTAATAGAATAATCCATAGTTTAATAAAAAATAAAAAATGCCACCTAAAAGCTCACTTAATTTGATCTATTTCTGGATTATTTCAACAGCAGGTCTGCAAGTGTTTGCTATTTGTAATGAAAATTTCTAGTGTTCTTTAGAAGCATGAACTAGTGTCAGTGCTGAAAAACAAAAAGGGGGGGCATCATAAAAACAAGAAAGTAAGTGCTAAACCCTGGTCAACGAAAAAATAAGAGTAGTCATTAAAAGAAACATGATCACACTTCACTATACAATGGCTACCCTTGGCTTCTCTCACCAGTCTTGATTGCTTTCAGTCAAGTACTCCCAGAAGAGTGCTCTCTGCAGCTGAGGCAGCCCTCCACTGCCACTGTCTGGGAGTCAATGTCTACAGGAGGTTCTCCCCTACAGTATGTCAGCACCGCGTGTATTGACTGACCCACATCTTTCCTATCCCCAAGAAGCTGGGCACTGAAGTCTGTGCTTCCAAGACATTAAGAATGCACCATCTGTGCATATAATCAGTAATCTAATGCTCTCTAGTACTGGTTCCAGAATAGAATTTAACCATTACTTATTTCCCCGAGAGCTACTGCCACTTCAAATTAAGATATGAGGTCATTTCTCCTCTTTGTTCTCCACTTCTGAGTACAGGCTTTTCTAAAGACATTAACAGAACCATGCTATGGATAGAGCATTCTCTTGGGCCAGGAATGATTTAAGAGAGTGAGCCCAATGATGTGAATTTCAAGAGTGGTTTCCTCCCCTCCCCCCAATCCAAGTACCCATACAATCACCCTAGAATCAAAGAATTTCACGCATCCTATCAGTCACTTAGATCACAGCCACACAAGCTCTACAAAGGGAATCTATTCCATCTATGATAACCAAAAAGTGACATGACATTTTCTTCTTCTTTAAGCTATTTACATTTTAAATAACCGGTTAGTAAACTTGAATTTAAACTAGATACTTAGTTCAATTTCTGCCATTTCTTGTGAGTCTATCTCCTGTGAGGACAGAAAACAACTTGCTGTTACTCTGTGCCTTTCAATTGCAAACCTCTCAAATGACTTCCCCTCTGGTCCCTGAAATCAGGGAAGTAGTCTTTTTAACTTCTCATTGTAGATCCTGTATTCAGATCCTTCAGGTTTTCAAGTCCAAATTCTTGGAGGGACAGAGATTATTAGTTTAGAATTTTTAGTAATAAATACTTGAGCTATTACTCCTTCAAGGACATAGTAAAGACTCTCAATACCAATGAAGATTTGACAACCCCTTAACACTAAGGTGCCCATGTTAGCTGTCCTGAAATCTATAATGTTTCATTAACTATGAAACCCAACCAAAGGCAGCTGGACCTTTAGACACAGTCATTGGTTAGCAGTCCCACCTGAAAGTCAGATGGTTCTACCCAAGCCATTGTCACCTGCACTATGGCCCTGAACGTGATCCCACACCTGAGGCAGGAAGGCTCTGAGGTTTCACAAGTTTCCAAGAAGATGACAACCTTGGGGAAAGCAGTGGGAGCTAATTAAAAAATTCAGTTCAACTATTCTAGTACCCAAATTTAACCATACAGTTTTGTAAAGTCGTGTTCTTATAATTAGAACACAGTGGCCCACCATGTATTATCCAAAATATTCATAGTATTTCTTAGGCCTTTTTCTTCCTTATCACATTCTCTTCTTCCTTTGCTTAATAAAATCCAATTTGCCTCTCAAAACCTTCCGTAAGCCCTATCGCGTCCATGAATCCTTTTCTGATTTCTCTTCTCTGTGCAACCAATACTTAGCTATTGGTTGTGCACTCATTCGTGTATGCACACACACACTTTTGTGTTGCGAGTTGTTTTATATGAGTTAATTATTCCAGCTAGTCTACGAGCTTTTAATCTTGGAGAACAATCGCCACAGAGCACCAAGCACAGTTCTAGACAGAAATTGGTCTCAAGAACTACTTTATTACTCAGATAATTTTTGGACTGCCTCCTTTTATTTTAAGCATAGTGTTAAAAATGGATGTGCTTTCCTAAGGCAATACCACTGAGAGTGGAAAGGCAGCCTAGAAATCAAGGGCATAGCAGGAAAAGGGGAAGCAGGAAGATAGCCTTTGAATAAAATGCTCCTTATAGATAACCCACAATGCATACAGTTCATCTTTGGATAATAAAAACATTGGCCATTTAGAAATTTGGAATAAAAAGTATTTCACAAGTAGACAATATACTGTGCCTACCTAGGTTTTGGAGGGTATTTATTTATTTACCTATATAGTCCTTAGCTTGACCTTCTAAGAGAGTCTCTAACTTGCTTGATGCCAGTGTGAACAAGAGACAAGCTTGCAGAGCAACGCCTAGCATGAGATTCTCTTAGCCAGATGTATAGCAAATAGCCAGCCCAAGATGACATCTCTAGCCTAAAAAGCTTACTATGAACCAGCTGGATCAAAGTGCCCCCTCATCCTTAGTTCTGACATGTACCGTCTTTACAGAACGTGGACATTATCATTATGTGACAACCCCAGGGCTGTCTCAGGTTGACTTCTCTTATAAGTTTAAAAGGTGGAGTCATGATTCCAGGTAAAAATGTGAAGTGATCCTTGCTGAGACAAGTGTGAACTATACTGTTTTCAAGACAGGATCAAAATCAGTGTTTCTGATGTTGCCTGAGATGCAGACCAAAGTATAAAATGTTATTTCACCCTCCCTACTTTGCATAAGGAGGAACATTCCTCAAGCTGGTATGGACTTTTCTCCCATGTAAAATTAAAAAAAAAATCACACACACACAAAATCACACTAAAAAGGGAACCCCAAGGCCTCCTTGGCCTCAAAGACTACCAGGAGGGAGGCCGGACTGAACCAGACGGCCAGCATGCTACATCAGGCTCTAAAAAGGTGGGAGCGACTAGACCTGGTTGGGTGATTTCTAGGCGGAAATCGGACCCGGGGCCTGTAGACCCCGGCTAGAGAGTTCAATAAAGGTGCTTGAGACTTTCGGCAGGTGAATAGGGTGCTCCTCCTTCCGTACAACACCGAGAGCAAGCTCCTGGCAAAGTGGCAAGGCCCACACGAAGAAGTCTGGAGAATCGGTCCATCCGATTACGATGTCCTGTGCCCAGATAAACGAGAGAAAGAAAAGGAGTCATCATGTCAACTGATTGAAAGCCTAGTGGGCACAGGAAGTGGTCTCGATCCACCCAGATGGAAGATTCATCAGGTCCGAGAGATGGCAGGCTCTAGGGACGACTCCACTCTCAGAAGGTGACATGGGAGAGATCTCCTCGATAGTAGCCCACCATGTCAAGAAAGGACCCAGACACAAAGCTGACAAAAGATCCTACAGGATCCCAAGACAACACCAGTAGGCAAAACAAAAAGAACAAGCCAAAAGCAAAAAAAAAGCAAACAAAAAGCCCAAAGAGAAATCTATTCATACTTAAAAGGTGGGTAACAAAGACAACTGTTCAAGGTAGTTGTAAGCCCTGGTGATTCAGTATTGAAAGAAGTGCTTCTGTCAAGCTTAGAGTTTTACTTTTTAATGGATGGTCCATATTCAAAACAACCTGGCTCAGGTGATAACCACTTTTTAAAGGACAGTCTGCTGATCTAATCCACTGCCATCAGAAATGTTAGTGTTCTATTTTCTCTCATTCTGAGGAGCCCTAATCCAGATTCAGTCAGTGGCTGCACTGCTAATACACTACTGTTTCCAGCACCATCTTTGCCCCTCAAATAGCCCTTCTGCAGCTGGAACCCACCAAATAGTCACTTTTTCTTGGTGTAACAATAAACCAGTTTAGCAATACTAGCATTACAAAAGGAACATGAATTAATTCAAGCATATTATTGCAAGGAGAAAAACATATGCGATCTAGTCTCACATACATACAAAATCACTTTTCACCTTTATTGAAAAAGAAGAACAACTCAGAAAGTGTAAAATCCTTTCAGTAGCAATTCCAGGGCTTAACTTCCCTATCTGTTGAGAAATTTTACTGTATGACTAGCTCTAGGAAAAGAGTAAAGCTTTAGACAATTTCCGAAATACTCTCAACCTTAAAAAAAAAAAGTTCCCTACAGTCTTGTCATGTAACTTGCGGAATCATTTAGGACTTGGATATCCCCTTCTTAGTCTCTGGTTTCCTTGGAGATAAAGAGGGTAGTGGCATCAACCCAGCTAGATGAGCCCTTTCCCCATCAAGCTAACTAAGTATCTGAATGTGCCCTTAATACTGAGCCATCTGGTTTTTACTTTTAATTGGAGAACTGCTGCCTCTCATTTGATACTGACACTGTTCTCTGTCAGAAAATCTAGAGCAGGGAATTCTTAAATATGACTGAAAGGACACACTGATTTAAAATGCTAATTCCTGGGCCTTACCCCAGCAATGTCTCTGGATCTGGAGGTGAAAGTTGCTCAGGTGAGACAGCCAGTACCCTCAGGTTGTTTTTTTTCTTTCAATGACAATCGTGTATTTTATTTACATCTATGCTGTACGACTGATACCAGTGTTAAGTCTCGTCCTTCCGAGCCCTTTCTAATTTAGCCGTGGAATATGTACTTCTGTGTAACAGAGAAAAGAAGTCCAGCTGTGAACCTCTCATTCCTTTAGTCCTAATCGTACCAATATGAGACGTGAGATCCTGGCTTCGTTCTGCCCCACAAAGGAGGCTTGACTAAAATAATTAAATTTCTTGGAAGCATATATACAAATACCAAATGAGATAGTATTAAATGCATTATAGCAGCTTTAAAAAAAATTAACTAGTAACCGAAATACGTGAGAAAACAACTGAGATATAGTGTGAAGAGCTAAAAAATAATGCAAAACGGACTTTTTGTCTCTTACGATGAGTAGGCACTTTTGTTGGGATTCTGGAGCAGAGAAAAATCCTATTCCATATGTTTCCAAACCTTAAAAGCTTATGCAAGCTACTCCTCCTCCTAACACTGATACATGGGGAAAAGCTCTAGATGCCACAAGTAAAACTGATCGCCGTTTTTCACAGTTCAGATTATATTAAACTCTTACTTAAAACATCAAATCTGTAGTGACAATGTTACATATACAACAAAACCCTCCGAGACCAAATTATGCTGCAACTTGTGAGTCGGTGAAGTGGGAAAGGCGAGTCACGGCCTCGTCTGTGTTTGTTAGCGAAGGGAAGCAGAGTTTGCCGACTCAAAATATGCCTTTTGGGATAGGGATTATTTAAAGCCGGTTATTTTGAAGAAAAGAAAGACTCAGGAAAAACCTTTGACCTTCCCCCTAATTGCCCAAAAGGGATTTAGATAGAGGAGCTTCTCCAGGAAGGGAGCTATCCTCACAGATAACTAGAGTTTTATATGAACTAGGTGTGATCAATAGGGAGGAACCGCGCAAGGCCCATTTGGTCAATGTCCTCCCTGTGCCCCATTGTTAAAGATGGCCCAGCAAACATTTCTTTACCAAACATTTGCTTTTCCATGTCCATGTGAATTGCTTTCCTGCCCTTTGAAGTCCCCAAACACTATCCACTTCTCTTTAGCTCAAGATGGCACATAAGCCTCAACTGACCAATGTGCTGTTAGTTATCACATCCTTCTGGCACCCCCACCTGTACATCTGTAATACATTTTGGACATTTTCCCAGTTAATCTGTCTTACGTTAACCTATTAGCCCAGCCAGAAGCACTTAGAAAGGTGGTAGGGAGGAATTATATTTTTGTCAGCCCACATTAGTAAGTTTGTGGTCTCACTCTGAGAGAATGAATGTCTGAGTGACAACATTCTCACGGTTTTAAGGACATTAGAACCTGAAAGCTGCTCTCACATCTTACTTTCAATAAAGAAGAAAAGCAGTGTGAAGGAACGTACCGATGGCAGGCCCTCCTTGCTTCTTTTCTTCCAAGATGGCTGCCAGATCTTTATGCACAGATTTATGCAGCTGGCTGGCGGGTGGCTGCTCCAACTCTGGGCTTTTCACTTTTAAAAGTTGATTTGCCTTCTTAATCTTCTGACTGTACTGCCTAGCCATCATAAAAACCCTGCTTTTTGTCTTATCTGTGGCCTCCACCCCAGGGTCAGGGTTTTCCAGGTCTGTTTGGGACAGACTGCTATTGGCCAAGTCATAGGGATTTTCCATGGGAGGTACTTCACTTGCCAGAGATAGCCGGTTAAGACTCATAAAAGAGCCTTCTTTAGATATCAAGTCTTCTTCGAATGGGCAACTGGCCCGGCTAGCTCTGCCAGGCCTATCTTTCAGCGGCGTGAGGAAAGCATGGCTCTCAGGGAGTGAGAGTGTAGACATGGCGTGTTCTGTTTCTTTGCTCAGCTCAGGTGTGCTCTCGGAGTGCAGTCTGTCTTGCACGTCATCTTTGCTGACAGGAAATGCTGCAAGGAGCCGGTCTCTAGCTTTGACTTCATTTTTCTTGATGTAATTTTCCAGGTCATTCCAGATTTCATCTACTTCTTCAGACAGTTGATCAGATAGAGACTTATCAGCTATAGACAAGTTACAGCTGAAAGAGTTATACAGCAAACTCAAGTAATCATTATCAGAGGGTCCCTGGTGGTAAGGGGTTTCGTCCTCGCTGAACTGGAGGCTATCCTGGGAAACAAAGGGCCTCAGGCTGTCACAGCATGCAAAGTCAGCTTCCAGACCTAAGAAAGTGGTCCTCTTGTTATGCTTTAGGCTGCTGCATTTGAAATCCAGTGAGGGTGGATCTGGGAACCCTATAGTGTCGTAAATATTTTCCTCAACCACCTCAAGTTCATGTGTGCTTTGGTTTGATAGCTGTCGACCTGTCAGAGCTCCATCTCTCTTTGTGTGCAGAGAGCTCTTCTCGTGGCTAGCTTGCCTCTTTGAGAAGGCTAGCTCTGGGGTGCTTTTGGGGCGAACAGAGTCCCTGGCCAATTTGTGGGGAGTGGATTCAGCTTCTTCCCGTTTTGCAACCATTAGTTTTAAGTCCTCATAACTTATGTTATCATAGACATGGTCTATATCGTCAATAGTCAGCTCTATAGATGACCCAAAGGGAGTCATTCTATCACGCCCTTCTGTTTTAGGGTCATTCTGCAGCTCCCTTCGGGGACTGTACTGAGAGCCATCACTGTCCCTAGTTCTTATTTCAGAAGGGGACGTGTTGCTCTCACCAGCACTGCTGGCCCTCCGTACAACCCTGTGGCCAGAGCTGGGGGTCTCAGTGGACTCAATCTGTCCCATATGCCAACTGCAAGGGCGACTCGAAGTGCTATCCTCACACAGTCTGGTAGAGTTCAAATCTGAAGAGGAAAAGGATGGCACGAACATCTGATAATCATCTTCATCATCCTCGTTCTCCTGTGGGGACCGTCGACTGGGGAACAAGGCTTGTCTGATCTGGTGGTCCGTCCAGATATTTCTGACGGTTCCACCCCCGCGAAGCACACTCAGAATGGCAGAACTGCTGGGCTGACTATTCCTCTGGGCGGGAGATGGCCCTGCTGAAGTTCGCTGGGGAGACCCTTCCTCTCTGGAAACCTGAGAATAAGAAACATACTGATTGAATGCACCATGGACACATAACTTATGACATTTTCCTGTATTTACTCATTGCCTCTTCCACTAGACTGTAATATTCTTAAAAGAAAATGATTGGTAAACATTGTTGATTTTAATTGAGTTGTAAAACACCTCAAATTTTTGCAAAAGGGGCAGAAAGGACAAGAGCTCTTATTTGCATAGAAATAGGCTGGGGCTGTTTGCAGACCTTCTCCAAACTTAATGGTCACAATCACTATGTGAATTAGATAGGATTGTACCAGTTCCACAGTAAGGATGGCTAAGCTTATAAAGATTCAGTAACTTGCTTTCAGTAGTCAGTAGAAAAGCTAGGATGCAAATCCAGGTCTGAGTCCAAATCCCTTATCCCAATGCCAGGAATCAGCTAAATACACAAATCTCTTAGATACTTCAAACAATTCCGATGTACACTTGGCAAATACCATTCTATGAATGAACATACACAGGGGTCAAGGGCCATCTGATTTCTACCTGGTTTCTATCTGGGGTTTGACTCCTAGGAGTCTTACTGTGGGTTTTGATGTACCAGACCCTGTGCCAGTGACCCGACTGCACACCCCCTGCTTTTCCCTTAAATCTGCAGGCCTGCGATGAACCTGACCAGCACTGGCTTGGCTTACAGATTCTAGGCAAAGAGCCTTTGTGGTAGGAATGTAATTTAATCCACTGTTGAGCTAATGAAAATTTTGCTTTCTTTCAAAATACATTTAATTAAGTAATATTTAGATGCCTGTTAGTAAGTAAAATATGAGTGACATTAATGATGCCTAATCAAATGAAACAATGGGGTCTTTTATAACTTGGAACCTTTCTTGATGGAGCTCAATTGTGTAGAACGGGAGTGGACTGCCCTCTGAGGCCCTCTGTAGTTATAAGGATTAGCTTCAAAGAGTTAATTTGAAAGGGTTAAGACGGGTTCAAACTAATTAGTATCCGGGACATATTTTCTGATCAAAACACTACAGTAACCTATTGGAAATGTCAAATTCGCGAGATGTTTTTCATCACTTGTCAATGAAACTGGGATACATATTGCCTTGGAAGATCTACCTGTGAATACATCTTTTTCCTGCCTGCCTGTCTGTCAGGGGGGGAAGAGAAGAAAGGGAGGGCAAGAATAAAATTTCATCCTAAGTGTTATTTTTCTATTAAAAATTTAAAACTAAAAAAAGATACAATTAGTTGTTTAACGTTTTGTTCATTTTTTCCCACATAGTAAAACCATGGACCATTTGAGGCTTAGGAATAAATGAACACACACACATATAGATACAGTTTTATATTTATGGCTCTATGTTTTTTCCCCCTCTACTTTTTATTATCTCTCCTCTTTCATCTTACTCAGACTGCACTGGAATAATGTTTATAAAATATAAGCACCCAGTAACTACATTTTACAAAATAAACAAGTTAGTATTAACTAGCTAAATCACTACAAAACATTTTGAGAGTATAAAAAAAACGATTTTGTGAACAACCAGAATATCTTCTTAAAATCTTTCATTCCCAGAAAAATCCCGACATTTTAGAAAATTAGGAAACCTGAATTGTTAATATCAAAGTATATTTTTAAGGTAATTACTCTTGAGATGAAGATAGTAGTACTTTGGAAGCTGAAATTTTACATCGAATAAATCATCAGGAGAACTGAAGGGAAGTTCGTATATGGATTGGGCACAACATAGAAGCATGTAATTTAGATTTCTCAGTTTCACAAAAGCCAAGATGAACATTTTCCACATTCTAGGCATTATGGCTATTTAATAATAATATGGTAATAACTGTCATTTATGGGGCACTTGCTTTATGCCAAGTACTATAATACGCACTTTTAAAAACATTATCATATTTAATTTGTTTATGAAAATCACATAGATTTAAAAACTCAAAATCTCACACCAAATTTCAGGACAATGATCCAATTAATGTTAATAGCTTTCAAAAGCTTCCAAACAAAAATATGTACTACCTGAAAAAAAGAAAAATCCCCATGCCCTAATTTTGGGAAAATCATCACTTAGTGATAAGATTATGTTGACTTTTAGACATATTATTGGGCTTAACTGAAAGATACAGTGTTTAGTAACAGGGTCACTCTGTCCCTGTGCTAAGGAGTGGTGCGAGTGGAATTGTGGGGGAAGAGTTTCATAGTGACATCCTTATAGATACAGAACGTTAAACAAGTAGCCACAATCAGTTCTGTCAGAATTGTTCTTTGAGACAATTGATCGGTAGCCATATCGGACGTGGTTTATTCAGGTCAGGATGCAGTATCTATTCATCCATCATAGGTAATAAATTTGGATATACATCTTCCGATGGGGAATGCCATTTTTATTTCTCCTCTCCTAGCCTTTTATCAGAGGGAGAAAAATCAAAACTTGGTATCGTGTAGTTTCATCGTTATGGCATATGATTATGCCTCTTACATGAGCAGCAGGACCATATTCTGAGAAGGGGGTCTTTGTGATTGAAGGCTAATGCTTTGAGAAGGGACCAATACTCAGGATGCAAAAGCCCTGGTCTTACGTGCACAGAGACACAGGGCCACGTGGATGGACCACACTAGCACTGTGTGGCTTTTACATCCTTACAGCTTCTGAGGCAAGAGCAGAGGAATGAAGAAATTGTTGCCTTAGTTCGGAGAGATGAAGCAGGGGAGGGAGAGAGGCAGTTATAAGGATGAGTCCTCACTTAAATCTGTCAAAATGTAAAATAATTGTTTATACTTGGAACACAGGCTGAGGATGAGATATATAAGAGTATCTATAAAAAGCGCCTCCAGTAAAGATTTCAAAATAAGAAATGTAATAGTGCTGCTTACCTTTTGGATATCTTGTGCTGTTTCTGAAAAATAAAAGTTTATTTTTTTTAAGTCTCAGGATTAAAAATGTACCTTACATATAGATTAGCACTTCTATTTTAAAGAACTTTTATACTTATTGTTCATAATTGAAGCCCAATCTGGGCCCTTTAGACCTAATTTTCAGAATATGCCTCTCTGTTACTCTAGTTATATGTCCTGTACTATATGTAAAAACAACCTTACATACATTTGAGTGTTAAGTATCTTCTTTAATCCTTGAGAGCAATGTACCAATTCATGTTAATGAGTTTCAAAAGCTTCCCCCCAAAATACATATTACCTGAAAAAATCCACCTGCCCTAAGCCATAAAACATAAGACTATGCTTCTGTTAATTTAAAACATTTTATTGGTTTTAACGGAAAGATAGAGCATTTATCAACAGGGTCACATTGGTGCTGTGCTAAGGAGTGGTGCACCTGGAATTGTGGGGAAGGATTTACAGAGCTACATCCTTATAAAGACCCTTACAGACACCTTGACTATGTGTGTCTCATCTTTACAAAACATTTAATTACAGAAGCATATAAAGTAAAAAGTGATTGACCCCTCTACAAATCCCACCTGGGAGAGGTAACCACACTTAACAATCTGATATTCATCTTCTAGGGCCCCGACTTGCTGCCCCATCCCAGCATAATGCATAGTTTTTTGTTTTGTTTTTGAAATAAAAGTGCAATATGCAACATTGCATTTCCTGCTAAATATATGTGGACACTGTTGTCAGTAGATAGAGACATACTGCCTTCTTTTTGACAGCTGTAGAATATTCCCTGTAGTATCCCAGGATATTCTACAACTTATTTAACCATTTCCCACTAAATGAGCTATTACAAACACTGCAAAGCACACACACACACAAAACCTATCCACACTTGGGTGAGTACTTCTACACAGGAAGTATACACTGTGAAATTTACTTCACAGGAAGTATACACTGTGAAAATTATAAAAGTGGGAAAAATGAAACTGTTGGGTCAAGGGCAGATGCACATTTGAAATGTAAATGGACATTCCCAAATTCTGCTCCGAAGTGGTTGCAGAAATTTACACAGCAATAGTTTCAGAGTGCCTGTTTTTCTATATCTTTTGGCCAAGCTCACAGCTTCCCCCCATCTCCTCTAAATGTGATTTTTCTCATTACTAATATGGGTGATCATTTATATTGCCAAAATTTTATTGGCAGTTTGTGGTTCTTTTGTGAAACTGCCCATTTATATTCTCTGCCTTTAAAAAGAGTCCTTTGTCTCTTCTTTTTGTTATGTAGGGGTTCTTTATATAATAAGGATATTAATCTTTTTATACCCGTTACCTATATAGCAAACATTTTTATGTCATTTGGCTTTACATTTTATAACAGGGCATTATTACCATAGAAGTTAATCAAATCTGTCAAACTAATTCATCTGGTGGGGTGTGTGTGTGTGTGTGTGTGTGTGTGTGTGTGTGTGTGTTTGTATGGTTTGACTTAGTGGATACTGACAAAATGAAAAAAAAAAATTTTTGGACTTACCGCTGGTCTTCAAAACTTTATGTGATCTTGAAGGTTCTGAGAGAAAAATAATGACAGCATCATTTGCACCAAATCAAGATTATTTTCATTATAAATGAATTATTAGTTTATAGGAAAATTAATTGAGCTTTAGAAATTTTCTTTCAAAGTCACCTAAATGCCCCTTGCTTAGACATTTAGCAGCAAGACGTTCACCTCATCAAAATTATAAGACACATATTAGCTGTTCAATCAGAAGTCACATCACAGAAAACCAACCCTACCAACTAGTAGAGGAAGTTTCTTAGCTTTGACTACCACCTAGAAGGTGGTAACGTTCAATTTTATATTCTTATGCCAGATCCCTGCCCCAAGCCTCAGACCTCAAATGCCAGCTGCCAATCTGACGTTTCCCAACATGCCCACAGACCTAGCAAACCCAACACGTCTCAATCTCAGTTGCCCAGTCTCTCCCGATATCTGCTCCTTCGTCTGTATTTATCTTGGTGGCCACTGACACTACCCTCTAAAGTTAGTGACCAGGACATCATTCTAAATTTCTGTTTTCCTCCATCACAGCCTATGGGATCCAATAATGCTCCAACCCAGTCACCATTGTCTTAATCCAGTCTTTGCAATCCAGGTAGGAGGCTGTCCCTGTCTACTTCATTTTCCACATTGAGCTAGAATTCTCTTTTTAAAAGGCAAAAAGGCAAATATGTCATTGCTTACAATCTTTCCATAGCTTGCAGGATCAAGTTTAAACCCTCTGCGTGTCCTACTCACCTTCCATGATCAGGCCTCTCTGTATCTCCAGCAGTATCTCTCTCCATTTCACCTTGCCCACCTCCACCTGCACCACCAGCCCCAGCTCCACCCCACATTCCAGCCAGGCTGGACAACTGGTAATAGATGCCCTAGTTAAGTAAGGGATGCTGGCTCAAGTCTTAGGGCCTCTGCGTGTGCTATTTTTAGGTTGCAGCAAAAATAATGGCAGTTTTTGCAATTTTTTTTAACCTTTTAAACTGCAATTACTTTTGCACCAACCTAATAATATT
The DNA here is from genome assembly GCF_036562045.2 of Rhinolophus sinicus. NCBI lineage: Eukaryota > Metazoa > Chordata > Mammalia > Chiroptera > Rhinolophidae > Rhinolophus > Rhinolophus sinicus. The sequence goes on along the minus strand of NC_133755.1, from coordinate 170,445,450 downwards.
TCTGCCCCATCTACCTCCTCAGCCCCCAGATTCCATCTGGGTACTTCTGCTCTGTGAAGCCTCCTCCCTCCTCTGTCTCTCCACGCTTCCTTCCCTTCAACCCCTACCATAGCTCCATTATAAAAACTGTTATTTAGTCACCTTTTTGACTCTCCCACCTGACTGTGAACTTGCAAGTAGGAATCACGTGTGTTATTTATTCTTACATTCTCGGGCATTAGCACTGTGCAGGCGATTAGGTTGGTACTCAATGAATACTGATTCAAATAAAACAGTAATATCTGAGGGCTAAGGGAATACTACCTGGAGTCTGGTTCAGGAAACTATATGTTAAAATTTTAGGTTCGAATAATCTTTTGTATGTGTCATGTATAGGACACAATTTTTCACTAGTGATAGGAAATAGGGTTTAAGTACCTGTGTGCCAATGGTAAGACGCTATGCAAAGTTACTTGATGGGTATCTGTTATATTCACTAGAAAATGGAGAGTTAAGTAGAAGAGTTTTTGAACAAAAGCTAGAGAGCCCCATCTTGACACAACCTCTAATGTAGTCAAACTGTCCACAAGCTCAAAACCAGAAAGTAGACGCCTTTTTGTCCAACCAAAAGGCACTTTCACTTCCAGTCCCCCATCCTTAGTAAAGTTTGATGATAGCATCCTATTTACCAGATTTTCTTCTCAGCCGATAAGGAGTGGAACCGTCTTTAGAACCACAAAGTGCTTTCGTCTCTCCCTCAGGACTGTAGCAGAAGCCCGGATAATCTAGAAAGAGAACCACACGCATCTATAAGAATGAGGCGTTCCGTGACTTCTAAGAATATGGGTACGACTTGCATTTATTCTCTTTCCACAGACGACAGATACATCCCTCCTTCCGTAATTGGTGTTAAATATGTATCGCAGGTCTATGTTTACATTGGGACTTCCAGGAGTGTGTTAGCAAGTTAAGTGTTTTCTCTCTCTCTCTCTCTCTCTCTCTCTCTCTCTCTCTCTCTCTCTCTCTCACACACACACACACACACACACACACACACACACACGATAACTTCCTACTACAGCCCAGAAACATTTGCAATCCTATGGCCCACAGAGGTCAGAAAATGCCATTAAAATAAAACTCCCTGCAGCTGAACTTATTACTACCAAGGCCCCTGATGAACGGTGGTGACAGGCCACAACAGAGGTCCTGTCAAAATAAAACCATCCGGAGAATCTGGTGAGGCATCTGTGCCGGCGCAGTGGCAGAGGATGTGGAGCCCTGCCTGTCCCAGTGGAAGAAGCTGTCCTCCAGTGTAGTGACTCTTAGTATTTGTCTAGACATTGCTCCTTTCAACATCTGATGAATGCTTTTGGTCCTCCTATCAGAAAAGGGATTTTCATTTAATTTCATAGTTTATGTCTTTCTACCCCATCTGAGGGGTACATAGATTTTTGGATTAAGAAAACCTGGTCTAATCCTAAAGTATTACCACATAATCCATGATCATCTGCACGCTGAAGGCTGAGGGTAACAATTTAGGATGGAGCTATAAACTGGTGTTCTTCGAATTGGGGTTAAGGCTCTGCAATGGTATCGAGAAAGTTCTCGAAAGTTCGGAGGGTTGTAAAGACCACATACCCTACTCCAATGTCAGTGGCAAAGTTACATAAATGAGGTCATTTGGTCCAATGGACTGGCCTACTCTGTTCACACTCAGCCAAGTGCAAAGTCAGGGTAGGGCAAATAAGGTTATTTTTCTAGGCTGGGCCACTCCGGTCTAGTCCTGGTCCTGGAAGACAGACATGTGGCAACAATTAGTGGCTTGAATTATTCTGTGCACCATAAAATCTTAATGGTGTCCAAGAGCTAGTCGAGAGCCTGGAAGTAAATCATTTTATTGAAAGGAGTTTGTCACAATAGGTGACCTCTCCAGATCCCCATTTTCCTTCCTAATTCTCACATGCTCACCCATGACCTTGCCTTCTCTTCAGAGTACTTTTATTAAAAAACAAAAACAAAAAAACTTAAGAGATTTCCACTGAATAAAATACAGGAATTTAGAGACCAGGGGGCAGTGAGCCCCAGCCCAGCATTCTGGTGGGGATCACCTTGCATCACTGGACATGAAATGGGGACTCTCAGCCACCACCATGGGGATGCTCATTTTTCTACTTCGGAAAAGTCTCTTTTTTCTTCTGGAGCATAAACAACCAACAGGTTGAGGGCAAGTGAATCAGTGTTTGTACTTGGGGAAAGGTTCCTCAAAAATAAGTTATTCAGAAAGTTTTAAGTAAAAGTTTGTCAGACTTGGTTGTCCGTCTTGAAAGTCATCATTTCTCTTTGTTTTTCTACTTAATCTGGGAGGTAACAAGGATGTGATAAGCACTGTTGAACATGGTCTTATTTTATGGGAAAGACCTCACTTGTATTTATTCTCTGCCTGCTTGTGTAAGCCTAGAAATACAGTCACACATATGGGGCAGTTATAATTTTAAAACTTGTGCTGCCTTGAGACAACCAATAAGTATCTAGTTAGTGTGATTCTTGCAGATAATCAACACATAGCTTTTCTGTCTATAAGGTGAAGTGGGAAAGGTACTGTGGGACCTGAATTTTTAATGGTGGTGAAGATGGGGGTAAGAGTTGACCCTGGAAGCATATCTTACATTATTAGTTAATACAGAAACCTAAACATGCAACCAGACAAGGGGTGACTCACAGATAAACCAGGAGAAATCAGTGTAGAAACAAGTCAATGTGTTAGGAAGAGATGATAGTGTCTGCTGACTACATGTGAGAACAGTGAATAGCGAGCTGCTACTTTCTTACAATTGACATTTTTATAAACTTTAAATAGATAACAATTTCAAATTCTGTTAACAAAACTTACGAATGGCATCCATTTCAAGTATTGCTTGCTTAGCCTGAAAGAAAAGAAAATGTAGCTATAAATGCAATTACCTTTTTTATTTGTTTGTTTCTGCTTTAAACTACCAATTCTAATATGGGCCTTATCCCACCTAAATTAGTGGTTTTTGAAAAACTTAAAAAAAACAACCCCTCAATATTTCTTTTAGGCATTAACACATAGTTCAAGGGCTTCAAACTGATGGGCGCCCTCATGTGTGGAGTAGATGCTACATAATTGATGGACCAGAGCTAAGCTTACAGTCCCCACCTGGAAAGAAAGGGAGGGAGGAAGCAGGCAAAGAAAGCGACAAACGGGTGGGGGAAGGGGGGAGAGGGGAGAGAAAGGAAACATTTCACGAAAGGTTCCAAAACCTGGCTGACCATTAGTATCTGTTGGTCAGCTTATTACAAAATGCAGATTTCTGCTACCCAACCCTGATCTACTGAACCCAAAGCTCAAAGGATAAGGCCTAGGAGCTACACGACCAGCCTTCCCCGTATCACTGCAGCCTTATAACTATTTCAAGTTGATTGCAAAAAAGGTTGCTGGAAGTTTCCTCTGTTTTCCTCTTTCCAAATGCTATGAGATTATCATCAGCTCCCTCTCCTGGCTCCCTACTGTACCCCTGCACCTACCATCTTTCTGTGTGTGCCCTAGAATCTCCAAGACAGGGAGAAAGAGCTGTGGTGGCGGGGAAGGACTCTGAAGGACACGGTTTGCCACCCCAGCTCTGGCACTGAAGTAAGTGGGTGCTCTCACATCTCTGAATATTTCCTCAACCTTAAGATGATAAGATAGGACCTACTTCCAGAGTTGCTACTAGGACCAAATGACAAGCACTCAACCTGAGTTGGTTACACCATCCACCCGCCAAGCGACTGGGCCTGATGACCTTGACTCTTGCTTCTTCCACACATACTTCTCCGCACCTCAGCCTTAACCTTCTGAAGTTTAACGCTTTGAGCCTTTTAAAAATTGTTATTGCTGCCATATGTTATGAATGTTTAGGGGGATATAAAAAGGTAAGTTAATTACCCTAACATGAATCATTTTGCCTGAGGATTCAAAATAGAAAAAAATTCGTTTGTGTAGCCTTTCTTGCACCTTTAATATAATTTTCATTTTTCAAGGGTAGTGTAACTGAAACTAAAAACATTATGCTAAAAGTAACTTTAAAAATTAATTTAGTTTTATTTTGCCCCATCTGTGATATCACAGTAAAAATATTTAGGCTAAGTGGCAATTATATTTAATTTTAAAAAGGGGGTAAAGAAAAAACCTTGATGCAGTCACCATAATTTTGAGAAAATACATGTTTGGGTTTTTATAACATTGATTTTTTTTTATCATACATTCAGACTTTGAGACTACTAGTTGCAATTAATTTCACACAAGCATTAGTTCAATTTCTGTGAAATGCATTTATAGAACCATATGAATATATAAAATGCCAAAGTCTCTATTTTTACTTTTATTCTCAATTAATCTGGATGAGAGTTAGTTTATCTACCATGTATATGAATAGGCAATATGGCTATTTCCAAGAAGTTTTCTGGTGTCTATTAAGTTTGATTTCAAGAACACTGTTTTTCTCCCTGTCTTAACATTTAATTTCAAAAAGTACAAGTCCCACATTTTCCACTAGGAGTCAGCCAGGGACCATCACTGAATTAAAGGGCTGGAAGGAGGTTGGGGAGGAGCTTATATTAATGAAATTCCAACAGCTGTGTTAACATTATTAGACCAGTGATACATTCTTTGATGTTAAAAAAAATTCCCCATTATTCATTTCTTTTATTTAATAGGAATAAATATATTTTGAAAGCTTTAAGAAAAAAGATTTAAGAAATAATTGAGGAAAGAAGTGAAAAGTTCAACTCAATAATCCTACTTAAATAGAAAATTATTGTAACATAAGTGGATAAAGAATATTAAATAAGTGCATTTTCATTGCCACTGGGTACAATGTGGTTAAGACTTGCTCTTTGGAGCCAGACAGACCTGGGTTTGAACCCTGGCTCAGCCATGTTCTAATCGTATAAATTAGGCAAATTACTTAAAAGTCTCTGAACCTCTGTTTTTACTTCTCTAGAATAGGGAGAATAAGGCCTTTCTCAGGAGGTGTTTTGCGTAGGCTGAAATAAGAATATAAAGGATTTAGCACAATGTATGTGTGCTCAAGAAGATGTGGATGAAAAATATAACGTTTAGGTTCTATAAGGATCAGGAAGTTAGGTAAAAATCCTATTGTAATACATTAACCACTTTAACACATAAAGGGAAACCTGCCTGGAATCCACACACCTAGTGTGGGAGAAAGAGGACAGGTTTGTGAGCTATTCTTGTTTGGTAATGGACTATAATTGCCTTTCGGAATCCCTTTGGCAGTTTTGATTTTCCAGTAGACAGGTAAACAATAGGTGGGGCATATCAAAGACACTCGGCCATTGCTCAGAAGGGCATTCCAAGGCACAGGGCCAGCATCCAAGTGATTACTGATGAAGAAAATGCAATCGCCTCTCTGCATCAGCTACCTGACATCTCCTAACACCCTGATGAAATGAGCCTCCATGCTTCATTCAGTAGAATGTGCACACACCTATGCACATTCATTTCCTGGGTACAAAATCATTGCTGACAGCCTCTGGGAACATGCTGCAAATGCTTTTCAAAATATACAAAGAGCTAAATATACTCTCTTTTCTGACAAATCTCAGTTGTCCTTATTTTCCACCCAGTTCTATTCTCAGGAGCATGATCGCATTTTCTGCCCCACTTCACTCCTCCCCCCGGGCATGGACCATTTCACCCTCCACCTGGATAACCCCTTCTCTACCGTCACCCTAGTTCCTTGTCACTTTATCTCTCGTAATCTTTTCCTCCACTCTAGAACAGCACCACTCAATCATAGCCGCCCCTAGAACTTTATCATCACCCAGACCTGCTCTTCCGCTAAGGCAGGTCTCCAAAGGCCCCTTCCTGAACTATAGATCTGGATATTTCCATCTCCCCACCTTTGACTCCTGCTGAACCAGTTCTCTGACTTTGTAAGATCAGTCACCCTTCAACCCATGTCTATTTTACCTGTTGGTTTCACTCTACACTCAGCCTCTCAGCCTGGAAATCCTGCTCAATCACAGCCATACGTGCTGATGAGCACTTCCCCACTCACCGCTCTGCCAGTCCCCACCCTTGGGGAACCCACATGCACCATGGTCCCTCCACACTAGCTTCTGAGTTGTCGAGCAGATTTTAAAATGACCTCATCGCCCTGATTCACGGTGGCCAGCTCCAGTTGGGTCTTTGTTGCCTTCTCGTAGTCATCCCACTCTTTAGGAACGTTCTGAACCTTTCCACTTTCCCTCAGGCAACCACCCCATCTTGGCTTCACTCACCCCGGAGATGACATTACCACGGACTTCAGTGAAATCAAACCCTTTGTCTTCCCTCAAACCCACCCCCGTTTCTCTGTCCTCTTACTGTGCTTCTCTCTCAGCTCAGGGAAGACGTTTCTGACCTGTCCCTCTGCTTAAGATTCTTTCCTTCATTTGTCACCATACCTGTCTCCTCTGGTTTTCTTATACCCATTGCTACTCTTCCTTTGGTTGTTCTCAAAGAACCCCACCCCTTTGCAGATCACTTAGATGTTGGGATTCCCAAAGGTTCTTTCCCTTCTACATCTTTATGGGCCCTTCTAGCAAATCTCAGGGCTTCAGTTACTGTCTGGGTGGAGAGGGCCTCCAGGGCCTCAGCTTCCAAGACGTGACTTTCCTCCTGCCGCAGACCTGCCCTTCACACGTGTCAGTGCTCCTCCCTCTCGCTCCCATCCAACCGGTTCCTCCCCTTTGCAGCCCGTCTTGGAACTCACCGCACCATCCTGCTGGCCCAACTCCTGACTCATTCTTGACTTTTATTGCTGTCTCTTCTCATGCACGTAGTGGGCAAGATCCTGTTCCCTCTGCCTCTGTGATGGGTTTCACATCTGCTCCCCATCGTATGCTATGGCCCCCTGGCACTGTCCCTCATCTCTTTTCTAGACTACGGTGGTGGCTTGCTAGTTCCTCCCCTGTCTCCAGCCTCACTCCTCCATTTGTCACACTGTCCCCAAAGTTACACTCCCAGAACACGGGGCAGACTAGGCCATGCCCTTCTTCCAAAACCATCAGTAGATTCCCCCACCAGTACAATCCAGACTCCTTAGTGTGGTAAAGGATAAGAGAACCCAACTTTGATACTGTTTGAGACAGACCGTCCTGGAATTGGTTCCAGGGCTGGGACTGACTCAGGAGCTGGCCCATCACTCGGGAGCAGCATTTATGCATCGAAGCCCTTCCTAGCCCAGCTGACTGCCTTCCACGTGTCCAGCCTCATCTCCGCCTCCGTCTCCTGAGGACTCAGCCCTTCCATCTGGGCATCTCGGTTTTGTTTGTGCTGTTCCCGCTGCTTGGTTCTTCTTTTCTGCTTCCTCCACTTAATAAAAATCTTCCTCATCCTACAAGACTGAGGTGAAAGGCATTTTCCTTCCTCTCCCCATGCAACTCTAACTGAATACTTTATCCTTCCACAACACTTGGCTTATACCTTTAGTAATTCATCATGTTTGGCAAACAGTTAATTGTTTATAGGGCTCGCTCCCTATAGGTCCCTTCATGGCTGAGTCTGGGTCTTGTTTTCCTAGCATTTCCACAGAACTTAAGCCGCTTTATTCAGTGCAGGTACTTAGTACGCCTTTGAATAATTCTCATAACACTATTTTCTACTAGTTCTCTAGAAATTTCCTTATAGCTTTTTCCTTTTTTTTCAAGCCCCAAAAATGATTAAAAAAAAACCCAAAAACCCAAAACTGTCTACAGACTCTCCCTACATGTGAATTTTTTTAGTATACGTGACTGGTTTAGTTGATCTCTTATGTCCTATATCTCAATTTTCTTTACGTTGAAGTTCAATGTTTATTCCTGTCAGGCTGCCTTCCTGCGACCTGAATTCCTTTACATTTTACTGTTTGTTGACCTCGTTGCTCACCTTAGCTGGAATCTTGGCCGCATGATTCTCCAGGATCAGTCTCTTCAGGTGCAGAACCCACAGGCGTTTGTCTTGCTGTGATTTCGCCTACCGGAAGGACATTGGGACAGTCAGACCACTCCCGCCTCCACCACTGTAAGACTCAGATGCCCCTATAACCCTCTGACAAGATGGGAAATACCGCGTGGCCACAAAGCCCTGGAAAGGCTGCCTGACATACGGTGCTTAGCACCCGCGAGAGAGCCTTGTAGGGAGGTGAGGACACTGCGTAGGGAGGCAGGGGCACTGTGTGAGGGGACACTGCATAAGGGGGCAGAGCACTGCGCAGGGGAGCGGGGACACTGTGGGGGGGCACTGTCGGGGGGCGGGGGACAGGGGCACTTGGTAGGGGGTGGGGCACTGCGTAGGGCGGCGGAACTGAAACTGCGTGGGAGGGGACACTGCGTAGGGGGCAGGGGGCACTACGTGGGAGGTGGGACACTGCGTAGGGGGCGGGGCACTGCGTAGGGAGGTGGGGACACTGCGTAGGGGGCAGGGGGCACTGCGTAGGGGCGGAGGTCACTGCGTAGGGAGCGGGTCACTGCGTGGGAGGTGGGGACACTGCGTGGGGCGGGGTCACTGCGTGGGGGCGGGGTCTCTGTGTAGGGGGCAGGGGTCACTGCGTGGGGGCGGGGGTCACTGCGTGGGGGCGTCACTGCGTAGGCAGGTGGGGACACTGCGTACGGGCGGGGGTCACTGCGTAGGGGGCGGGGGCCTCTGCGTAGGGGGCAGGGGACACTGCGTAGGGGGCGGGTCACTGCGTAGGAGGCGGGGGCTCTGCGTAGGGAGGCAGGGGCACTGTGTGAGGGGACACTGCATAAGGGGAGGTGGGGACACTGCGTGGGGGCGGGGTCACTGCGTGGGGGCGGGGTCTCTGTGGGGGCAGGGGACACTGCGAGGGGGCGGGTCACTGCGTAGGAGGCGGGGGCTCTGCGTAGGGAGGCAGGGGCACTGTGTGAGGGGACACTGCATAAGGGGGCAGAGCACTGCGCAGGGGAGCGGGGACACGTGGGGGGGCACTGTCGGGGGCGGGGGACAGGGGCACTGGGTGGGGGATGGGGCACTGCGTAGGGAGGCAGAACTGAAACTGCGTGGGAGGGGACACTGCGTAGGGGGTTGGGGGCACTACGTGGGAGGTGGGACACTGCGTAGGGGGTTGGGGGCACTACGTGGGAGGTGGGACACTGCGTAGGGGGTTGGGGGCACTACGTGGGAGGTGGGACACTGCGTAGGGGGTTGGGGGCACTACGTGGGAGGTGGGACACTGCGTAGGGGGCGGGTCACTGCGTAGGGGGCAGGGGGCACTGCGTAGGGGCGGGTCACTGCGTAGGGGGCGGAGGTCACTGCGGAGGAGGCGGGGGCTCTGCGTAGGGAGGTGGGGGCACTGCGTAGGGCGGGACACTGCGTAGGGGGCGGGGGTCACTGCGTAGGAGGCGGGGACTCTGCGTAGGGAGGGGCACTGCATCGGGCGGTGGGGCGGGCTGCGGGCACTGCGTCAGGGGACGGGGCATTACGTAGGGGCGGGGCACTGCGTAGGGAGCGGTGCACTGCATAGGGAGGCGAGGGTAGTGCTGTTACCTGAACCGTGTGCTGCAGCTTGGGATTCTTGTAATGGAAGACACTGAAGCTGAGCGGCTCCTTGGGGATCACTTCCACGAGCATGAGGTTGCCACACTGAGAGGGAGAGCAGAGAGAGGGTGAGGCACACTTGGAAGGGAATGGCACAAGTGACTGAAATCCTTGCCCGTGACCAATATTCAGACGTACCAGGATGTGAGCTTTGTATGTAAACGTGTCGTCTCTTTTCTTTGTAATGAGAAGCAGCTTGTCGAAGAGGAAGAGGGTCCGCTCGTTCTTGGCCCGCTGGATGCGGAAGGTTCCTTCCAGTACCAGTTCCCCGTAGCTGGTCAGGTCTGGCCCCTTCCAGTTAGTGAGCAAACTCTGTATCTCCTGAAACAGGGAATGCCCCATGTGATTAAACAGAAGGTGGGAAGGCAAAGGTCAAGGTGGCCCATTTGTTGAGCCTCAAGAATGGTGTCTAAATAAATATCTTTGACAGGGTCTAATGGATCTCCATGGTGTCTAATGATCCATGACGATCTACCTTTATGGGTGGTGTCACTTAAGGGTTAACAAATGAATCAAGTTAATAGTCGATGAGTCGCAAATTACGTATTTCTATTCCTTAATCATCTCTCTCCTAATGTCTTTCAAATACTAGGTAAAGAGGCTGCTGATATGACCTTCTCAGATAGGCATCTGTCCCCTGACTTTCTCAGCCCCTGTTCTCCAGACAAAAACCTTCAGAGTTACTGACTTGGAAACCTTCTTCTGGGAACTGAACTCTACCCCACATATAAGCAACTCAAAACTAAAGCCTGTGAAAAAGCATACAAGACAGAACTTCTCAGTAATTTCCTGATAGTAATCCCATTTATGTGGGGGGAGGAAATGAACATTTCTTCACCCCTATGTTTTGAATGGAACTTGATAGATATAAATGGATAACATGACTTTGAAGTTTCTTTGGGATTTACTGGACAGCCATACCGATGGTTTTTAAGGAAGCTGATTTTATTACTTTGGAAAATGAAAATGTTCACAAACCGCATTTAATTAAGCAGCCCACAAGACAACCCAAAACTTCTTTGGTTGAAAGTAGAAATGGATAGAAATGGAGATAAATCTGAGCCAGAGCCTGATTTAGCAGTGTCTTCAGAATGCCAAACAAATTCATTAAGGCATGAAACACCAGTCATTTAGCCATTTCTGAAAATACAGTAGACATTATGGTTGACATTATGTCCACAAAACATTTGAATGATGAAACATCAAACCTTTTCTTACTGCTACAAAAAACAAGCGTGGCCTGGAAGATGAGAAGGTTGCCTTCCTTTGATTTCTGATAGTCAATTGCATCCACTATACCTGGCTGCCTATCGATGAAACCAAGAGTTTTGTTTGGATTTATGGGCCAAATAATGTTCTTTTTTCCTGAATTGGGTATAGGCACTCTGCATAACATGAAATCACTCTGGGCTTTTATGACTCACTCCCTGGACTCCCTGGAGCCTGGGACTTCCCTCTTGGCAAACATGATCTTTTGTTTTTAAATAGTGTATCTTCTGAGGTGCCCATGACATGACCATCGGCTTAACATCTATCCAAAGTTTTCAGGGATTTAGGGCTCAAAATAGTGGTGCTGGAAGGGACCGTAGCAAAACCCTGTCTGTCTTATTTTAAAAATGAGGAATCTAAAAGGAAGCGGTGAGGTCTTGTCCCATGTGTAACTGCGAAGGGCCTGGTTCCAGACTTAGCTCTCCTTTCTCTGTATCCCCTGCCCCACTACCACACATCCACCACCTCATGAACTAGTGAGAGACGAATAGAAGTTAAAGACCCTTTAAACAACTTAGGGAAAGTTGCTTTCAACAAGAAGTACTTATTTTAATTAACATAAGGCCACAGGAGGCTCCAAATTTTAACTTGGGTCATTGAAGAGGCTATGAGCAAACTATTAGCTAAAAAGTTACCATGTAACTTTCTCTTAAATACCATGTTAAACAACGATCAGCATGATCGGTGTTCTGAGCTTCCTTCAGGGAGGACAATGACGAAGACGATAAATGAAGTGCAGTACTTGAGCAGCCTTGATACTTGATTTAGAAAATGAGAAGTCTCCGCACCTGCGGCACCACCAGGCACTGCCATCTTGAGGGCTTACCTGTAACCGGACTGCGTGTTCATGTTTCCGCTTCATGTCATTGATGTGCCAGGCTACCCGCTGCATTGTGTCTATAGCATCCAGCACCACATCATAGCCTTCTGTGTCCTCGTCAAGGTGATTTTCTATTTCCTTAAAAAAAACAAACAAACAAAAAAAACAAAAAACTAGTTATTTTCATTTTTCCCCCTCATGTAATCATTGAAACAAATGATACGTCTATGATTAGTTCCTCATTCTATTTTTGCTTAATTATTTATACATTATTCCTTAAGGTTTTGAGATAACTCACCAGGAATACCTGTTACAAAATGGTGAGATAGGAGTAAAAACGGAGCTAGGGAAAATTAGAAGTAGATTGGAATTTCACGACAGGGAGGATAAAACAAAACATGTACATAGGCCACTAAGTCTCACAGAGATATGATAAGAGCATAAGAGATATGACAGTTGATATTAGAGTTGGAGATTTCTAAGCTGCCTGACGGCCTTGTAATATAATTCCCACTCTTATAATATAGAAAACAACTATTTTTTTCTCCCAGAGGAAGTAAAATGTCTCTCACAAGACTTAATACACAACAGACTAAAAATATAGTGGACATTATCTTTAAAAAAATACTTCTATAGCAAGTGCATTTCCATGTAGTCAAGGCTTTAAAGCCCAAATCAAGTTTGCTAAAGAGCATCCTTCCGAGGCTTGAGGAAGCTGTCCTGGTTCTACTCCTCACTCTCTGATGGTCAGCAGACACTTAGCCTAGCACTGGGGAGACGAGAAAGGGACACGATCTCTGTTCCAATTCTTTCCAGCACATAACACACATGTCCCTAGAATCCTTAAGAATGTAAGGACAGGGATTATTGCATAGTTCCTTTAAACCTTTATTTTCTTACAAGTGCCTACCAGAGAGCCGGGTGGTCAATAAATGCTTATTAAATTGAAGCTGTATCTTCTTAAAACCAAAACAACAGTAACCCTTTATAAATGTGTAAAACAGTAAGAAGATAGTGTAGTCAATTAGATCATTTCCATGACATTTCTCATGCATGTTCATTAAGTTAAAGGATGGAGATTGAATCTTACGGTATAACTTATGCAGACTAGCTCCATTCTTTTATAGCCATACTTTATAAATCTTTTACTGAGTACTCAAGTTTTCCAACTATCTACAAACTGGAAAGGAATTGACGTTTTCATTTCATGCTCAGACTCAGCTGTTAGAAAGACCTTACAAAACTGCACCACCAAACTAACAACTGCCAGGTAAGGACACATCAACAGCCAGGTTAAAAAAAATTTTTTTTTCTTCTTCTTCAAGTCTGAGAGGCCATCCTGTTCAGCAGCAATCAGACTCAGAAGGACAGAGTGTATTCTTGTGAGGATCTTCATGGATGGCTACACCACTTTGAAGTGACGTGAATGACACAGAAGGAACACTCTAAATAAACTATAAAAGCAAAAATACTTCAAAGGCAACCAGAAGTTCGTTTTTGATTAACCACTGTTCTTCCCCTTTTCCTTCACTACCAGCTGTTATAGACTGAATGTTTGTGTCTCACCCAAAATTCACATGTGAAATCCTAACCCGTATGATGCTGGTCTTTGGGGGTGATTAGGTCATGAAGGTGGAGCCCGTGTGGGGTGAGTGCCTTAATAAAAGAGACCCCAGAGAACTCTGTGGCTTCTCTACAGCATGTGAGGAAACAAGGAGATGTCAGTCTCTGCAACTCAGAAGAAGACTCTCAACAGAACTCAGCCATGCTGACACCCTGATCTTGGGCTTCCAGGAACCGAGGAATCCATTTTTTGCTTAAGCCATGAAGTCTGTGGTACTGTGTTATAAAGCCAGCACTGACTAAGACACTCTTAATTTTGAGAGTGAGGGCTGATTTTCCAATCAATTAACTTTTTGTAAGGCTCTTCACTTGTATCTCACATGCTTATAGCTGAGATCTTAGACTTTTCTTTGGATTGATGAGCACCTTACTGTCTTAGAAATTACTGGGACACACCGGTCTTAGATGCCATAGTCGCAGAATTCCAGCAGAGATCTACCCTGAGACAAGTATTATTTACTTAAGAGTTATTTGGACACTGATTTAGCAAATTAATCCCACTAATCTAAGAGGTCATTAATATCAATTGAACAAAGAAACATCTCTGATACGGCTCCATAGGACACAAGATTCTCCAAAGATGAGCCACGCAGGCGAAAAGACAAAGCTGAGAAATTTCTGGTAAAGTTGGACCATAAGGGTTCTTAAAATTTTAAATGTGTGTGAACTGAGCAATCCTGGAATGATTATCCAAGTTAGAAATCTGGAATCATTTAAAAAGAGATACATATAAACTGTAGGCATGCTGATATGGAAAGGAGTTCTGGATTAAAATCTCTTTAAGAAAAGATTTTAAAGTAGGATAATAAAGTAAAAATAATAGCTGAATTTTATTGACTGCCTGTGAGCCATAGTGAACATGGGCCACTTATAGGATTTGAACCCAGGCAGTCGTGCTCCAGAGCCCAGCTCCTAACCACTGTCTTTCTCATGCAGCATGGACAATCCAATCCTACCTACAGAATGAAAATAACTTCCAACAAAACTTTTTCCCATTTTTATCATCTTCCTTAGCTGATAAAAAATGAGAATGTGAGTGCTACATCTACCTTTGTTTCTAAAGCCTCTTTGAATTTAGTCCGAATAACGGGACATGATATAAAGAAAAGATACCCTGAAGTGGTGTTAAGCCCAGCTCCGAGATCACTCATCACGTTGCTCACCTGTCTTCTCCCCTTTCAGCCCCTTCTCTTTGCTCAGACGAAAGCCGATCTACAACAAATCGCTCTCCCTCCCAACTGCCTACTGAATCTGGGCCCATGGAAATAAAATAAAACATAAAAAACCTGTTTTTCATTAACATGATAGCTCCCTGCCTGAAATGGTCACTGCCCAGAGCGAGGTACTCCTGAGCACTGTCAGAGTTAGAGCTAAAATGAATCTTTTTACTTGGCTGCTGTCAATGGGGCTGCAGGCCTAGAATATAAATATCTCTAATTCCTCAAAGCAGATTAGTCAGTTGTAAAGTACGAGTAGGAAAACGTTTCCATATGTCTCCAGCCTTTTCGGCTCTTTTTTCCTCCTTAATATATACACACAAAATCCCCATTCCCTGGAAAGAACTCAAGCACAGGCAGAAACTTACATGCAAAAGGAGGTGATACTTGAGAATCCGCTGAACTGGTTTCAAGAGATAGGACCCCAGGGGCAGTGAGTGCTTCAAAGTTTCCTGACGCTCCCTGAAGAATTTGGCCAGCGTCTTGTTCCTCATGCACTCTGTTAGCACAGCGACTGATCTGCAAGAAGAATAAATATTTTTATCTCAATTGTAATGCTGAACATGGGTACTCAAGTTTTAAATGCCAACATTCATGCAATGCCCTAAAACAGATAAGGAAGCAACAGAGCTATAGCCAAACTAGAAGGCTGCTGGGCAAGGCAGAGACTGTGTGTATGTCTCTGGTGGGTGAATTAGAAAAAGACACTCGGACAGTGATGGCAGCACACAGACACATGACTTGGCAAAGGGGATTTCTGTTGGCTGTTATCCCCCCATTGCGCCCTGTCTGGGTGTCTTTGTGCAATGTTCAAACTACACATCTGTATTCAGTTTCCACAGGTTAGACTGCAAGGAGGGGGCATCTTTGTAATAAAAAGAAGCTCTGTCTTCCCAGTAGATCTAGCCCCATGCTGGGCACTGTCACCCCTTCTGCTGGTCGTCTTTGTATAATGCACAAACTGCGGGACATTACATTCAGGTTTTTGGAGACCTTGTCCCACAGGTCAACTTCCCTTTGAGCATCTTTGAACAGATTCCACTTTCCTTCGCCAAGTGGCTCTGCTCATTCGAAAGACAGCTCCTGAAACAGTTAGATAACTTTGCTCCTCAAGGCACATGTCTCAGAGTGTATTAGAAAAGCAGGTCAGAATCCCTTCTCCATCCCAGCTCCCCCAAAGGTAACAAGTACGGTCCCCAAGCATCCGAGGGGAATGATTGAAATAATGCTCATAGCTTATACATAAAGCAAGCTAGTGGGCTTGTGTAGTCACACACACAAATTAAAATCTTATGGTCTCATAACTTAGAAGGAAGCAGGTGGAAGTAATTTATCCCAAGCGAGTAATATGTTTTCAGGATTAATTTAGAAAATCAGAGCCAAACAACAAAATAAAACTCCTTGAAAGGAAGTTTCAATAGCTTCTAATTAAGCTATTAGAAGCCCCTTTGAGCCCATCTGCTTTGAGGATGATCTATTCAAACAGGTTTATTTCCCCCCTAAATTGAGATTTCAAAACTTTCTTCCATCATGTAACCAAGGACCTTGTGTAAGGTTTTAGAGTCATACCAGTTGCTCAGTAGCTTTTGGCCACATGGAGGCTGGACCTCTTGCCCAAGAACCGGAACCTGCCATAATCCTGAGCACACTGAACTCCACGTTCAGGGCACAGGGTGACATCTGAGGACAATGACCTGACTGGGTCTGGACCTCTCCCTGGGGGACAGATGTGGGCCTTGTGTCTCTTCCCAGTGAAATCACGGGGACGGGTCTGGTGTGAATTAGGTGGACATCTGTCAAGATGTGCCAGTGACATTTACTCTCACCAGCCTGGATCCAAAGGGGGAAGAAAAATTGTCAGCTGGGCTGAAACACCTGGCATTCTTGGCTTGTTAGGACAGGGGAAAGGAAACCTCAGGCCTTAGACAGCAAACTGATTGCAGACAGGGGATAAGATGAAAAATTTTCTATGAATATGAAAACCACACAGTTGGGCGAGAACTGGATGTGCCTGCTTCACTGAGAATGCCTTCTGAGCATCTCTCTGCTAACACATTTCTTTCCTTCTGCAAGTCAGACTCAAAATAAAAACAAAACAAAACACTTCCTCCAGGAAGATCTCCTTAACTCCCCTCGCTGGGACTTAACTACTCCTTTATCTCATGATGTATCTTTTGCTTCTATGACATATTACTGAGTTCATACTACATTAATTGGTATTTATTGATTTGTTAGCCCACTTGACCCTCAAAAGAATATAAACCGCTAGAAGGCAAAGGATATGAATCCTAAGAGGTGGTTCCTATTTCCTACCAACCTACACCAAGCTTCGAACGACAGGCTTGTGCAAATGACTTTGCCTTTCCCCTGACCCTGAAGAAAGAAGCTTAGTGCCGGGGATGCCAAAAATATGTATCCAAATGGACACTTTGGTCAACATTGCTCAAGCAGTAGTTCGCCGTAATCAGAAGTGTCTGGATGCTGATGGTAACCACTCTGAGCACCTCTTGTAATTGCAGAAGTCACACGTGACTTGTATTCATCTTCTGTTATCGGTATATATTGAGTATTACAATTTTAATAGTTTTTTCCTTAAAATGTGTATATATTATTTTTACACATTTTACACATATTTTTTAATTATAAAAAGCCGTCTTTATTTTATACTCTTCTTTCTTATTACTGTCAGAAAAATCTTAATATAAACTTCCAAAATTGCAAATTCAGAAGTTCTTTCTTCAAATGATGTGTTTGTAATGAAATTTATACAGATATAACCTCCCAAGAAGACCCTTAGTGCCTCGGAGCCCGATCACTGGGTCCAGAACTTTGATGATTCTTCAGAGTGTGCATGTTTTTTCCTTTCCCTCAGGAGACGTCAGTTGATCCTGGAATTTCTTTGCATGGGGGTGTGGTACAGTGCTGGTTTTCAGCTTAAGGACTGTGGATTGAGATGGGGCATCCTACAATTTCCTGATATCCTCAGCACAGATGTAGAAACTTTAGGAAAGAACATTGCTTAAGTGAAACTGTAAACTGTGGGCAGGTCTCCACCCAGAGGCATATGGTAATAAATGTACTCATCTGCATGTAGGTTTGGTTTTGTTTTTGCTTGGCCACTAACCAAATAAACCATCACAACCCGGTATCCTGACCAATATCTAGAGGAGGAGACTAAAATCCTCTAAGGAAAAGTATCTTACCACGGGGAAGTCTGAGCCTCTGGCATTATGCCTGTTAAGCTGCGCTGGCGTTCCAGGGCCACTCCGAGCAGGGGACCCATTTGTTCTTCCTTACTGCAGCAGCACGAGGGGCTCAGCCTCCTGGCTTCTCTGCGAGGTGAAGCCCACCACCCACCTGAACCTCAGGGACATATCTCTACTGAGACTGGCTACAGGGCACATAAAATCTCCCTGGCTCTCATCTTCCTGGCTGGTCCCGGGGATAACAACTCAAGTCCCGGGGATGACAACTCAAGTCCCGGGGATAACAACTCAAGTCCCGGGGATGACAACTCAAGTCCCAGGGATAACAACTCATGTGGGAAAACTGACAGGAAGAAGGCACGGGGGCTGGGGGGCGGTGGGTTAGGGGGGCGGGTATCACAATGCCTCAGAAACCTAACAGGGCTGTAGTAGCATGAGGTCTGAGGTTGGGGAATCCTAGTGGGGCCACCCATCAGCTGTGTCATAACCCTTGTAAACTCAGTAAACCTATTGGTGCCTCATTCCTTCATCTACACAGTGGGGATGGGGCAGGGGTGATGGGGAACTGGGGGCTGAGAACCTGTTACATGCCTGGCTCTATGATGGCGATTGTGCTTTTCTTTCATCAATATTTCTGGATTGCTATGAAAGTTAAATTCAGCAACATTTTGTATTTATAGCATTTATAGTGGTTAGGAATCAGTAAGTGCTCGATAAATGTCTTCTGCACAGAAAAGAAATTCCGACAGCATAACTCATGGTCTTAGCCCGACTCCCTTCCTGAAATGGTCACTACATCGTCCAGGGGTGCTCCCAGTATAAGCAACACTAAGGCAACAATCCAGGTGAGACCGTGAGTCCTCTCTTCTCACCAAAGCGTATCATGAGCTTTCCTTTCTCGATAAGCCTTATATAGTTCATAGAACTTACACAGCAAAAATAATGTATTTTCTCTCCAGCTAGATTATATACACTCATTAACAATGCTTTTCATATTTTTAAATAATGGCACACGTACAAAAGGGTTAATAGACAAGACTTCTAGCCAAACACATTGGTTCAATTTAGTTTTCCATTGAAGGACACCTAGCAATCGTTTTCAAGATCTCTCATGATTTCCCCCTACGCTGGCTCTGATAGGAATCCCCAGCCTGAACGGACCGTTCCCAGCATGTTTTCCAGTTTTCCCACAGTACTCAGCACAGAGAAAGGCACATAATGCCTCGCACCAACATATACTGGGCTGACCTGAAATAACACGAAAGTGAACAAACACTCCTGCACCTTAGTAGCAATGCGTACCTCGGATAGTTGGTGCAATACTGGGTGTAAATGTGGAATTCTTCACTCTGCAAGGAAACAAAAGAGACTTTTATAGGCCAAAAAGCAGAGGCACCAACATTCGTTTCAAAACAATAAACAGAAACAGCATTCATACCTTTAAATTTGTTTCTTTAATACCATGGGCCTGTCTCCCGAGCCCTTGTGGCAATCGTCTGTGCCTTTTTATCTACCTTGTTTTAGACCTAGCATCGGTATGCATTTGAACTCATTTGAGTTCAATAAACACTTATTGAGTATCTGAAGGTAAATAGGAAGAGGAGGAAAATAAGGTTTCCTCCGGCGTATTTGTATTGTGAGAGAGAAATATATGTAGATAATTTAACTATCATATTGGAAGTATGTTCAGAGCACAAGAAAGCTGCTATAGTCTTCCAAGCCCCTGGGCATGCAGTTATCTCTGCCCACTGTCCCTCTTCCCCACCTTTTTCACTGGAGAGCCACTCTACATCCTTTGACATTGAACTTTGGCTTTATTTCCTCCCAGGAGCCTTCCCTGAGCCACCGGGCTGAGCCAACGGCCCCTACTCTGGGTTTCACAACCCCTAATACTCACCTCTCTTGTAGTATTTCCCAAATGACAGTGACCTTTTCTGTGTTATCTGTGTGTCTCCCACTGTAAGTTGTGAGTTCACGTAGGTAAGCACCATGCTGTGTTCATCTGGTACGTAATATTTGTTGCACAACTGAAACTGCATCTCTTCTACTAAGTTGAAAATTATTTGAGAGGAGGATGCAAGTCTACTGGTCTGTATGCATCTAGCCTGGTAGCTATGCCTCAAATGCAATAAATGTTTGACTAACCAATGTGGGGTTCTTGCCTTTTACTATGATCATATCCCCAGTTCCCCAGTATCTTTTCATCTTTCAGACATCTAATCATATGAGCAAATACTGGGAAATATTCAATGAATACTTATTGCTCTTAAAGGATAATTGTTCAAAAAGGTAAAATTATGACCTCCATGCAAATATAACATGAACACTGTCAAGAATTTTATTTAACCTCTTAATTAATGAGGAAAGCAGTAAGGTATTACAGCTAGATCCAAGAAGAACTAAGAGTATCACGCTTAGGTCAACGGGGAATGCTAACGTGAATTTCCAAATGAAACAAAACTGGCTTTTTCTAGAGAGATGGGTGGGTAAGAAAATCAACTGTCTCTCCATGGAGCTGTATTAATTTGCTTGTCTGTGGTTAAGATCATTTACTGGATGTTGCTCTCAGTTATCTATAATTTACAGAGTTGTAGTAAGCAAGTTTGAAGACAATGAAAGGCGCAGAGACCCCACTCAGCCTTATAATTTAGAAGGGAAAATTTGAAGCTACTGAAGGCTTTTTATTGGAGGCACTCAGTAATCTCTTTGGTCAATTTCAAAGTCCTTGACAATTTCTCCCTAGACTGCCACAGGAAAAAATATGCAGATGAGTAGGTGAGGTGGCAGAAGCTGGGTTTTCAAAATTTTGATTGTAAAACTCTCAGTCAGAATGAACAACTCAAGGCCAATGAAAGACTAGCTCTTGTAAACTCTAAAATGAAATGACATTTTGAAGAAGAGCCACAGACTGTTTTGGTGTGTTTCACATTCTTCTCTCTCTAACGTTTGACATCCTTTTACTTTTTAAACCACTTCATGCTGGAGTCACATGTGGCTCCCAGATAGTGCCTTTTAATTTATGTTTTGGAAATTTAACCCTTTACTTTTTTTCTGGTTAAAAGGCATTTCTTCTTACAATCTTTTCTGTTAAACTCAAGTAGGATTAGATTAAAATTTTTTTGTTATAGAAAGTTTCAAGCATATATAAAAGTAGAGAGGGTGGTACCATGACTCCCAAGTATCCATCTCCCAACCTCAATATTATTCATTCTGTGTCTGTGGCTACCTATTCCCCTGCCTCATTCGAGACTCGGAAGCAAATTCGAGACGTCATATCATTTCACTTGTAAATATTTTAGTATATATCTCTAAATAAGGACTTTCAAAAGGAAGCATCACCTCAATGCCATCATCATATTTAAATAATTCCATAATATCATGAAAGTTCATGAGTCACTATGCATATTTTCTATCTTCTTAGTTTCCTTTTCTCTTTTTATCATAGTTTCCCTGTTTGAGTTGGACCCCAAATAATGAGCACACACAGCCACTGGTTGATATCTCTTCATTGTCTTCTAATCTATAAGTTCCCCTTCTATGTTTCTGCCTCTTGCAACTCAGTTGTTGAAGAAACCAGATGGTTTGTCCTGCACAGTTTCCCAGTTTCAATTCTGCTGATTACATCTCTATGACTTCCTTTAATATGTTCCTCTGTCCCTGAGCTCCTTGTGTTTTAATAGGGGCTTGATCAGGTGTAGGTTCCATACTTTGGCACAAAGACATCATAGGCTGTATTGTATTGCCATCAGGAGGCGTATCATGTGCAGTGTTTCCATTTTTGTGATGTTAATAACCATTGGTAATTACTGCCTAAATCTATAAATTCATCAAAATGGTGATATGTCTAACTCTACTATTCCTTCTTCAATTATTAGTCAGAATTTTTCCAAAAAAAGCAATTTCCTTATATGAACTATTTGTTACCCTGCAGCTTGTGGTTTGGATGGGAAAGGCAGGATAAATGCTAGATTCTCCTCCTTCATTTTCAAAAGAATTCACTGGTTGGCTTTTTAAATATCACTGTGAATTCATGAATACAAACATAATGTATTTTGAGTTAATTATCTTTGCTGATGCTCAAATGATCCCATTCTTGGCCACAAGAGCCTCTCCTTGGGTATTCGTGACCTGCCTTACAGTCCCCAGCTTCCTTGTTTCGGGGTCTCAGGATATTCCAGACCATCCTATACATTTCCTTCCCACACTCCTTTCTTCACAGAGCCCTGGTTCCTTTCGGTAGGAAGTAGTATTTGGAACCTGAGCATAAGGGATGTTCCTGCTACCAGGTTAATTATTATTTCTAGGCCTTCTCAGTGGATGGGGTTAGGAAAATGGTGTTTTTTAAAGATAAAATGCATCCCTTAGTTCGTACTGATACTTGCACTTCAGATTCACAACTACAGCGTTTTGAATTAGCCTCATTCTTACTCTGTGTTTTCTTTCTTCTACCAATTTCAGTTCCCAATGACACTAACATAAATACTCATCTGCTTCATCCCACAACACACTCAATAATTTCAGGATAACAACACCAACACATATGATATGTGATATCATTACAGAAAACAGTTAAAGACGTATTTGCTGAATTTTGTCCATAGCATATTTTTTAATCAGTTGGACTTTCCTCTGTTTGGTTATGGCACAAACTGGATACGTAATTCGGCTCATTGTTTCATTTTGCTTTCCATTTTTAAAGACTGCTATTTTCAAACTTTGATTTTGTTTCATAATTTTGTAAAATATGTACATGGTTGCAAAGTCAACTCTACAAGGTGGTGCATATTCAAAAAAGTCTAGCTTCCATTTCTTTCCATTCTAGTCTACTCCTTCCCTCCTGTATCAGGAACCAGTTCTAATCTTACAGTTTATCATTTTAAAAAAACACACATACATTTAAATCCAGGTCTATCCCCCCCATTCCTAAGTAAATGAAAAAAACCTAGGCCAGTGATTTGCAAACTTGAGTTGTTTCAGAATCATCTGGAAGGCTTGTTAAAACACAGATTACTGTATTGCACCCCCAGAGTTTCTGATTGAGTAGATCTGGGGTGGGGCCCTAGAATTTGCATTCCAACAAGTCCCTAGATGCTGCTGGTACAGGGACTCCACTTTGAGAATCCCAGTGCTATACACACTTTTATCCACTCCCCCTGCCCTGCTCAGACCCTCCCTACTAGTACTATTTATTTATTCTTTATTTGCTTTTTCTGCTTCATAATACTCTATTATATGAATATATTAGGTTGGTGCAAACGTAATTGTGGTTTAAAAGGTTAAAAAACATTGCAAAAACAGCAATTACGTTTACACCAACCTAATACTACTGTGTTTCCCCGAAAATAAGACCTAGGCGGACAATCAACTCTAATGCATCTTTTGGCGCAAAAAAATAATATAAGACCCAGTCTTATTTTACTATAATATAAGAGCAGGTATGATATGATATAATATAATAACATAATATATAATATATAACATAACATAACATAATATAATATAATATAATACTAGGTCTTATTTTACTATAATATAAGACTGCATTTTATATTAATTTTTTGCTCCATCAGAGCTGATTGTCCGGCTAGGTCTTATTTTTGGGGAAACATGATATGGTTTATTCAAGTAGCTCCTTGCTTATGGATAGTTGGGCTATTTCTATATACTGTGTATTTCTAAATATATATATCTAGGGTGCCAAAAGAAATGTATACACATGACTTGTATTCATCTTTTGTTATTGTTTCTTGGCACCGTGTGTGTGTATACTATTGCGATACTATTATCGCAAAGAATAGCATCACACTTACTGAATTTTTGCCACTATATCTTTGGAGTAGATGTTTAGAAGTAGAATTGCTGGATTAAAGCGTGAATTCAGGTGTGATTTTGCTACATATAGCCAAACTCCCCTCCACAGGGTCTGTGCCATTTTGTTTTCCCCTAAGTATGGAGTGCCTGTTTATCTATGGCTTTGCAAATTTAGTAAGCTGCCAGATTTTTAAACAGAGTACTGTAAAAAAAAAAATTTCGAAATTAGTTGCCAACTTCTAAAAGTTAGAAGATAAAAATATCTCGATTCCTGGCTTCTCCTGAAAAAGCACTAGATCTGCTGGCCCTGGGCCCATGGGTTCACATGACACTTATGTCCCCAGGAGACCAGGCAAATACCTAGATGGCTCCAGCCTCCACCTGGGCCCATTCATGCACTGTGTCCACCTGTTTGGCTCCCGAAAGCACTGGAGGATCCAGCCCTGGCTGCATGGACAAGAGAAGCAAAGGCATTTGCCCAAGGTCTTCCAATACGTCACTGTCAGGCTGGAGCTTTTCTCTGCATTTGCTCACACACCCTCAGTTTCTTGCTTTTTCTTTCCTGCTTCCTGCTACACTCAACCTGGGCTTGAGCAATATCAGGCTGACTTTCCTTAAATTTTGAGAAGTTTGGGATCATTTCAAATACCAAACTTAAAAACAATAGTCTCAGGGAAAATATGTCTACATTATGTCGTATATTTGACCTGCATAGACTTGTCCCTAATAAAGCCTCAAGACTTCCATGCAATTGAATTTCTGTGCATTTTGTGACATCACGGCTCCATTCCTATCTTAAATTAGAGGGTTTTGATTTAAATCAGCTGTATATTCTTAACATAGAATCAAATGCATGTATAATCTTAGATTTGTAAGATCTGTGGACAATTTAAACAACAGTTTTACACAAAAGTCAATAACTCTTAGTTAATCTTTAGTGCCTGTTACTTATAATACATGTGCCCCAAATCCTTTCTTTTCAGAATTATTTAGGGAAAAAGAAGGCAATGATAGAAAAATTACACAAAAATAGGTATTTCCTTCTGGTTACTCAAATCTCTCAAACTGCAATGAGAGAGGGTATAGAAATGAGACATTTAATTATGAAAGAACAAAAATATAAGATAGTCATGGTTGGCCAATTGAGCACATACGGCACTCAAATGTTTATTGAATGAACAACTAGACTGAAAAATCCATACGATTTGAGGGTTTCTTCTGCCACAGGATCCCTCCCTCCCCCACCCCCCAGCCCCACACACATTGATTCCTGAGAAACTTTCACTGGATGCTACGAGAAAGCCTTAATATGTAAACAGCACACGGATACGGTAACCTTGATCTGAAGGCACTCCAGTGATATGAATATTGGATATCAGCACTTACTTGGAGATACTTCCAGTAGGTAAGTGGGTGGTGTGTGTGTGTGTGTGTGTGTGTGTGTGTATGTGTGTGTGCTCTTGTGTGTTCACGTCCGGGCACTGAAGGGAGAGAGGCACCAGGCCATGCATCAAGGAGGGTGGGTCTCTGAAACAGACTTATCTCCCTGCTAAATGTTGCCCATGGTCAGCCCAGCTGACAGTCAAGAAGAGGGACGGACATGAGAATGGCGGTAATGGCAGGAAACAGGTAAGCCTGTTCCAAGGTGTTCCTAGCATCCTAGGAGCAGACAAATGCTCAGATGGGAGACTCTTTGGCCTCCCCAGGAGGGACCTTTTATCTCTGTCCCTCAAGAGAATGGCCTCTGCATTCCTTGTTCTTCCTTTTTGGGCAGCAGGTAAGAAGTCTGTAGTGTATTCTCCTTTTGTCGGCAAGGATTTCTGTAACCTACACATACCACAAAGCAAGGTCAAAGATGAATCTCTGTGCAAGCCCCAGTGATTCAGATAAAAGCAGAAGTTAACCGCCAGCTTTACTTCTTTCTTTAATGGCCTCTCAATTAAAGCAATTTTCCATTCCTCCCCAGAGTGGAGCAGCTGGTTGTGTTTCAGAAAACGTAACATCTTCTAAATTTCAGGGTGCTGAATGAAAAGCAGGTTGTGCCAGACCCACGCAGGCCCTCACCATTCCCTGCTTACATGTGAAAGTGTGGAGTGCTGCAGTCAGTCTTCTAATTAAACTTGGCAATATTACAATGAAAAATAAGATTTGGGAGTTGGCAGCATGGCACATAAACAAACTTTTATGTGAATAATTAAGCCAGAGCTAAACATATGCTGGACCGTCTTTAATCAACTTGTGATTACAGTTACCAGTAAAAGCCCAAACGCTTCCAAATGCCTCTGTGTTGTTCATGTGCTGTGGTTATTTTAACATATCTTCTTTGATATACTCGGCATATCTTTTTACCCATTCCTCCCACTTTCATTTTCCTTTTCTTTCAAATTCCTACCTTTTAGGATAATTAATGATGACACAAGCAACTTGTGAAAAGAGTTGGATGTGTAAGCATGTGTGCACAAACATTTTACAAGTCAACACACACACACACACCCACATACACCCACAAAGCCAGGCATGTTTTATATACAATGCCTTTAACTGCATTGAAAGAATCACACTTCAGTAAAACCCAGAGTGTTAACGTTTGGATTCAAAACCATTGGCTGGATCTACGGCATCACAAATGACCCCATGGAACAAGTTCTGGAGCTGGGCTGGGAGGACGTCTCCAAGTTCCCACTGGATTCCCGATTTCCAAATGAGGTTCCTAATTCTCAGTTGATCTCAAAGCCCTGGCATGACCTTTGCTTAAACCTTTGTTATGTGTGAAACCACAACTGCTGAAATCATACGAAGTTTTGCTTCAACACGATTTCTGCTAGAGGTTTTCCAAACAAAAGCTGTTGAATTTTTCAGAGAAACTTAAAATAGGATTCTATATATAGTAGGCAGTACGTCAAGAAGGTAATGTCATAAAGGGTTGCCTTGTATGTTTCAGAACGCCGTTTCCTATGTGGGTACAGAGTACGACCCAACTGTTATTTAAGCTTTAAAAGTCAGATCCTTTCCTTGTATTTTTCTAAACCATCAATGCAGCTTAAGAAAAACGGAAGAAAATGACGATGCATGTTTAAGGTGTTTAACAGATTAATTTTGCTTCTTTTTATCCCCCAAATGATAATTATATAACCGAGGTTAGTGCTGTATATATTATATATATTATATATTCGAACAGATTTTTGTCACTGGTATAGTGGTATATGTATTTGTTTTTCTAACATTCTGCTATTCTGAACTCTCCTTCCCCCCAATTTCAAGTTTCTTCTGGGAAAGACGAGTGACATCAGTCGGTCACTATACATTTCCAGGACAGCTATTCAGTTAACAGTTAGCATTTCCTAACTCACCGGGGATAGCAACAGTATTTTTTTTCCTTGCTGGAAAAACAAAAACAAAAATGAATAAACAAAACCAGACTGAGAGAGATTAGTGGCTAATTTCACCCCACATGGAACAAACACATCATTTTAACTTTCAAATGAAAACAGTTTGCACTCTGTATCGGTCTTGGTGGGTCCAGAGAAATGACTTCTGCTTACCTTGGACACAAAACATTCTGCTATGGCCGCAGGGTCATTTTCACAGTTTTCCAAATCTTGCAGAAGTTCACTAATAAAAAGGTAAAAGAAAATGTTAGATTGTAGTCTTATGGTTGAGGACCTCGTATATAACTTAGAAGTTTAAACATTGATTTGGCCTTGATAAGGAATTGTATTCAATTGGAAAACTGAGGACCTATTTTCCTTATCTCTAAGGGACTTGCCCAAGATCATGCTGGAGTAGAAATGTAAACACAGGTCTGATCTCTAACTCTCCCACCCAGAGATAAGCCCTGACTACCACTTAAGTCTTCTAGATGTTTGTCACTTGTTGCACAGGTGCTCACACACACTCATTCATTCACCAAATAGCGGTCTAGGTACCAGGTACTGTGCAAGGCATAAGAGCAAATGCATCAGTGAGCAACATGAAATGCAGTCCCTGGTCCATCGGAAAGGTCAGACATTCAATTAAAAAAAATCACACGAACAAATATAAAATTCTAAGTAGGAAAGACATGCTAAGGGTGGAAATATCTTTTCTCAGATGTAAATCTATATTATTTTTTAATGGTTCATTATTTTAAGTAACTTTCATTAGAATTCATTGTGTGGATACACTATAATTAAATAATTTCCTGCTGTTGGATAAAAGTCTATAAATGGAGTTGCTGGGTCAAAGGCATTCTCAGTGTAAATTTCCAAATTGCGCTCCATACAAGTTGCATAAAAATATTTATTTTACTATGTTATGTGTTTGTTTTAACTAACTGTGCATTACATATTTCATTAAAAAAAAAGTTAAATAGTTCTATAGTAATTATGATAAAAACAAGCAGTTTCCTGCATTGTTCCCTACTCGTGATGGCCATTCTCTGGAAGCATTTTCAACGCTAGCTGCTTCTGCTGTACGTATCCGTGTTTCTAAACATGTTGATACTGCATTTTCATTATCTTTCAGTTTTAGACACTATTTCCTTTTGAATTTCCCCAAACCTGCCCTCCTCCTATCTTCTCAATGAGTTCTGTTATGAAATGGGATTCAAGTCAGAGCTTACATTTTTAGAACTATGTAAATATTATTCTCAGCTGAGCTTCGCTGTATACCATAATTACATTTCCTTTCTTGCACAACCATGTTTTCCCTGGAATTAAAATTCTTTTCTTTTTGCTTTGTATCAAAGTATACACTACTAATTTATCCTCAAACTTTATGCCAGCAGTATAACTCTCGTGTCACTGTGTTCAACAATCAGATCATCTATTGGTTGTATTCTTTCCAGGTGTCCTTCCTCCCGCAGCTGTCTGTCCCTCTGCTCCCACCTGGACAGGTTGCCCGCCAGGCCTGGTGGGTTCTCCATCCTGACAATGCCCTTCACCTACGGTAGCTTCTGCGTCGGAAGCCTTGTTTCTTAGATACAGTTTCCTCCTTGGGGCAATTACAACACCCAGTTGCTTTCTGAGTAGGAGTAATAGGCAGTATTTTCTGAGACTCTTCTTATTTCAAAATGTTCTCCCTTCACACTTGGCTGATAATGTCAGTGGATACAGAATTCTTGGTTGGAAGTCATTTTTTTGGAGCATTCAGGAAACTATGTTGCCTCATGAATTCCAGTGCGTTGAGAATAATATCATTCTGATCCCGGTTCCGTGTGACCCGTTTCTCTATTCTGGAAGCTTTTAGAGTTTTCTCTTTGTTAACATAGTTCTGAAATTCTGTGATGGGTGCCTTTGGGGTGGGTCGTTTCATGCATGGACCCAATTAGAACATTTGGGAAATTTTCTTGAACATCAGTTCTCAAAGTGACCCCTGGGTTCCTCATACCCATTTGGGAGATCGAGAAGGCTGCTATTTTCATAAAAATACTTAGACACTACACTCTCATCTCTCATGAGAGTACAGTGGACTTTTCTAGAAGCTACGTGACCTGTGATATCCTACTAGATGGACAGCAGAAACAGATATGAGAATCCAGCTGTCTTCTAGTAAATCAGACAGTAAAGAGATTTGTAAAAACACAACACAATTCTAACACACCAAAACTGTTAGTGAGAATAGTAAAATTATTTTTCTAAAAATGTATGGATTTATTATTATTATTATTATTATGATATTACTGAGTAAATTGATATTTTAACAATTTCTCAGTTTTAATTTATATCACAGTAAACAAAACATCATAAACCATAAACAAAAAAAGCTTTTTGGGTCCTTTGTAATTTTTAAGCATGTATAGATCCTGGGACCAAAAAGCTAAGGAACCTTGTCCCTGAATTATGTTTTTGGTATTTCCTCCCCCCACCCCACCCCTGCCATTTTCTCTTCTCTCTCTCTTTGAAGCTCCTATTATTACATTTTACATCTCCTGGTCTGACATTCTAATCTTTTTTCTTCTTCTTCTTCCTCTCCTATTTCCCCTCTTCTCTTTTATCGTTCTGTTTCCTGGGCGATTTCAACTTTATTTTCCATCCCTATTGATTTTTTTTTTTTCATTTTTAATCTGATTTTTAATTTCAAAGTGTTTTTTTTTTTTTTTTAAATAACCTCTTTGGATGTTTCTGTTTTTACTTTATAGGTGTAAAAATCTTTTCTATCTCAAAGATGTTGTTGTTATTATTATTTTGGACTTTTCTTTCCTGTTCCTTGCTTTCTGCAGAGCTCCCTTTTCTGTTTGATCATTTTGGCATCTGTCATTCATGTTAGAGACTCTCCCCAAGTATCCAGGGATCTTCATTTGGCCTTTCCTATTTGAAGGTGAGACACCACAATGCTGACCATAAACGCTGTGCAGAAGTACAGCCTGTCATGCGATGCTACTCACTCCAACTCAGTGGTTCTCAAACTTCTGGTGTGAGAATCTCTTTACACTCTTAAGGGTTCTTTATGTGAATTATATCTATTGATATTTCCTAGATTAGAAATTAAAACAATTTTAAAAAATTGGTCAATCCATTTAATAATAAACCTAATTATATGTCAATATAAATAACTTTTTGTAAATAATTAGATTTCATGAAACCAAAAGAAGTTGGTGATAAGAGTAGCATTTTTTTTTTTTACATCTTTGCAAATCTCTAATGTCTACCTTAGCACAGATGGATTCTCATATCTGCTTCTGTATTCAATCAGTTATTTTGGTTGAAGTATACAGAAGAAAACATCCAGCTTCACACACATATGTCATTGGAAAAGGAAGGAATATTTTCACAGCCTTTCAGGTAAGTGTGGGTATCCTTCTTGGATATTACACTGAAACTCAAGTGGTGGTTTCTTCGAGGTTTGCTGGAGTCTAAAACCATACCAGTGTACTGTATATACCCTATTACTTTAAACTCCATTGGTCTATCTTGTACTTTGAAAGGCTCTTTTCCCAACGCATGATTTCAGAACAGTCCCAATTTCAAACATTCTTTTTGAATATTCCTATAAAAACATTCCAAAGAAGCAACATTTCTGGACCAGTGTTTTCCATCATTGGAGGATGGAATAAGTGCTGTGGATGTAAGCTTTGTGTCGAGGTCTCTCCACATAAATCCTCTTTCTGAGCACAGGAGAATTTTGCACAGAATCCATCATGTTACTTCTCACAGCTTAATAGACATACTCCTTGACAATATTTAATTCCCTGTGCTCTAAACGTTATGCTCACCAAGCTCCCCTTTGAGCTTTAATTTCATCTCCAGAGTGGACTTGCTGGTAAGAGGAAGTGTCCCAGGGGACCCACCCAGACTCTAAGTCAATCTCACATGTAAATGAATGATTGGGGGTCATTACTTAAGAACCGCAGAGCCGGGAGGTTGCTCAGACACCTTCCAGTCCCAACCCCTAATTCTAAGGTGAGGAAACCATGGCTCATAAAAGGGAGTTGGCTTACCTTAGGACCCACAGCTAATAATTAATGGCCACATAGCTGGTGTTAGTATTAGGGCTCTGAACCTCAGTCCTCGACTCTATTATAAACACATCTATTGAAAGGTTTGTTTCCTGATCAACTGAAGAAAGATGAGGGCTAAACTCTGCATCACAGTGTCTTCCCCACGGTACTGCCTACCATGCATGGAAGGCTTGTTTGAGTTACCTGGCCAGCTTTCCTTTGTAACTCTTTTCTAAAATAGGATAAACACACTAAAAACAGGGACAGTGAGGAGGAAGCAATGGGATGTTGTTTGTCTTCCTGTCATCAAGGCTATCATCCTGATATAGTTGGCCCACCACCTGGTTTGCTCTCCGTTCAGCATAGTAATTATGGAAAGCTTGCTGTGTCAGGCACTCTTATAAGCACTGAGGTTACAGGGTCAAGAACATGGACACCGGTCCTGTTCTAGGCACTCATGTTCTGATCGGAGGTGGTAAGTGTGAATAATTGAATAAACAACATAATATCAAACAAAACGCATCCTCGCATCCTTGGTTGGCAAGGATGTGAGGAACTGGTACTCTTTTGCACTCTTGGTAGGAAAGCACAATGGTGCAGCTGCTATGGAAAGCAGTGTGGAGGGTCTTCCAAAAATCAAAAATAGACCTACTATATGATGGTGCAATCTCACGTTTGGGTATTTATCCATAAAAAAAGTTGAAATCAGAATCCTGAAGAGATATGAGCACACCCATATGCATTGCAAGAATATTCACCATAGCCAAAGGTGGAAACAATCTAAATGTCCAGTGGATAAAGAAAGTGGGATCTATACCTACAATGAAATATTGGTTAGCCTTAAAAAAGAAGGAAATTCTCCAATATGTGATAACATGGATGAAAATTGAGGACATTATGCTAAATGAAATAAGCCAGTCACAGAAAGACAAACACTGTATGATTCCACTTACATGAGGAATCTAATAAACTCATAGTATCAGAGAGTAGAATGGTGGGTAGTTACCAGGGGCTGGAAGGAGGGGGAAATGGAGGAGTTAATAATCAGTGGACATAATGTTTCAGTTAAACAAGATGAATAAAGTCTAGAGATCTGCTATGCAACATTGTACCTAAGTTAACAATAACGTACTATACTCTTAAAAATTTGTTAAGAGGGTAGATCTCATGTCAAGTATCCCTACATAATAAAATCAAATATTAAAAACCCATTTTGCTAAAAAAGAAAAAAAAAACACCTAAATGAAATTACAATAGAAACACACACCATAGTACATTATCACTTAATAAGAAATGTTTATGTAAAAACTAGTAAAGCATTGGTTTTACTGAAAAATCAAACAAAAACAACATCATATGACATTGTACTAGTACGTGACATAAAGCAAATAAAGAAGGCTATGTGATAGAGAGCAATTGAGGCTAGGTGCGGGTGGATGGGCATTGGAGCAATCAGGAAGGCTCTCCGAGGAGGTGATCTTTGAGTCGGGGGGAGGTTGGAAGAGAAAGTCATTTTTAAGAAATCTGTTGTGAGTCCAGGACAGAATGAGCTTGGTGTGTTCTTGTGTGAGGTATTGAAAGGAAGCCATTGTGGCTGGAGTTTGACGAGTAACAGGGAGTGTGGGAGATGTAGGAAGAAGACTAATTAGAAAATAATATGCCATGTACTATGGGCACACAGATGGAGCCATGGAATGTGCTATATCAGCCTCTGAAGATAGTCCATAAAGACAGAAACAGGACTGATGTTCTATTTACAGCCTATGGGGTGGGACTAAGTTTCTCATCGCATCACTGTAACTAAGAACAACTTCACATGTGCAGTAATAGGAAGGAGTGACTCATAGATTGTTTTGTACTCAAAACTAAAATCAGAGTCACCCTACCTTCAGGTTTTGGGTATTTTCCCTTTTCCCTGAGTAATTGTTCCAAATATTTCCTCTTTTTGAGTAGGGCTATGAAAAAAAAATTATATATATATAAATATATATATAATATATATATAATATACATATATATGTGTATATGTGTGTGTGTGCATATATATATATATATATATATATATATATATATATATATTTTTTTTTTTTTTTTAACTTAAGCTCAAGTCCCTTCTTTGGGTGGGAAAGTACACACTGTTCTGTTTTACAGAATGTATTACATATAAAATTGTCTCGGACCACTGATGTGAACTTACAGTCAGAAAATGTATTTTGACCTTGAAGATTCTACTGCCTCACACTGAGTGAGATTTAGGAGTGCCCCCCCCCCCTTACCGTCTGCAATACACTTAAACCACCACTTCCTTTTCCCACCCACCTAACATGGTCAATTAGCATTTTAACCTGTTACATCCACAGAGGCACATGAGCATGTGGGAATAGAAAATGAGTTAGGTTAACAGCACTAAATGTTCCATTAATTTTACTGATACATTCGCATGGGCCTTGAAAAGTCCACATGAAAAAAGCCTGTAGGTAAAAATATTTCTACCATTGTGCAGAAGTTAAAGACATTTTGGTGGTGTAAAAATGCACTAAAAGAAAAGTGCCCCCACCTTTCACTGCCTTATTGTTACATGTATCCCATGATTCACTTTCTAAATTACATTTCAAGGGAGAAAAGAGTATGGCTCAAATAATTTTTTTGTCTTAACATACACGTTAGTTGCGAAGCTTTCACTATTCTGCTCAGACAAATTAATTGCATATTCCTCAGCGTTCTCAAAGCATTTTGTTCATTCCTTGATTACATGGCGTTACTGCCTCTGCTATACAGTGGTGTCATTCATCTTTATATGACTAGACTCAGCCCAGTGTATTACACATGGTAGTGACTCCACATAGGTATACTGAATAAAGAAGATGAGTTGAAGGAAATGGCAAATTTTACTCCATCTTTTGAAGAAGGAGGAGAGCTTAGGTGATTTTAATTTGCTAAAAAATAATTTTAAAATAGAAGTTCAATATGGAGGAATGGTCTCTATTTCCTCACTCTTTATTCTTAAAGATTCAAATTATAGTTCAGAGAACTCTTCTTTTTTTCTGGGAGAGTGATGCTGTATAAAACAGTTGGTAATTTTTCTTTAGTTGGTAATAAAAAAATTTTTTTGGGATTTTAGGGGCAAGTTAAAATGGGGAGAGTGGTTTATTTTGACTGACCTAGTTCCCTGACCATTTGAGAATCTCTTGCAGACACCAAACCAGAGGTTTAAATATCGAGGCTATCATAGGGATTATGAAAGAAAGAGAGATTTGGTTAGGAAAAGGAAAACAAAAATGAAGTCATAATTGTATTCTGAAACATTTCATGTTGGAAGAGTTTGTGAAATAGCAATTTAAATCTAGTCAGATACCAAAACTGAATAAAGATAGTACAAAGAAAGAAATTATACACTATCGTCACTTATGAACATGCATGAAAAAAATTCTTTAAAAAACTAT
This sequence comes from Rhinolophus sinicus, assembly GCF_036562045.2. NCBI lineage: Eukaryota > Metazoa > Chordata > Mammalia > Chiroptera > Rhinolophidae > Rhinolophus > Rhinolophus sinicus. The sequence goes on along the minus strand of NC_133755.1, from coordinate 170,411,061 downwards.
AAATAAATCAAACTTATCAGTGCATAAATATATAAAACACCATGACCAGGGAGGGTTTATTCCAGTAATGTACGTATGATTCAAATCAGCATTCATATTACTGTAATCTACCACATTATGAATAGGAGCGAAATCATATGCTAATTTTCTTAAAGGCATTAAACATTCAGTAAAATTCAATATTCATTCACAATAATATCTTAGCAAAATAGGGAAAAGTGTTTATCTAAATCCAAGAGCAATAATCATACTTAATGGTAAAACATTTAAAGCACTTTTGCTAATGTCAGAAAGAAGATAAGGATGCCAGCACCTAATACATATTGTATGATGGGGCTTACCCAAAGCAATAAGACAAGAAAAAACCATAAGGGATAGAATTGTAAAGGAAGAAAAAAAAAAAGAATCTCATTTTCAGATACCACTATCTGCATAGAAATCCAAAAAAACATCTATAGACCACTATTAGAAATAATGGGAAAGTTCAGAAAGTTAGTAGGAGACAATATCAGCATGTAAAAATCAAAAGCATTCCTAGATGACAATAATGACCAATTAAAAAACAGAAAATATATTCTAGTTACTATCAAAAGTTAATTTTTAAAAGTTACATGTATGACTGTGATGGAGAAATTATAAAACACTGTTTTAGGATATTTTAAAAAGGCTTGATTGAAGAGATACATGTTTATGGATGGGATGACTCAATATTGTAAAGATGTCAATTCTGTCAAAATGAATGATTAAATTAAATGTAATTTTAATAAAAATCCCAACAGAGTTCTTCATGGAGGTTGACAAACTAATGACAAAAAAAAAAAAAAATCACTTGACAGTGCAAAGAGTCAAGAAAAGCTAAGCCAATGTTGAAGAAGAGCAATGCGGGCTTACTAATTAAGACAATAATATGGGCAGGGATGAGAAAGAGATCAACGAGACAGAATACAGAGCCCAGGGACACACCCACACATACATGTAAACTTGACCTGGGAGGAAGATGGAACAACAAATCAGCATAGAAAGGATGTATTTTCAACCAGGGATAATGGGACCATCAGCTAGCCATATGAAAATAAGAATTTGAATTTCCTAACATATATCATACTTCCATCATTTTTAGTTAGATTAAGGACATAACGTGAAAAGCAAAGTTTTAAGATTTTTAGAAAAACAGAGTAAATTTATGAACTGAGCATAGGAGATAATTTTTTTAAACACAACACAAAATCCATATACTATAAAAGTGTATTTATTTAGTGTAGTCACATTTATGAATCATACAACTTCTTTTCAAAGAAACCATAATTAAATTAAAAAGACTCTTACTAGGAGATGATTTGCAACTCACATAATCCACAAAGATCACCAGCCACAATTCATCAAGAAGTCCTATACAACAATACGACAGATAAATGGACAATGGCTACAAGCCAGAAATTTAAGTGGCCAACAAACAAAAAAAGATGCTCTCACTATTACTATAATCAGCAAAATGCAAAGTAATACATCCCCAAATGGAATATTACATAACAGTTCAACCAAGTAGAGCCATAGATCTCAAAAAGAATGTTGAGTGAAAAAAAAATTGTAAGATATTGACATAAGTTATGCCATGTTTGAAATAAGTGAAAACATGTCACCTATTTTAAATAAATACACACACACACACATATATATATAGTCAAGGCAATAAAATCATACCTGGGAATGAAAGAGCAACTCTTGGATCATAGTTATAGTTGTAGGAGCAAATTGAGCCACAATATATTGGCTTCCTGAGCCAATTCTGCATCTCTCTCCCTAATTCCATGTTCAGAGATGTCTTGTTAGTAGCTTTAAATCTGCTGTGATGAGAGTGTTTGCACCATAGAAATTGGCAAACACTAACAATGTACATCTCAGGTTCTCTCTCCCTTGCTCTCACCCTGAAGAACTGGTTTACCAGCACACCAGTGTGCCATTCTCCCACATATGGGGCTTCACCATTATTTGTAACGTCTTTATGCTTTAAATAATTTCTAAAGCAAATATGGCATAAAGAAAAGCTTTGATAGAGTGGAAGTGGTTCATGGGTGTTTGTTGTATTACCCTATGCTTTTCTGTATGTTGGAAATACTTCCTGAAAAACAAATCTAGTCAGCTGAATTTTTTTAGGCTAGCATAAAACCATTTCCTTTTTGCTCTCTTTAATTTTAGAGATTTAAATCTTGCTTAGTTGGTCACAATATTATATTATGTTGAAAAACCTGTACCTGAACGAATAATAGAAACTTTAAAATTATTTCTACCCCAACCACAGATTTACCAGACAGCTGTGTCTTTGAAATCAACTGATATAGGGGTATGTAATAAAGGATTCGTAAGAGGCATTAACATAAAAGTCACATCAACACTCTTACTTAACCAAGTCTAATGGAAAAAACACTTGAGCTTTGTATTTAGACTCCAGATTTAAGAGAAAGGAAATAAAAACGAATAGGGACAAAACACACCATTCAACTGTGCAAGTTTAACAAGAAGATAGTCTTGAAAATAATAATAATGAAAGAAAAATAACAAAATAATAATACCAACAGAGATTTGACAAAACTAGGTTTTCAAAGTCGGCTAGGTTGGCTTTGTAGCTCTACGTCCTGAGCACAGAACTATCCACACTGTGTGATTGATTCCTTGTCCATGAGATGTGCACACCATCTGTAAGATGTGATCCCACCCACCTGAGAGAACTGTTAAGAGGATTCCATGAGATAAAGCATGTGCAGGGGATATAGAAATGTGATCTACAAAAGGGACAGACAAGACAAGAACAGTCACATATAATTGTGTCACTACACGGATGCCTCACACATCATCATCAGGGATTCATTCACTCCGACTCGGGTTATTTTAGACGTATCTGACTTCCTCGTTCAGAGAATACCAAAGAGAAAATAACAGAGAACGGATTCAGGCACATCAAGTTCTCCTCAGTCTCCAGCCGTTGCAGACTGGGCTCCACTGCCAAGGCCCCTTCTTGTTGACATAGGCGGTGTCATGCAGGATCTCTGGTCACGCTCCCCACACTAAGAATGCAGGACGTGGTGAGGCCAAAAAGGAACACCCATGGAGCCATAGATAAGGGAGTCATACCACTATATTCTCGCTGGTGGCTGCATTGGAGACACAGGAGGCAGGAGCCACACGATCCGCAACCTGCCATCACCTTGCCTCTGCCAACCAACCTCACTTGCTAACTGCAATCCGCCTCTCTGCAATCCGCAATCCATGCCATGCCACGCCATGCCACGCCACGCCACGCCACGCCACGCCACTATACCACCACCTTGCTAGCTTAGCCGCAGCAGTTATATCAGTGGCTAATGGCTAACCAGTAACAGCTGACAGCCAACTAGTCACAGCTGATGGCCATCTACTACCTGAGCCAGCACCTTTCTATGTGAGGCCGAGAGCCTGGAAACTGCTCTCTGGGGCTCTGTCCCCACAGGCGGCTACTTCATTCTTATCTTTCTTTAAGTTAGGAGGCTCATGAAGATTTAAACTCCGGAGTACAGAACCCTTGGAGCGTGCCACAGTGTGACAAACTGTGGTTTGAAGAGCAGGGCCCCACTCTGGCAGGAGGGAATGGGGCTCAACGCCTGGGGTTTGCATTCAGACAAGCCCAGGTGAGGCACATAAGGTGATCATACCCGTGAAGCTCTAGGCCTCCCTCCCTCCAGCATGAAGGAAACGCTAGATAAACAGTCATTACCAGCAGCTCTCAGCCAAACCTCCAGACGTGTGGGCCAGGGACCTCCCAGCACCTTGACCTTGGCCTTGCCCTCTTCAGGGGTTACAGTGCCACTGGTGGGTTCTGGAAGGAGCCGCCACTCAGGCGCTGGACACGTTTTACCATCAGTAACTGCTAAATGGGGGCCTGCTCTAATCCAAGTCATTGCTAATGAACATGTGGACTCTAAACTCCCCAATTCAGCTTTCTTATGTCCTTTCTCTTTTCATATTAATTTGTTTATTTGATCTAGACAGTGTTTCTCAACCATGGCCGCACATTACAAACATCTGCGGACCTTTTAAAGAATCCTGATGGCCTGGCCCCACCCCAGACCAATTAAGCAGATTCTGCGGGTAGGACCCAGCGAATATTTTTTTAAAAGCTTCTGAGGTGATTCCAGTGCGTAGCCCAGGACGAGAACCACCATCTGGGAACGTGCCAACTGGTTTTCACAGTCTACTGACGGAAATGATAGAGCTGTTGCAACCGTGGCATTTTTGACATCCTAAGCTTTCAAAATTGAGGGATGGGTTGATACAATTCAACAAACACATCTCCCAGAGGCTGGGCTTGTGCTAGGGTTTGGGGACTCAAAGGCAGTAAAGGAGATGTGGACGGTGCCCGTGAGCAGCTCACAGATACCAATTTCGATATGCAAAGATGGGGAGGATTTATAATTTGCACTGTGGCTGAGTCGCACAATGGCAGCACACTGTAGACCTTCATAATGGGGTTTTATTACAACAAAATCCATGTCACCATTGGTTAGTATTTGGGTATTTACTCTGTGTTGGCATTGAGCTAGGCACTTTAGGTGGATCCGCACAATGAAGCTTCACAATAACCATGTAAAGTAGATATTCTTATTGTTTTAATTCATTCATTCATTCCACAAAAGTTCTGATGCCTCCTATGGGTCAGCGGCTATTTTAGGCACGTGGGCAGTAAGTACAAAAACAGAGCAATCCCTGCCCTTGGGGAATATTCTGTAAGTGGAGGTGGGAAGGAAAGAAACAACAGACATACCCAACAGTCAAACGTATTGTATGCCAGAACTTGCTAGTAAGTACCAGGAGAAAAAGAAACAGCAGAGCAGGTAAGGTGTGTGGGTGGGTGTCCAGTAAGTGTCACTGAGAAAGGAAAATTTGAGCAAAGACTTGAACTGAGGAAGTTAGTTATTCTACTCCGTTTAAAGACTCACCAAAGGGTACCTACATTGTTCAGCGAGGATGCAAACCCAGCTATGCTGAAAAACAGAGTCCGTGTGGTTCACCTGCCTATGACCTGGTCTTCCAAAACGTGTCCCACTATGTTATAATAACTGATTTGCTTGCCCCATCCCCTTCAGCTCCCTGTCTGTCTTGTTTACGATGGCAATTTTCTAAGCCCAGTGCCTGCTACATAGTAGCTACTCACACATGTTTGAATTAAATTGAATCATTTTTAATTTTAATGATGAACGAATCTGAATTGATATGCGTATGACTTAAAGTAATTATTGTGTGTTTACTGTGTCCTGCCTGCCCACTCCCGAGGCAGAAGAAAACTTTCAGAGAATCCATTGGAAGTGGGGGTGCTGCAGACGAAGTCAGCATGTATTTTCGGATGCCCCGTTCATACTGTGTTGTGGAAGAAAGATGTCACTGCTGTATCAGGACATGTAGTTCTCTCCTCTGAGCCAGCAGGATGGAGCAGGACAGGAATATTCAATAAATATGACCTGTATGCAAGCAAGAATGCTTCCAGGTAGAAGACTCCATGGTGTGAGAACCCACAAAAATTTATGAAGTCAAATCAGGTATCACAGGTAAATTTTCTTAGGCCACATTCATTGGAGAGAAATTCTTAATGGTCCTATGTGAGAACAATCTTGTGAGTATTCACTTACCTATTGAAGTGGTAGATATCCCGTATGTTTCCAAAAAGGGCTGATCGCTCTTCCGTCCCCAGAGGAAGTTTCGTTTGGTCCCTGATGCAGTCAAGGTAATCCTGTGAAGTCAAGGAGAAGGGTGTCGTAAACACGGCTTCCTTCCTCACGCCATCTTTAGTCATGCAAGATATATCTTTCATGTCAGTTTTGAGTAATTAGTATACTAATGTGCTCATTAGCTCTGCTATAAGAATAGTCTTTTATTAATGATGATAATATTTATAGAATGGGGATTTTGAGCAAAGAGAGTGTATTATACATTAATTATCTACCCCCAACCCCAATGTATTAGAGCTTTCCTAGATGGATAATATAATGGCCCCAGTTACCAATATCAGAGTTTTGATATAATAGCATCATCTGCTGTTTCCTTGACTGACTTATATGATAAAAGATACTCTAAAATTCACATAGTGGGAAACCAGAAATAGCGATCTTAATGTTTCTCATCACAAGAAAAAAAATTGTAACTATGTAAAATGATGGATGTTAACTAAACCGATTGTGGCAATTATGTTACTGTGTGTGTGTGTGTGTGTGTGTGTGTGTGTGTGTGTGTAATAATCATGCTGTACACCTTAAACTAATACAATGTTACATGTCAATTATATCACAATAGAACCGGAAACAATTGACAGAGTTGTTTTGAATATACCCTTTAAGTCAGAAAGCTAAATCAGTTGTTAAAATATAGAACTAAATTCTTCCTCAAATACCAATTTATGTAAAAAAACAAACAAACAAAAAATTTCAAAAAAACACACCACATAACTCACTTATGCTATCTAATAGGCTATGGTAATGAGCCATGAAAAACTGAAATGATTTAAATGCTTTAATACAGAACAAACAAAGCTAACTGGGGCTCAGACCCACAGTGGGTTAAACATACGTGGTTTAGAAGCTATTTGAACTGCTGAGAGAGGAGAAACGCTTTCCACCCCAGTGTGCGAAAAAGTTCATAACGGAACGTTCCCCCTCCCCCAGCAATGCTTGGAAAAAGAACTCTGCAGGAGGCAAGACAATGAAGAAAAAAGTGAAGACAGCTGAAATAACGCAAAATAAAAAATAAATACAATCCCCTGCCCTGGGCTGAACAATGTACTATGGCCCTCTACCAAACGTCACAGGGCATTCTGCAGCATTTACAGAAAGTAACCCTGAGAAAAGTCAGCCCGACCATGAACATCCCAGCACTACAACCTCATTCCCAAGTCCAATCGCAAACACAATAGGATGTAGACGCCACCAGCAAAAGGCGAAACTGAAATTTAAGAACTGTCAGGTCATTGCTTCCTCTTTTTTAGTAATCCACATTCATTCTCTCATGCATTTTATGCTCCGCAAATGAAAAACAGGCAGGGTTTCATCATTAACTTTCTCAGTAGCCCATCTCACAGATGGCAACAAATAACTTTCCATTCTAGTTTTTTATATGTTTAAATCATTGTCATGCATGAACCAATATTCATAATTGTTTTTTCAAATAAGCTTTGTGGTAACATCTTTTCTTCTTAAGAAAGTGGTCATCTTCATAAGAAATTCAATTCACAAGGTTTAAGTATAGTTGACATTAAAAACTCACAAGAGCAAGACCCAGTGTCCTGGCATTTAGGAATGAAACAATTACAAGGAGCTTAAGTATCTGCATAGGATACAGAGTTAACGCCCAAATAAGAAATGCTAAAAAAAAAAAAAAAAAAAGCTAGAATTGAAAGTACATTTTGAACATGTAAAACCTAACCCATGCTTCCTCAAAAAAAATACACGCATTCATTGATATTTTCATAAGGTTACACATGGTACAAAAGGATGGGCTAACATTTAACTTGCACTGACTGCTTATATTTGATAGTTGCTTAATACTTTGATTAAAACTTTAAGCTTTGTTTTTTTTTAATTCGGGGAATATTGGGGAACTGTGTTTTTCCAGGGCCCATCAGCTCCAAGTCGTTGTCCTTCAATCTAGTTGTGGAAGGCGCAGCTCAGCTCCAAGTCCAGTCTCCATTTTCAATCTTTAGTTGCAGGGGGCACAACCCACCATCCCATGGCAGGAATTGAACCGGCAACCTTGTTGAGAAGAGCTCGAGGTCTAATCAACTGAGCCATCGGCCACCTTATTAACACTTTAAAAGGATGTATTGTACGCAAAATTAAGAAGGTGGAACAGAAGGCTATGGCTGGGTGTGATACTACAAAGTAAACCAGAAGGCTGTGGATGGGCATGACCCTCACCAAACAGCAGGATGAAGCGAGGGCCAGAGATGATGTTTTCATGCCAAATTCACCTGGCTGATGGCAATGGGGTTTCACGAGTAAATGAACAATCGCTTTTCTCACTCCAAGTGTGAAGGGTGCTCATTTGCCGAAACCTGAAACTAAATTCTTCATGTGAGGCAAAGACTGAGTTAAGGGGCTTGAAGAATTTCATCTGGGGTGAGAGACAAGGAGCCATGGCCCACTTCCAACAAGTGATGGCCCATCGCCAACTGAAAGCGTTTCAAAACCCCCAAGTCTGTGTAGAGAAACCCGATTTTAAAAGCTGCTTGTTTTCTGAAATAGTTGAGAGAAACACACCTTCAGGAGTCCAGATTTTTGTAGGCTGCTCTAGAAAACAGATCAAAGTCATATGGCCACAACTTGTCCCCCACCCCCAATCATAATTAAGTCTTTTAAATATGATACTTTAGCCCTAAACCAGTTACTGAAAACTACTGTAGCACGCTCTGCATTAGCAGCTGTAATCATCTGAAGCCAAAATGAGACGTTTGAAGCTCTGTGGTAATAACCGTTCATTCTGTGCTCAAATGACAGAGTAAAGACACCAATGAAATTTATTAGAGCCTGTCGCACTGTTTATTAATTTTATTGGCTTGATGTCAGTGCATATGGCTACCCTACTGCTACCAATGAAGGGTCAATTTAAAACTTCTGCATTGAAAACAATTATTCTCCAAGAGGACCAAGAATTCACTCTGCTTCAGGGCGGGAAGATGGGTGAGGATACACATACACACACACACACACACACACACACACACGAACTTTTCACCATCTGAATAACTTTATTATATGATTTCAAGTTTTGCCTTAAAGTATTTATTTTCTTATCAGTTTATACCCTTAAGATCTCCACCATGTCAAACAGGTACTAGACTTATCAGGGTGAGCACTTTGCCAGGTATATAAATGTCTAATCACTACGCTGTACACCTGAAACTAATATATTGTATGTCAACTGTAAGTGAAAGATAATTTTTTTAAATAAATTTTTAAAAAGATCTCCACCGTGGTAAGATTTGTACATAAGTGTCCTCTTCTCATTAATGTGTCCATTCCTTGTTATTGAAAATATCCAACTAGAGTCTAATTTCGTGCTATTCGAAATGTGGTAAATGGACAGGAGCCAGTTTGCAAACCATTGATTACCGATCTGCAGAAGATAAGTACACACATTGAGAGGAAGCATGTAGAAAAGTTTATAGCATTTTGACAGAACGAGATCTGCTGAGTCTAGTGACAAATTTGGACTTGTATTTTGTGTGATTGCTTCTGTTTCATTTTTCTAGTAATTCTTTTTTTATTGTATTTTACAAAAGTGTCAATGTGTGACTGATTGGAAAACACACACACACACACACACACACACACACACACACACACATCCATCATGATTGATAGTTTGAGAAGCCCTGGTCTAGATAACCATTCAGCAGCGATGCTTAAGAAACTGGGACAGAAGTCAAATTCGCATTCAAATTCAGAAAAGTTTGGTTTCTAAATCCGGCTCACATTTCAAAATTCTACGTAGTGATTTTTACCGTTTACTCTTTTAGGTTTAATTTCTGTTGCTAGCACTTCCAAATTCCAATCCTTTTGCTATAACTCCCATTTAAGATTTTTTTGGTCTTTATTTTAGAGGCAGCATCTTTTTCTGTTCCTCCAACCCCTCCACCTTTTCTAGAATGTAGCCATCTCTTTATCCCAAAACCTGCCTTCCAAATGCCGTGTACTGCATCCGGATGCTGTGGATACGACAACAACGTACGTGTGTGTGAGTACAGCAGTTCACAGTTTAAAAGCACACTCACATTCATTCATGCAAACCCTTCTTCCCCCTTTTTTTTGAGGACACAAGAATGCATGCCAAGTTTTGTTTTACAAGCTAGGAATTAAAAAAATGAATAAAACATGACCCCTTCCCCCAAGGAGCTCCCTGTGTAGTTGAAAGAAAAGTGTAAACAAATAAGTATAATACAGTGTTTAGGCCACACGACTGACACTGATAAATAGTCAGCACATAGGAGAGAGGAGGCAGAGGGAGATGTGGTCAATTCCCAGGCAGAGAAAGGCTGTCTAGTGGAGGTGATGAGGGAGACGAACCTTTAAGGACGACCAGGAGTCTGAACACAGAGAAAGGAGTAGGAAGGAGATGACAACATCCAGGCGGATGGTAAGAATAAACAGAGGTACAGGGTCACAAAATGCAGGGTGCAGCCAGGGCACTCAAAGGAGTTGAGACGGACTGAGGGCAGCAGGGCCTGTGCATGCGCACACCGACGCGGAAGTGGGGCTGCAATGGGAGCCGAGGCTGGAGTGAGGACCGGGCTGATCCTGGAGCATCTTCCAGGCTCTGGAGGTGGTGTGACCACTGCAGGATACAAGGAGATCAAAGGCCATCCCAGCATCAGGAAAGACAACAGGACAGAAGCTATACAAGTGCCCGTGGGGAGGCCAGTTAGACCAGGGCAGCAGTGTGGGTGAGCTCAGACCCAGCGCTCGACAAGCTCCATGGAGAGGAGAGGTATTGAACTGAATGCGGAGAATGAAAGGGGCCAGTTAAGGGTGACAGTCATGGTTTAAGTGACTGAGGAACGGTGTTGGCTTTCAGGAGAGTCTGGGCTCTTCTCTCTTCCCTCCCTTTCCACTCCAAGGATGAGGGGTGCTGTTCTCCTGGCTCCCAGTAGGATATTTTCTCATCCAATGTGGCAGTGAGTGAATGAAAAGGCAGTGAGACCAGTCCCTCGTCTTGTCTTCTACAGAGCATGGAGAGGGCCTGGCTGCTCCCTCTGGGGAGAAGGACCAGCCAGCTTTCATCTTTCCTTCCCATTTTCTTTCCCAGGTGGATGGTGAAGCTAATTTAGTGCTGCTCCTGCTGGCTAAGCCGGCAGCGGCCTTGGCAGGGGGTTCCAGGCCTCTCTGGCTGGCTGGTACCCCCTGCACTGGAGTTCTTCAATCCCAGATAAAATACTTAGAAACACTTTTGGGGATCTGTGGTGGAAAGGAGACGAGGCGTGTCTTTTGGCCTAGCTCATCTAAGGAGTAGATGGCTTGGGCTCCCTCATCTTGTTCTTGTTAGGGTGAAAGCTCTGAGGAGAAATGCAGCTTTTATTTCCCAGCTATTGTCCTCTGCATAAAGTGTCCTCAGGGACCATCATGGTGGATGTGACTAGTCCAGAATCACAGGGCCTGGCCCACATCCCCACTCATTCACTGTCTCTTCCCCTTCCTGAGAGAACTGTGGAGAAAAGGGTGGTGGTCTGGGCCAAAGACAGTGTGGTGGTTTGGGGCATGTGAAGACTGTAGGACATTCCCTAAGGGGGGTTTTCAGCCATAGGATCTGAAAAGAACAATCGAGCAGTTTGCTCAGAGAGCTCTGTAGGGAGCTGGATGTGGCCCACCACTTCCAGCTGTGGGCTCTGTCTTATGCAGCATTGACAGAACGGTGGGGCCAAAATGTCCTCCCATGTTTCAGGGCCCAGGGCCATGTCAAGTGTCTGGCCATGAAAAAGCAGCTGTAGCGTAGTATCTCAGTGATAGCAAATGGCAACGTCACTGGGGGTCAGCAGGACACAGAACCCTCCGGGAGCCTCCCAGGGCCAGGAGAACACCAAAAAGCCCTTGCAAAGAAAATGAGCAAAGCAAGGTCAGGACAGACTGTGTGGCTCCCATTGCAAGGAGATCGCACCCCTAAGTGGGAGCAGTGAGAGGAGACTTCACAGGGCTCCAAGGACCTTGGAACACAGAGTCAGGCACACGCTTCCCACCTCTTGTGGAAACAGTCTCAGGGAAACTGAGGGAGGCAACGAAATCCCAAGTACAGCAACTACAGAGAGGAACACACTGATTTGGAAGAGGGGTCACAGAGGAGTATACATATTGAGATATTGGCAGATAAAAAAAGGAAAGAGAATGGCGGAGCAGTAACTGGAGAGACGTAGGACCAGGGAGGATCGGTCAATTGAATCCATCTGTCTGTTTGTTCATCTGTCCATTCGTCTATCCGTGCATCCATCCATCCATCCACCCACCCATGAACGGGCTGGCTGGTGTAGAGAAAGGGAAGTGGGGGGAGGAAATTTGGAAGGACAAGAGGGGAATAAATGGCAGTGATGGGCCCTGAAGAAGACAGACGGTGCCCATCAGAGCTGAGGTGAAGGGAAGAGATGAGCGGTGGAGGACAGGAAGACGTGCACCTCTCCTGGGAAGTCTGGGCAGGGAGCACGTCTATCCGAGTGGGGCAGGGAGTGGCCAAATTGACACTGGTCAGCTTCATTTTATGCTGCAAAAACGAAACTAACAAGCGAGAGCATATGAAGTAACACGTTCCCTCTACCTCCTCAGGATCTTCCTTTTCTCACCAAATGTCACTCTCCAGAGGTAACTCTGGTCGATGATGTAGTTTGCACACTTCTGGGGCATAATTCTATCTGTCCAAATGAGATTCTACACTTGATTCACAACTTTGTTTTTTCCCCACTCAATGTAGGTAAAGACACCTAATTCCTATATGTAAATATTGTTTTCTCGTTCTTTATCATGGCTGTATTGTATATAATATACTTAGTTAATAAAGATTGGGGGGCACATTCCCAAGTGGTAGTCACTGTGTGAAAGGGGGGACATTCAGAAACGAGTGAGATGTGATCCCTGTTCCTCTAGGTGCTCACAAGAGAGCAAGGAGAAAGATATGTAACAGAAGAAAGTCGTGGCGTAACAATTTAAGTGTTATAAGAATTATGGACAAAGTGCTGTAAGAATATAGAAGAATACATTTTCAAATGAAAGAAAGCCTTATCTTTGTTTCAAATAAGCCACTCAACAGGGTGTATAGTGGTAAAAGTGCCTGCCTGAGCCTGCAGATAAAGTATCAGAAGTCTAATCTGCACGTTAATCTGTTTTCTCTTCTTTCTCTGTCCACATCCACCGGGGAGGCAGGTGCAGCCAAAGAAATGGGAGCCGGGGGTCTCTGGCCATCGAGCTGGTAACAAAAGCTCTTATTGTGGGAACGATGGGGTCGCTGAGTTGACCTAATGCAGCCCCCACACCACAGAGAACTGTACTGAAAGTACAATGTCTCAGCAGCCGGACAAAACCTTTCCACCAGCGTTACTGGAGGGGTGTGGAGAAGGGGGGAGGAAGTGACAGACCTAGGAAGAGAATAAGTGAGGATGGGGAAAAGAGGGGAAGAGGAGAAAGAAACAGAGGGAGGAAAGCAGGGAGAGAAACAGGGAAGAAAGAGTGAAAGGAGATGAAAGAGAAGAGAAAAAAGAAAGATCAAGTAAGAGAAAAAGATACACATGCACAGTATGAGAAAGAGGAGAGGTGACGGAGAGGGGAGAGAGGAAGAGAGGGAGAGAGAGATTGAGAGAGAGAAAGACAGAGAGCGAAGTCTAAATTAAAGTTAAACGCAGCTTCAGTTGCTGACATGTCAGTTCTCATTCAGTTTTCCTAATTGATGGGATAGAGGCGGATCTTAATTGGCGATATGTGGAAATCAGCGTTGATGGCTCTGAGATATTGGAGTAAAAGAATAAAAAACAAAACTGGGAGGTTTCAGCCTCATTTACCTTCTAGAACACTTTCAACACAGAAGACATCAGTAAAAAATGTCAGGAATGGCCCCCTTGTTAAACTGTGACAAATGATACATGTGCTTGTTCAGTCGCCTCTATTGTTTCACTTCTTTCTCCTGAAAGAAGGGGGCGATGAGGTTCCCCTTTGGGAGGAGACACGGGACAGCTAGACCTAGAAAGGGGAGGACTGGGCAGTTCTTCCAGAAAGAGAAACTTGGGGAGGCGGTGGGTGAACAGGAATTCTGTTAAAAACAGCAGTGTTGAATAGAAAGAGCAATACACCTTTGCTGAAAGATAATTGGGACTATTCGCTTGGTTTTCCCCAAAGACTTTAAGCAGAAAATATTTGTGAACTGGCAGTGTACCGCAATCTGATGATATAAGCAAGATATTGAGAAACAGGATTAGCATTAATATATTAAAGTTCTTAACAGTATTGGAGACCCATCTTTTCCTACACACTTGAGGACCACTGCAGAGATCAATTGTCTGTATTTATTTCATATTGGTGTCAGGAGGAATGCTTTGATGTATATACATGTGAGTAAATCTAAAAATGTTATAATAATTAAAAGGAAGTTGGAACAAATATAACACAAAAATTAATCTCTTACATTGCCCTTAGTTATACAATTAGAAAAGTTCTTGAGAGTACCATTTGTAATAATAACACAGCAGAAAAACTTAATTTTCTACAGCCTTGTTAAATGTTTTAAAAACATTGCTTAGCGCAGGGGTGTCCAAACTTTTTTCAACGTTTTTCACCAAGGGCCATATGCGGTAAAATACACAAACAGCCGGGCCACTCACTCAAGGTAAAGTACGTATTGCCTCACCTGGTTTATTTAAGTAAACTAAATATATTTTTAGAATTTGCTGTGGGACAATTAAAAATGGATAGCGGGCCGCAGTTGGCCCGTGGGCCGCAGTTTGGACACCCCTGGCTTAGCGCTTTCAAATTACATTGACAATGTTCTCATATGCAAAGCTCTTCTTAAAATACCAGAGGTCCTCTTGCATCTCGAAATGTCTTTACATACTTATTTGAAACCTACCATTGCTTTTTCTCTGATACTCTTTAATTCTATAGCCATTTCTAGCTCCAAAAAAAAAAAAACAACAACAAAAAAGTGGGGGGAAGCATTTCTCAGATAATCTCTGTGCTTACTGAATGCACAGAAATGTAAAATATGTTTACAAGCTTCCAAATGGGCCACCAGAGTTTGCCAGAACCACCTGGAACATTAGACTCTGGGCGGCAGGTTGAGAAGGTAGGAAAGTGAAAGAAGTTTATCAGCCACTCCCTTGAGAAGAACCCTCCGATTGCCTTACTCTTCTCCAACTCTCTTTTTCTGTTTTCCTCATCACCAGGTCAACTTAGCATGATTTTTTTACTGCCTTTTGACTCTCCCGGTCCCACGGCTGGTAAGGAAGCAGACAGATGCAATTAGGCATAACTCTAATCTCTACGGAGGGAAATGGCAAAGCCTGACACGGTGGTGGAAGGACGTGATATCCTGGCAAAGCCTTAACTACCTGAAAATAAGACACTGATTCATCTCAGTTATAATCACGGTACTGCTGGGTGTCATTTGAAACATGGTAATTAAGGAAAATTAAGTAAAGCCCAAAGGGTTTTGTATATGGGAAAGAAAATAAAAGATCAGTAAAATAAATTTATATTATTAGATCATCTGAAGTCTAACTCCTCCTCAGTGCTATTTACCACTACCACAGTTATTATTATTATCATTATTATTATGTTTGTTGCAAGGTACTGAGCTCGTTGCTTTATATGCATTATCGCATTTAATCTTCACAGCAATCCCAGGAGGTGGGCCCGTTATTAATCCCATTTTATTGAAAGCTTAGAAAGGTTCCATCGCTCCCCAAGGTCATACAGAAAGTGAGTGACTCAGCTGCATTCAAATCAGGACCAGCTGACTATATGGCCTGGGCACTGAAACCCTGTACTACAGCTACAAAGGTTTTAGTCCTTAACACGGTATCTTTCAGCCATAGGAGAGGTTGGCTGCTCACCTCAACTGGGGATTAAATATGGTTTTTACTAGGGATGAGGTAGGAGCCTCCCAGAGATGACAGCTCTCACTGACTAGGTACCTCCCATGTGCCAGGATCGGCACAGATGCTCTGAATTGGTGTCATCCCTTCACGTGCTGAACCTGCTGCTTCGTGTGCTCATCAACACACATCCCAAGGTGTGCTTTTCAGTCAGCCAAACACACCAGCGCTCAGCCATCTGCCATTTTACTTTCAGCATTGGCTCAGGCCTTCCCATCCTGTTGACAAGTTCTTTTCCTTCCTTCTCACTGGTACGTGGCTCTCTAGTCCTTCAAAACGTCCCACTTCCCTTGGCAGTCACCCCAGGGTGGGTCATTCCATTGCTCTTTATTTGCATGACTCCCTACGAATAGCTGTCCCCATAGGGACACACTCCCTCACAAAACCAGTCACGCGGAACATTACAAATGAATTCTTCCAGCCCTCCCGGCACCGCGCTCCTTTTAAGTATATGAAACAATGTACATGATGAAGAGCCTGGAAGGCAGAGTGTTTGAAAGCTACAGAATGAGGAATCGCTATAAAATGAAGATCAGTCAGAAGTGAAGAGAGGGATGGCAGCTCTGAAAGCATGGCCTTTGTCAGAGGACAAACATTGATGTCCAGAAGGAGAAAGCACGAAGCGCTGCAGGCCCTGCTTCAGAAAGCTTCCTCCGGACTGTGGATAAGCAACTGCCGTCTGGGTTTTACTGCTTCCCACGGGAGCACATACAAGTAGCACGCTTATTAGCGTTAACTTCTGGCACAGTCTCTGACAACAGCCGGTCTGGGCTTTACCAGTGAGGCTCTGACTTCTCCCCCGAGCGCTGCACATCCCTTCCGTACACCCATGGCCGAAGAGCCTTCCCTCAACATCCAAATGTGGCCATTGGTTTCTGCAGCAAACACATATTCTGTTCACAGACCCAATCACCCACTACGCTTCTACACTTCACCGGAGGACTCTTCATTCTAGAGCACCAGAAATATTGAAATCAGGACATGAAATAACGACCCAGGAAAACAGATGCAGCCACAGGGTCCCACGTACACTTCACCAGCCGTTGTACGCTAGACTGAATCATGTGTCGGACAGTAGTGAACTACATGGCTTATTTAATGAGTTGGACGACGCTCTAGTCTCTTTTCCTGAGACAGGAACTGTAATACAGGTAATGCTCAAAGCAACTGGTCCGTATACAGCAGCTGCTTAAGCAGTGCTCACTTGACAGACATGCAACACGGCCTCAGAGACATCAGCCTCATGCTACTTGTGCTCATTTACTTGGAACTTTCACCCTGAAACAAAATAAGGTTTCAACCAGGCTCAAGCAGGACAATATTAACTAGTGAGAGCAAAGGCTGGACGATATTAGCTGATACCCCATCTACTGAGTCACACAGATTGACAATGACCCTCAAGGTCAAGCTATTCTACTTGAAAATTGCAACGCAATGAGACTGTATATATTAAAATAAAGCATCTATACAAGGGCCAAGCTCTAGATGGGCAGTTTTTCAATGCGGACACATGTGATTATATTCCGGTGGCATTAGGTAATCCAGTGCTAAGTATGGAAATGCATAGGCTAAGCTGTTCCGTTTATTGTACCAAAAACAATGAGTAGCCTTGAGGGCATATTTTATTGCTTCTCTGGCTATACGGTTGTTGATCTCATCACAGTAAGATCTCAACCAGAAGTTATTTATTGACATAGTATCAGCCATGGGCTCGGTGGTCTGCAGAGCGGCAGGGAGAGGCATGGTACAGAGAGTAAAATGGGGGCCAGCATGATGGGACGCTCCCCAGAAACTTGACCTTCTCCAAGAATGCCGGGACTCTTGGATGGGGCAAATGCAAAGATTTCCGTCCGTGGCACTAGAGGCCTGGTCCTAATTCATGCCAAAGAATGAAATGCGTGATTTGGGGAAAACAATTTTTTTTTCTCCTCTCTGAAATCTAAAGCACAATGTCTCTGGCCATGTTGGAGAGAGAGAGAGAGAGAGAGAGAGAGAGAGAGAGAGAGAGCGCTTTTGAGCATAGGATGAGGTTTCCATAAGTGATTTCTCAAGAGATCGTAAGGGATGAATTTCTACAGCACTAATTTATGCTCTATCCTTGTTCTTGTGACAGACGCAGTTTCCATCTGCTGCAAAATCTCCTGTCCCAGGACAGTGGACTCATCTGAGGACAGAGCATGGCACTGGGGACAGGACAGATTCCTCACGAGGGCCTCAGCTCCAGACACAGGGTGCTGGTAAATGCACCGGCCGACAAGGCAGGCAGCCTGGGTCTGACAGCCCGACCTTGGGCGGGTTATCGAACTTGCTGAGACTCCCGTGTCAGCTGTTAAGTAGGGATAATACAGCTACTCCCACCTCATCTTTCTGCTTGTTAAATGACAAGGCCCCTGCAAAGAGCCCTGCACAAGTTATCCCTGCACAGAGTGGCCGGCAGCGGTGGCTGTTGGGGGGCCTTCTGTGTCCCATGTCTTTGCTCAGCAGAGCAGGGAAAATAACCAGATTGGACGCTCTTTCGGTTCACAAGCAAATGAACTCCATCTGCACACTGAGAAATCATCATAAGAAGTCTTCCCACCACCCTTCTCTGCCATAGGAAGACTAACCTGCATGAGCAGCTTGTTATCGACCATCACTGTTGGGACAGGGTCTGAAGGTTGCTAGGGGGACATGCATACAAAGTCCCAATGACACTCAAAAGTTGACACTCAAAAGTTTCCTACAGCCTGGCCCTCTCACCTGCTATGTCCCCTGGACAGTGAATCCTGCCTGTCTCTCTGTTGAAACTGACCCCTCCTCTCTCATCGCTGCCTTGGTCTTGGTCACCTCCCACCAGGACCACAGCGAGGACATCCCAACTGGTCGCTCTACTGCGGTCTGACCCCTTCAATTTCTCAGGATGAGTCCAGTGTGATCTTTCTAAAACTCAGATTTGATGTATGCCTCCTGCATAAAATCCTGCCTCAGTTTTCAGCACTGAGAAAGGTCCTTCAAGGCTTGCACCCTGCCTATCTTTCTAGGTTCCTCTTTTACCACTTTCTAGCTCCCTCCCATCTCCCCTAACCCCTCACCCCCACCCCCAACCGATAGGCAGATGCTCACTCCTTATACATTCAAGAATGTCCCATGTCCCCTGATCTCTCATGCTTCTCTGTCTTTACATATTCTAGTCTCATCGCCAAGATTGTCTCTCCTACTGTCATAACCTACTAACTCCTCCTTCAAGGTTCTTCCCAGGAATCTTTCTGCATCCTTCCCAGGCCCCGTCTGGCTCAGGTGCTTTTAGGAGCACTTGCACGTAGAATTCCATGATAAAGGAAGCAGGGTAATCCTCATACAGCGCCACAGAAATGTCTTGGTAGCTCCTTCTCTCCCACAAAACTGATGTGAACAATTTGTAGGCCTTATGCATTAGCTGTCCCAGCCCTGAATGTCTGCAGAGACGAGCAACTGTGCAGCCTGTCCCCGTCACCTGGCTGAGCCTGGCAAGGCGAGGGTTAACAGTCCCGGGCTGCTCTCTCTGGCGCTCACAAGGTGGCCGAAGTTGTATTGAACTGTAACCCAACCCAGCATTCCTCTTTTGCTCCCTCCCCTCCCCTTTGTCTCAGGGACAGCATTTTTACAGCACGACCTCTGGAAGATGACAAAGGTTCCTAAACTATGCATTTCGTTTTTAACTCTCTTCCCACCCACCCAACTCCCCCTTTGCACAAGAAAAGAAACGCTTCCCTAATCAAAAGTAGATTAACTCTCACCCTTTTCTCCACGTGCATTTGCATTTGCAACACCATTGAGGAGGCTATAAACCGACCCCCGGGTTGAGCGATTTATCCACTGCTGCATGGAAGACGGGACAAAGGCAGCCGTCTTTTCAGCAATTCTGTATTTATTGTAGGCTGCTGCTAGAGGCCCGGGTGGGTGCTCCCCTGACTCATCTCCCACTTAAAGCGTTCTGAAAGGTTAACAGCACAACTTTAAGCCCCATCGTAAAGCTAAAGGAACACTTGTAACATTTCTTGTTACTCCAAAGAGAAAAGAAGGCTTGTTTCAGAAGAAAATATTTTAAAGAGTATAAAAGAATGGCTCACTCTGCCTCCCGCAACACACACACACACACACACACACACACACACACACACACACACACGTGTGCACGCACAATGCTCTTTAGACAGCAGCATGTGGAGAAAACTAAAGAATAATCTTGCCTCAGTGTGATTTTGTCACTTGAAACCACAGACCTAAGCTGCGGCCTGTCTCCATTTTTTGTGTGGCCTACTTTGGGGTGGGGAGGGGGGTGGGAGGTGCCAATGATTCAAGCACAAGAATCATTATGGATTCTTTTATATTAGTGTATATAACAAATAATCTTCACATTCAGAACAAGTATTCCACTTTGTTTTGGGTTGGGGAGATGCTTGCAATTTCTCATCATGCCTTCATTATTTTCGTAATTCCTCCCCTTACAGAGGAAGGATGATTCTCATTTTTACAAAGTGGCATCTCACTTTTGTTAAGGGATCAGCTATTGTACGAGAATTTTCTCTAAGATAACTATAACTAATGAAATTCTGATACACATTACAACATGGATGAATCTGGGAAACATTATTCTAGGTGAAATAAGCCGGGCTCAGAAGGACAAATATTGTATGAGTTCAGCAAATTCATAGACAGAAAGTAGACGAGGTTGCCGGGGGCTGGGGAAGGGGAGAATGGGAAGTTACTGTTTAATGGGTACAGACTTTCTGTTTGGGATGATACAAGAAAGTTCTAGGAATGGGCAGTGGTGATGCTTGCACAACACCTTAAATGTGCTCTATGCCACGGAATTGTATACTTAAAAATGGTTAAAATAGTAAATGTTATGTTATGTATATTTTACAATAATAAAAAACATTTAGAAAGTCAGTTATTATAATTTAATAATGACTTTGTTTATGAAGGCCAGGATCAGACAATATATTTTAGGTGCTATATCAAGCATAGTGAAAACTTTTCTTGCTATTCACGTATATCAGTAAGGACACTGTGGGCCATAATTCACACGTAAGATTCACAGGGTGACTGAGGGGCGTTTGCGCCCATTCTAAATGGCTTCACATGAATTAATCTACTAAGGAGTTCTTTCCTCTGCTCCTTAGTGCTGTCACATCCACCCCTTCCCACCCTCGCCCTTCGCTGGGGGCTAGGAAACTAAATGCTGAGGTTTATTTTAAACACGTAGGGTAAATGGGCTCTTAGTGAGAGCTTGGGGCCTCTCTATGGGCAAAGACACAGGATTTACTGTTTGGATTTGAAATATCTATTTTGGTTGCTCAAAGGACTTACTTATTTCCTGGTTACATTCTTGAGCGCTGAGGCTGGAGGAGATGCACTCTCCAATCCTCTTTCGATTTCGGCTGTGTCTGAATTAGACTCGTTGACAAAGGATGAAGCTGAGGTCAGATTGGTCATTTGTCCCTGGGCACACAGCGGACTGTCAGCGTGGCACTGGAGCCCAGGCCAGCGCTCTGTCCCTTAAATCAATCTCACTTTGATTCAGGTCAAATAAAAATTCTGAAAATAATTTTACACCACTATTGCAGCCCTTTGTGATGTTAGAAATGAATTCCAACTCCATGTAGGTGTGCCAGGTAAACTAAAGTCCACAACAAGATATATCCTCTTTAAATTGCACAGTTAAAATAAATTTCTGAACTAATTCTTTAACATAGATTAGCAATCACAACAATATTATGATAGTTTAAAACTTACCAGAAATTACTGGCCTTGTCCAAATAACACCAATTAATACTAATAATAATGTAATAGCTCTCATTTGAGTGCTCACTGTAGGCCTAGCCCTTTGCTAAGCATTTTGCACAGATAATCTTATTTAATTTTCACAACAATCCTAGTATTCCCATTTTACAGGTGAAGAAACTGGAACTCAGAGAAGTTTAGTAACTTGTCCAAGATCACACAGGAAAACGGCAGAGTCAGGATTTGGATTCGATTCTTGCAGATTTTAGCTTTTCATCATTTGTGATATTCTACAGGGGATGGGGGAAGTAACTTACGCTGCCTTTAAATGTCTGCTGTTTGCTTTATAACAAAGGAGGAAATAATTCTCTTTAAGACTGTGGACCTCACTGTTGATTGTCTACTGGACTCTGGAGAGCTCTAAGAAAAACTGCCCCTCCCCCACCCCCGCCACCACCACCATTGGATTTCATTAGTCCAGGGTGCAGCATAGACGGTAGGAGTTGTAAAAAGCTCCCTGGTGATAGTCAAGTGCAGCCTCTGCTTTAGACAAACCCCGACTTTTGGGCTGCTCCTCCTAACCAGGCTTCTTAGATGATAACTGGTACCCACTTTGAACCTGCATATGAGGGTGTACTCTCCTTGGTGTGAATCTAGCCGCTGTCCACCTAGCGAATTGCATGATCCTCATAAGGGATCTTTATGATGTTGTAGCTTCTCCTATTTTTGAAGTAGGGATTTTCTTTTAGTGGATTTTCTTCCCAAATGGAGTTGTTGAGCATTCTAGATAATTTTGAATGTCAAGTAAATGTACACATATTACCAGTCACCTTCTTTACCTTATTCCTTTGTAAATAGGACCAGGAACTGCAGAGCCAGCTCCTATCTCAGAACAAGAGTTGGCCAAAAAGGGTCCAAGAGTATCCAGTGATCTGTGAGTGATCACAGTGGACTAGTGGGATCACAGATGGACTCTCGGGTCTCGCAGGAGACAATTTCTCACCCTCCAAAGCTGCCTCTACCTGTGCTTAGGGGAAAAAGGGCAACCTCCCAGGTTGCTTTCGACTTGTCCCAAGAAGTTGCTAAGGAAGTTATCCTGATTGTTTCCTCTCTGTATCGCCGCTCCGGGTTTGTCTAAGCGAGGTGGTGGCTAGATGCAGGAATGACAAGCTCTTCCCTTCACACGTGTCCACACCAATTTTATCTTTGTCAATGGCTGAGATGTAGGAAACTGGGCAATACAAGTAATATGTTTCCAGAATATTTCATTAATAAGAATGTATGAGGACGCTCCTTAACTGGCTACATAAGGAGCACACAATAAATGCTTCTTTTTTTTTTTCCAGTTGTTTCCAAATTAAATGGATGGGAGACAGGACCTCCATAGTCAGCTGCAGGGCCTACAGCTTGAATAGTTATAACCTGTTAAGTGCTTCCACTGTGCCAGGTCTGTGCAAAACACCCTATGAGAATGACCTCATTCTATCCTCACTACATCCTGTAAGGTATGCAATATCTCTTTCACTTTAAGACGAAGGAAACACAGGTTACAGAAGTTAAGTAATTGTTCAAGATCAAAGGTACTTAAGTGACAGAACTAGGATTGGCATCCAGTTGGAAAAATCACTTGTTCTCTGAACAGCCGTTTCCTCACCTACAAAAATGACCAGGTAGGATGAAATACTGCGTTCAGCACACATTTACTGATGGCCTATTAAGTGCTGATTGCTAGGAATACAAAACTTACCAACACACCTCACCTTTTCAGAATTTAGTCAGCCCTCACTGAGTGATTTTCCAGTTCTGAAATTTGGTGTGATTCTACTTAATCAAAAATTCGGTGCAACTGGAAGCAATCTAAGTGTCCATGAAAAGGTGAATGGATAAACAAAATGTGATATATACATACAATGGAATATGATTCAACTTTAAAAAGGAAGAAAAGTCTGACACATGGTGCGGCATGGGCGATCCTAGAAGACATTATGTTGAATGAAATAAGCCACTCACAAAAGGACAAGTACTGTGAGCCCACTTATATGAGGTATCTAAAGCAGTCAAATTCATAGAAACAGCAATTAGAGTGGGGATTAGCGAAAGGGTGAGAGAAAGGGGAGTTATTGCTTAATAGGTACAGAGTTTCAGTTTAAAATGAAAAGAATTCTGGAAATTGCTTAATACCACTGAACTGTACACTTAAAAATGATCAAGATGGTCAATTTTACGTTATATATATTCTACCACAATTTTTAAAAAATTAACACAAGATTGCCTGAGGCTGGGGGAGAAAAGAGGTTGAAGAGTTATTATTTAAGGGGTACAGAGTTTCAGTTTGGGGTGACAGAAAAGTTCTGGAGATAGATGGTGGTATAGTTATGGGATAATGTAAATGTACTTAATGCCGTCAAACTGTACACTTACAATGAACATTTTATGTATATTTTACAATTAAAACAGATTTAAAAAGTTCCATGTGAGGTGTTCTGCAGAACAATGCTCTCCACTGTAAGTGGCAACGTAGTCTTGGTGGGCAGAGGGGAAATCGGAAAAACAAATGATCAGGAAAGAGTTAACTACTAAGTTATATAGACTGACAAGCCATGTGTAAGCCCAGCTGCCTCTTCCTTCTCTGGGTCTTACAGAGCAAGGCTGCTTGGACACACATACTGGCAGTGGGCTGGTCACATGACCTGGGTAGTAAATTCTTCTCTGTGATTAGTTTCACAAGGTGCAAGCAGCATCTATTCTTTGGAAGAAATTTCTGGCAATGGGAAACTTCTCCCAACTGAAGGTTGGTGTGTTTAGAACATAATTTCCTGAATTCTATAATTTTCTACCCACTCAGTATAATTGAATATTCAAGATGGCACACACCCAAAGGGAGCGTGATTCTAACCCAACTGAACAGGACCTGTTTTAGCAAATCTTCAACAGAATTTTGCCCACGGGCAGTCTTTGAAATATATTAGCAGTACTTTAGCAGCCCAGTAATAATCGCTACTCAGTCACCAGCGTTAACTGAAGTTTTTGAAATGCCTTTTCATTAAAAAGCAAGATGTTGCCTTAAAAGAAAGGCCTGATAGAATGGGAAGGGACCTTTTAGTGGCAGGCAATTTTCCAAGTGCTCGGTCACTCAAAAGGATTGAATGTACTCAGTTATGTCTGTGAAAAGTACAGCTTCTATTTTCTTTTTTTCTGCATTTCATGGTAAGTCGATCCTCTCCTTTAATACACTGTCTATCTGAATCTGCAAGTGTAGGTGGAAAAAATTATTCTAATTTAAACATCAGAAACACTAACACTTACCTCTTAAATCTCCTTGGTGTTCTAGAGTTTCATAGACACCAAATGCTATATAGTTTGTGCAAGAATATTTGACCAAATTGTGCACTCTTTTCAGTAAAAGAAAAATTTCTATTTGTATTTATAAGTAATCACGTTTGTTGGTCCAAGATTAGGGTACAAAGTCTATTTGTTAGTTTTCAAAAATATAAATAAACTCTCCAATTGCTAAGAAAACTTGAAATTCTTTTAAACCATTTTTTTCTTATAAGGTAAAAATAAAGAATGCATTAAGGATATTTGTCATAGTCTTTATTAGTCTACGGAAGCTCATATTTTTTGACAACTGGTATAGCACCCTTCAATCTTTCAGTCTGAGCAAGGAGGTGGAGGGAGTGACGAGACCCATTTATAAGAAGTCATAACCCTCCAAAGAATATGTACGGTCAGTTCTGCTGTGACTTCTGTTTTGAAAACATAAATTTGTTCCCACGATTAATATAGTAGGGAACAATGTGAACTTGATCCAAATTTCCACATTTTGTCTTTGCTTTTAGGGAGGATTTCATCCACAAGAAACAGTGGGTGAGTGTGGAAAACTGCACCCAGCTCCAGACAGCAGCATAGGAATACAAAGACACACACACGCACCTCACAACGCCTACCAACTGCCTCAGTCCACCTGCGTGAGTTGTAAGCCACACCCATCCATGTCAGGTGTAACAACTTCGTATTGATGTCAGGTAACCCTATGTCATAGTAACTCCTAAGCTGCAACCCTGCGGATGGCCTCCTAATTTTTCTTGCTTTCCTCTTAGCCTGTCTTATATTTTTCCCTCTTTGTACTCTGTTCTTTCTCCTCTTTACTGGCCATTTTTCTCACTTTTTCTCTTGCTCCCTTTTGTTCTCTTCCTTTCACACAGAGAGTGGCAGGTATGGGAACCAGGTGGCTTCTATGAGAAAGTCCAGGTTTTTTTCAGGGTGAAATGTCATATTTACTCTAGCAAGTATTTTTTTAACTATTTAACAGGTATAAAACTGCTTCCATCTTTTTTAGATTCCTATCTTTTTTTTTTATGTATTACTGATGATGTCTTTGAGTGTTGTGCTCAACACCCATTTTTCCTATAAGCCCTATTTTCCCTCTGTGATTTTCCACAGTGAGTGACTTTAAGGAACACATGTGTCATGTCACATTATAGCAGAACCAAATGCAGGCACTTTGAAAATTCATATAGCTCTTTCTCTCTATCATCTGTACTCTCTCTTCCTTGAGTCAGACATTTGCTAGGGGTGTTAAAAACAAACCCATCTATAAACTTTCTCAGATCATGAATTCTTGCAACCTGGGAAGAATACCCAACAAAGCCTGACTTGGGGCTTCTAATACCCTGCATATCCTTAGACTTGTCCTCAATTGTTCTTCCGGGCCCCCAGTCTCAAGAAGCAAGTCACAAGTCAGGATTGTCAGGAACTCAAGGGGGCCTTCCCACTGTATGAGATTTAGTATTTCCTGGGGAGACACTGAGGAATGTCACTGCATCCATAATTATTATATGAATTGGTGATCATTATGCTATTGCTACAAAATTCTTAGTAATTTGAAAACTGTACTATAGGGAAAGGGTAACAATATACAGTTGACCCTTGAACAAGGGGATTATGGGTACCACCCCGCTTGGGTACAACACCCAGCTGAAAATCCACATATACCTTCTGACTCTTCAAAAACTTTATACCAGTTGTCCCTCAGCATCTAAGGGGGGTTGGTTTCAGGACTCCCCATGGATACCAAATTCCGTGGATGCTCAAGTGCCTTATGTGAAATAGTACATAAAATGCATATAGTTGGCCCTCCATATCCACGACATTCAACTACGGATCAAAAGCAGTGCAGGTATTTATTGAAAAAAATCCATGCATAAGTGGACCTGTGCAGTTCAAACCCATGTTGTTCAAAGATCAACTGTAAATAGACTGCTATTTATCAATGCTAGATTTATCTTCTACAAGTTCACCTCTGAAAAGATGCAAGTTGACTTCAATTTCTTATGGAAGAGCATCCATAATGATGTCAGATTTGGGGAGGGCCAGGCTTAAGAATGTATTAAAACAATGTTAACACGTTGCTTTTTCATTGTTTATTTTTTCTTTAAGTGCCCATAATTCTCATTTTGGCCCTCAGGATGGCCACAGAAATGAGTTTCAAAGGACGGCAGGGCAGTAACAAGGAAGACATTCAATATTCATATAAACTTTATCAATGTGGCAATAAACTTGCGGCTTCCGAGCACCACTCTATTATATTAAGTATTTGATGGCTTTAGTCCTTTACCCTCATTGATTCACCTTCTCACAAGGTTTCCAGAACACCAGCAAGGTAAGTGAGATGCCTGCCTTTGAACTATGCTAGACCCAGCAGCCTTCTTTTTAAACTGAAATACCACCTATGGTCTTCAATAATTCCAAAGGGTACTATTGTCAGGTCATATGGATAGAAATGGGCAGAAAAAGAAAGGACAGAGGTAATTAGGAATGATGGGAGACAGGACAGAGAAAAGTGGGGGTGACGGAGGCCTTTAGAGGGGAGGGAGGAGCAATAGAAAATGCATTGGTCTTAATCTGTTTCAAGCCCTAAATGAGGAATTCTATTTAAAATACTCTATAGGGTTACTCAGTAGAGAGAGTAACTATCACATCAGCAGTAAGCATCATCAAAGTCTTTCTCTGCGTATTTTTTCTTTCAGTGATGGTGGTGGGTGGGGGATACATGGTATAGGTTTTACAGTGAGGATATTTCAATTGCATATAATATACGGTGGAGACTGCAAGTTCACAAAAGTGTATCCTGCCCTCTTGGGGCACACAGAAGACTACACGTCCCAGCGCTGCTTGTTGTTTGGTGTGGCCACCTGACAAGAGTCTCACCCGGGAAAGAAGGGAAGGGGTGTGAGCCGCTTCTGTGCCTGTCTCAGAAACCTCCCCCATGCCTGTCCCCATGTCGTCT
This sequence comes from Rhinolophus sinicus, assembly GCF_036562045.2. Lineage (NCBI taxonomy): Eukaryota > Metazoa > Chordata > Mammalia > Chiroptera > Rhinolophidae > Rhinolophus > Rhinolophus sinicus. Next base: position 170,383,390 of record NC_133755.1, on the reverse strand, counting down.
TACCCCTCTAGCTGACTGACATGGTACAGAACACAGCCTTGTAAGCCATGTGCTGAAGGTGACAGCCTCATTGGCTTGGGTCCCTGATGACAGCCTACAGGAGCGCCACTCCCACTAACCCAAACACTCACACATGACTGTGACAGGAGGATGAAATGAACTTGTTATATTATATATTAACCCACTAAATAGGGGGGCCTATTTGTTACTGTGGCTTAGCCTAACCTTATATCCAAATCTCTAGAGCAGTGGATCTCAACTAGAGGCAATTTTGTCCTCCAGGGGATATTTGGCAATGTTTAGAGACATCTGTGGTTGCCACAAGTGGGCATAGCAGTGGTTCTATTGGCAGTTTGCTGCTAAGCATACTACGAAGCACATAACTATCCCCCACAACCAAGAATTATCCAATCCAAAATGACTGGGGTGTCGTTATTGCAAAACCCTGCTCTAGAGAGCTTAAAAGAGGATCTGAAAACTTTGAACCCGCTGCTAGATTCTACGAGGAGATTTGTGGTAACAGTGTGGACTAGTGGTAGCAGCAGTGGTCTTTGAGTGACACCTGGGTTCCAGTTCCAGTTCTACCACTAACCATTAGGACAAGTTACTTCACCCTCTGTACATTCACTATTCTTGTGCTAAAATAGGAAAATGTAACAGTACCCACATGATGGGGATGTGAGGATACAAGTGTCTGATATACGGCAAGTGCTCCAATACTAGTTGCTGTTAATATTATTTTTTAGTGCTCTTGTTGTTAAGGCACATTTGCAGAAAATTTAGTAGTGGTGTCTACACAGTGTGTTTACAGCTGTTGGAATCCATGAGGTGATGAGAGTAGTTATAGAGCTTGTCTGCCATGCTTATAAGAGAATCTGACCAGTTTAGGTATTTTGAATAACTTTCCTAAATTTTGACTCAAAGTCTAGTCTCTTAATTAAGATTTGGCTGTAAAGATTTTTATGTAATTGAGTAACCAATGCTGGCATCAGTCATTAAATACTCATGAATTCTTGGGAGCAGCCAACAGCTCCTTTTGCATACAGTGTTTCCCCAAAAATAAGACCTAGCTGGACCATCAGCTCTAATGCATCTTTTGGAGCAAAAATTAATATTACATTTTTATTAAAAATTAATACTAAATAAAACCAGGTCTTACATAATGTAATACTGGGATAATATAATATAATATAACATATACTGGGTCTTATATTAATTTTTGCTCCAAAAGATGCATTAGAGCTGATGGTTCGGCTAGGTCTTATTTTCGGGGAAACCTGGTAGCAGTTCGGCAAACCTCAACTCACTGTACTTTGACTACGCTGCTCACCTTGAACTGTCTCCCATTAACAATGAGTTAGAAGGTGTTAACAGAACATTCAAACAGGGAAACCCATTAGGAATGGAGAGCGATAAATGACCTGGTCCCCGTCCTCCCTCCCACATTAGATTGCAAGGAGTGAAAGAACCACTGCGTTCCCGCCTTCTAAGTTTTTGTCATTGTTCGGGTGGTGAGAGATGAGGGTGATGTAGGATAGGGAGGGCGGGCGCATAATAGCAACACAAACAACAACTATAATAAAGAGACACAAAAATGAATAGTCAGTGAAATTTGGGGATTACATACAACGATTAGATGTGCTATTTGAGGAATCGTTTCTACATAAGCAGAAAACTATGTAACAGGTTTGCTTCTACATTATCATAGATCTTAAATGGTTTTAAGAAAGATCTCATTCACCCATTATGATAAAAGCCCTTGGAGGGAAAACCAAATAGAGACATTGAAATGAAAGTGCTCAAATGCCACGTAAAAGAAAAAGTACATTAAATTGTGCCAAATACTACAGTGGAAGTTCTTTATTAAATCCACCCAATAACAAGCTTTCATTAAAGACAATCCTTGCCAAGTCCTACACTCTAGCATTAAATACATATTTCCCTCAGTATTCAAGAACTTTAGTGTCCATGAACCTCATAAAAAGTGTCAGTATAATAAATGTTATTTAAACCGGAGTGAAAGTAATTGAGTGAGGATATCGGCAAGACACTGAAATCTATGGCAATTCACCTCTTCTCAATAGCCTTCTCCCTAGGTTCGAAACCTTTTTCCTCAGGCCAAGTGTCCTAAGCAGATATGGCTGGTCCAGGGAAGGCCCATGTGGAAACAGTCCTTTACAGCTAAGGGGGAGGGTAACAGAGACACAAATTGCCCTCTCCACACCCAACAAACTTGTCTTTCCAACAGGATCAATAGGAAGCCATCTCAAATCAACAGAGTTGTCCTTGAGGGAGGGGTGGCCCAGGACAAAAGCCAGCTCAGGTTCCATTCTATCCAAATCTTAGTCACTTCAACAGCTCAAGAGCTAGGTCTCTAGGCAGAATAAATGGCAGTCACTGCACAAACTCCCTAGGGATGGTCACTGGGTTTCCTTTTTCACTCTGCTCAAATATGGGAGAAGGCTTGCTTCCCAAGTATAAGAGAGTTCTCCTTCCAACGAATTGGATACCTCTAAGCATCCTTCTCTCTTCCCCTACCCTGACACTGTCTACTATACGCAATAAGCAGAGTCCATGTAGACTAATAAACACAAGAGCTGGGGTGAGGGGGTAGGCAGTGATCGCCATTCTAATCCTTATTTAGCTACAGCTTTTGAACAATGTGGAATGCTTTCAACAAAAATGTGCTTAAGGCTTTGGCTTTTTAAACTTTAAACCTTAAAGCTATAATACTCACTTCTTAGCTTTTTAACACACTGTATGGATAAAGGTACTTGAAAAGGATTTCAGTTCTCTAGAATATGATAGAAAAAAATAAACATGTTACACAATGTTTTACCCACATTTTTCATAACACACATGTCCTCAGCATTCCCAAAGATGATCTAATTTAGCATCTCTAACAGTTCAAAGATGCCATTTTGTAGTAGGGATGTAACTTCTCATTACACAGCATTATATAACATTATCAACTATTTTAAAACTTTCCTAAGAGATTAAAACAGGCCATGAACTATATCAAGGGCCAAATCTCCAGAAGCTCTCAAAGGCTCTTTTATAGATCATTCAGAAAGATTAAAGAAACCCACTCTACCCACGAGAGTCCCTGCTTAGTCAATCTAAGGTCCCAGTAAACATGAAAGAGACCCTTATTTTCTACTTTCCAACTATGAATATTTCTCTCTCCAGTAATTGTACCATTGGCTATTTTTACTTTTAAAATTTGATTTCTATTTATTACCTCATTTTATCTGCGAATGTTATTAGGAGCCATATATAGGAAAGGAAATAACAGCTCCATTGTTCTTTTGAGTAGGAGTAATGGTGAAGACCTCACCTCTCTCTTGCTCTCTCAAATGTCAAGTGTACAAAAGCCAATGACTTGGATGCTGGGCAAAAGAGCAGAGGATGAATTAGCCATGATGGGGGAGTGTGAAGGGGGTCCAGAAAGAAGGCTCTTGGGAGTAATGCAAGGAGCGAAGAGTAATAGGAATAAGAACAACAACATTTTTTAGTTAACTTTTCAGGAAGTATTAGTAATTCATTTCTGAACCCCTAAATGGCATGGGAAAGGAAAAATACCTATATATTTGGGATTATTTTAGTACAGCGGCTCTACATATGGGAAAGAAAGGCATACAACCTTCTTTGCATATGTAATCAACATCTGGGAATCCTATTGCCTAACTAATGTTGGAAGGCTATCTGCTCAGAAATAATCTACTCTGATGATATTGAATATGTCAAATCACATTGTGTTAATGTCTCTTAAATCAGTGTACGATCTTTCACAAAGATGTTCCTGTTTATAAATCCTAGAAACCAAATCTAAACCTGAACTGTGAGGATTATGTATGGATACAGCACACAGATATGTACTAATTATGTGGGAAATTAGTTAAATTGAGAATGACTATTGAAGGATATTAGTTATATAGGATTCAATAAAGCAGAGTACAGAAAGTTCAAAATTATGCTACTGCATAAATGAAAAGTGACTTACCAGTTATTGCTATAAATGATTAGACTTTCTTTTTCCCAGAAATAATACTTGCTGAGAAAGAACCAAGTAACAAGAAGCTCTGCCTTGCTGGTATGGTGAGAGCTTCTCACAGCAGGGTGTTAATGAACAGTCCATATATACACATGGAAAATTACTCTGCCATAAGAAAAGATGAAATACTGCCATTTGTGACAACATGGATGGATCTTGAGATTATTATGCTAAGTGAAATAAGTTGGACAGAAAAAGTTGAGAACCGTATGACTTCACTCATATGTGGGATATAAAATTGAAAGCAACAAAGGAACAATATAACAATACAAACAAAGAAACAAAAACTCATGGACGCAGACAACAGTTTAGTGGTTACCAGAGGGAAAGGGGGGCAGGAGGGTGTAGAAGAGGGTAAAGGGAATCTAATATACGGAAGGAGAACTGATTCTGGGTGGTGAACATATAATGCAATATATAGATGATATATTATAGAATTGTACACTTAAAATCTATGTAGTTTTATTGAACATTGTCACCCCAATACGTTTGAATTAAAAAAATTCTGCATTCGAGACATCGAGGATGTGAGAGAAGTCAGCTACAGAATTGGTTAGACACGGATCAAGGAAAACAGATTTTTAAAAAATTGGCACTTAGTATTTCCAAAGAATACCCATTATAACTGTCTTTTTTGGGTAGAGTTGCTACAAGTGGAAAAATCCAGTAAGTCCTCAATGTCATCATCAGTTCTGCAACTATAAGGGTAATGGTAACAACATACAATCCAACCAATGTTACCAAGGCTAATTGATATCAGTGAGAGTTAATTTCCTACAGCATCTCATCAACGTTACTCTTCATAAAGGAAAGAACTAGATAAAATTGGTCTAACCATTCTGTTAAAAGTTTGATCTTGAGAAACAGAGATGGTCACATAGCGAAAGTATGTGAAGAAGAGGCAGCAATGACTAATCCTTGATTAAAGAGATTCTGACTTTTTCTAGGTGGAGATGGTGGATGACTCAAAGTTTTCTGGAATAAAAAACATCATCTACTTCTTTCAACTTGGGTGCTTCCTTTTATATTTGGGACTTTTCTTTCCAAAGTACACTCTTTCTCAACACCGGTCTTCACCTTTCTCTCCCTATCGTGTTTCCCTGAAAATAAGACCTAGCCAGATCATCAGCTCTAATGCATCTTTTGAAGCAAAAATTCATATAAGATCCGGACTTATTTTACTATAATATGAGACCCCGTCTTATATAATATAATGTAATATAATATAAGACAGGGTTTTATATGAATTTTTGCTCCAAAAGACGCATTAGAGTTGATTGTCCGGCTAGCTCTTACTTTCGGGGAAACACGGTGGTTATATATCACCTCAGATTTTCAATGGATTCATTCAAAATGATTCAATTGCATTCAAAATCATAATGTTGAAGTCACCCATTTAAAATTTTTTCCCCCTACATTTCTGCTGTAGTGAATTGACTAATCTGATTATTTTTGTGAATGACACGGTATAGTCACTCTCAACCAGCAAATTCAAAGGAGGCTGGTGATGACAATTTCCATTTAAGAATTGCTTACCATGTGCCAGGCACTGTTGTAAGAGCTTTCCATATGTTATCTAATCTAATTCTCATAATAATAACCCTAGGGGGCAGGTACTGTTTATTAGTCCCATTGTACAGTTGAGGAAACGTAGGCACAAATTTAGTCTAATACACTGGTCAGCAAACGATGGCCCTTGGGTCAAAGCTGGCCCTCATGTTTTACTGGAACTTCCATGCCTGTTCACTGACATCGTGGCTATGGCTGCTTTTGAGCTACAATGACAGAGATGAGCAGTTGTGACTGAGACCTCAGAGCCCAGAAAGCCTGAAACATTTATGGTCTGTCTCTTTATAGACAATGTCCACCAGCACCTAATGTAAAACATGGTTAATTCATGGATAATGAAAAAAAAAAGGCAAGAACATTTGGACAGCTTGAAATAGAACTTCTACTGAAACTTCCTTAGCAAATATTCTGTCTTGATCGTCTTTCTTGTTATTTTTTTTCTTGTCACCAAAAGAGGATTTATTCGGATAAAAGAAAGGATTGCAATCCGGAGCCTGCAGACATGGTGACTGGCAGGCGAGTACCTTGATCTGCTTTCTTTCATTCATATCTTACCTATTGGTTCTCACCTAGGGTTTACCAACCAGCCTCAGAAAAAGCAAGTGTTCACGGAATCCCAGTTCAGTAACTAAAGGTTTCTCTCTCAGTAAAGCAAGTTTTGATTAGGTGGAAAGTTTCCAAGAAATAAATTTTTAAAAAGAATTGACCAAAGAAAGCTTTGACAACCTTAAATTTCCTAAGAGGTTATATACTAAAATTTTTGGCAGTTTCACAGGTATTTCTTCTCAAGTACAAATGATATCATTGTTGAAATTAAAAAAAAAAAATTGGCCTGGTTTATTTGACATTTGGTATCACATATTGTTTTGGTTGAGCATCAATTGATTTTTCTATTTTTACTGAGAAGTTATGTCATAACTATTTTTAGTAGACACTGTCTGGTTCTATTTGTGGAACTCAACATGCAATCGTGCCTTAGAATTTTTTTTGCTAAAGCTATAAGAATGTATGTATTTGGTAGAAGACATTCTCATCAGCAAATGTTCTCCTATATTCTGAAATATATTTTATTAAAAGTCTAAAACAGGAAGCAGGCACTAAGAAATGAAAGAATTTGGTATTTTACTAGGCAGCAAAGTGAGTGTGCCGTATAATATATACATTTGCCTTTGAAATATTAATATTTTAATCATTACTTGCGAATGAGTTAGCATCTGAGTTGCTCTGATAATTCTTACTTTGTCTTTAAAAACCTATCTATAAATCAAAGTCAAATTAATAATTGAATTTCCAGAGTATGTAATCTCGCACATAAACTGTGCTCAATCTGCGCAAATAATTTTTGCGAACGTGTTTACTATAAAAGTGAACAAAAATACCCAAGGCAAGATGAAGCCCCCAGTTTTTCTCTGCCCCTCACCACCTTCCTCAAATGCCAGCCAATATAGAGAACAGTGCAGAACAGCAGTTCCCAAGTTTGTCTACACCTGGGATCTTTCACAATTCCACCACCCAGGCCACACCCCAGACCCATGAAATGACAGTCGCTGGAAGTGGGACACAGGTATCAGCAGTTTGGGAAGCTCCCAGACACCAGTAGACAGTTGTGATCAAAGTGCAGATAGCATGATGGGCTCAGTTCGGACACACCTGACACCTGCCAATCAGGAGGCTTGAAGTCCTACTTCATCCTCTTTCTGTCAGGCATTCAGATCTTTGGTGTGTAGGAATTATTAACACAACAGTACTGGTGAACGCACTGGTATCAACACTCTTGCTCCTGACACATAATCAATTCGTTAATGCTAATATTAAGAGGATTTTAACACAATGAGTACAGCCCAAGGTTTCTCTTAAGTTCTGATCTGTTTGAACATTCACACCACTTTTGCGGCTTAGGAGACAACGCATCTCCGAAACCTGGCTTCACTTTGCTCTTTATGTTGCAAGCATATTTATCTTGTAAGCATATTTATCTTGCATGACAAACTTAAAAAACAAAAAGTCTGCCTTACCTCTACGATGCTTTTTAAATCTTGCACGTAAGTCCTTTCAGTCTCCAGAATTTCCTGAACAACTCTATCCACGTAGAGGAGCTTGGGGCTGGTGGCTGACTCTGTACTCGTTTTGGTGGCCCCATTTGCCTCCACTCTCCGTGGGCCCCGGGGTTGCCTTTCGCTGCCCTCATCCGTGCTCTGTTGCCCAGCTGGGCTATCCCTCGGCAGCTCACTGCTGGAAAACGGCCTGGCTGGAATCAACTCCAGTTTTATGGCCCCTGCTTCCTTATCCTGGTGAAACAAGCCCAAGTGGCTGTTTGATACTAAGGTCATTCTGCTGCCGAAGGAACCATGGCTGTCCCGAGAAGAGGCAGAGGACGACGTGGAGCCAAAGCTGACCGGGCGGTCGCTGTCAGAGAGCTCCATGGTCTTCAGCTCTTGGGAGTGAGAACGCCTGGCTGTGGTCTTGGGATCTGGAACTTTGGTTACAGCTGATGGCACTTCAAGATGCAACTGGTGCACATCTATATACGTTTAAAAAGAAAGGAAAAGGACACGATAAGCTAGGTAAGCAAGTATTTTGAAATGATATCAAACAGAAAGTTTAAAGGAGGTTAAAAACCCAGCCCAAATGTCTATAGTCATAAACAAAAACGTAACGAGTTAGACGTAGAAGGAAATGGAAAGGTACCCGTGGTAGGTTGAGTTGCAAAGTTAGTTTCTAAAGCATCACCTGGAAGCATGCTAGGAATGCAGATTCTCAGGCACTACCTAGACCTGAACATCAGTCTGCATTTTAAAAGATGCCAACGCCATTTGCATACACATTAAAGTCTGGGAAGCACTGCAACCATTGCTCACAGTGTGACCACCTGGAATGACTAATAGATGCAGACTGGTCTCGATGATCTAAATTAAAGGCTCAGCGGTGGAGGCATAAAGAATCTATAGCTTTAACAAGCACCACAAGTGATTCTTATGTACTTAAAATGCACCCTATGTGATTCTTACGGAATTTTGCAAAACACTGTTCTTCATTTTAAGTACTCCACCAAAACTCCACAAAATTTTAAGCTACCGTTCTGGAGCCACCACTACTCAACTTAATGGATACTGACAATTTTACATTTTACTTGTCTGCAGCATTAGAGAAAGTGTTGCACGGACAATAGTTTTCTAATCCTGGGCAAGAAAAAACAAAATATTAAGACCCACACCCCCTTTACAACTTACCCTCTTACCACAACATTTCTCTGAATCTCTACTTGAAAGCTGACATTCCATTTGTGGTATACATGGACTTCCACTATTAAAGAGTATGCTTGACTAACCACAAACTCCCCATGTGAAGTCAGAGAACATGACAGTGTAATTATACATAATTAAATAATAAATAGAGGGACTCGATTATGAGAAAAATGATGTGTTTTTCACTAAACGGGGCTGTTTGTGTTTAAAAGAGACCAGGAGAACACAATATCTGCAATCAAAAGGTCACTTAATACATGGAAATCTTGGGCCCAAAAAGACCCTACATGAAATTTAATCTTTCAAAAGCTATTTTGGTGAGACACACAAAGTTCCAATCTTCTTCATTTGTCAGGCAGGATCGACATTTCCCCCCCTAATAATGTGATACCAGTTTATAGAAACAAAATGCCTTGCAACAAAGAGTGATTAATTAAATTTACTTCATTTTGGCAGGTTACCTTACCACCAAAATCCATGTTTATGGGCTTAGTTAGAAAAATAGGGTGAAACTTATGTTTGAAAGGTTGTAACAAGAAAAACACAACAAGAATATAGGTTATGATCATTTTTCAAAAGGAACATGAATTCGGTTTGACTCTATCATAAAGCTCATCAAGCAGCTGATACCAACATTGCTACAATATGCAGAATCCATCAAGTCTCATCCTAACTTTTCCTAGATAATTAATAGTTTATATTCATGGCAAATATTAGTGCAAACTTATAATGCAAATATTAAAATTATTGAATATAAAATAAAGAAACTAACTTGGGTCAACAAGAAGGAATGGCAAAAAAATGTGTAGGAAATGAGTAATTTATCAGCATAACCACTACCACATGGTATAAATTTGTTGCAAATTTTTAAAGCTTTTACAATAGTCTTTCTGCTTGCCCTATAACAACTTTATGGCCTATAAAACATGGACTGGTTATAGTAGTTAAAATGCACTTGCCCTACAAAGCATGATCCAGCTTGAGTATGGCAAAAATCCAAGAAGCAGTCAGGCTCTGCAGTGTACTTGCTGCAAAGGATGCTTGCCCACATTTGGGACTGGTGTTAAGGAGGTCCTGGGCAATGCAAAGTAGGAGTAGACACAACAAGGTTTTCTTCCCATTGGCATCCACCATAACTATAACCAGGGGGTTTATCTCACTTTCAGAACTGGGCACTAACTTGGGAAGTACGTGAAGATTCTTTAAGATCCCAAGGGTTCAATGAAGCTATGAGTTAGGACCAAGCATAAGTTGGGTATACTACATATGAAAGCCAGGTCATCTGGAAGGGTCTAGAACAACCTACCCTCACCCCCCCCCCCCCGCACTACCAGCACCACCACCCATAGCTCTTGATACACTGATCTCTAGGGCAAGTTCTCGTTTTCTGACTGACCAGACAAGAATCAACCTTCTCTCCAGTGTAGACAACTATATTCAATAGTTATATATCTGTGGGCAAATACTCATTACCAGGATCAGTGAAAAATGAACACAATAGAGAGACTCGTTTCTTTACTTACTTTGAGTTACTCTAAGTTAGCCAGCCAACATTGGGACTGAGGGATGAAAGATGCACAGAAAATTACCAATGTTTTAGAGGAATCCATGTTGGGCTGCTAGGGGTGATAACGTCTTCTATACTTTCAAAGACAGGACAAAGTGGAATGTGAAACTCTGGTCAACAGGGGATCGCTTCATCGATGAATCAAATACCAACATAAATAGGCCCTGTTTTAAGGAAGGCTTCACACGTTCCAATACCAGATCATGTGTACTTGACCTTGAACAACACAGATTTGAATTGGGTGGGTCCACTTATACGTAGATTTTTTTCAATAAATACCAGTACTATTTTTCTATCTACGATTGGGAGCCTACAGATGCAGAGGGCCGACTGTATGCATTGATCTGCACCATTTTATACAGTGGACTTGGGCAGCTGAGGGATTTTGGTATCCGCAGGGGTCCTGGAATCAATCTCCTGGAAATACCAAGGGACAACTTAAGTTTTGGGGGAGTCGAAAGTTAAATGCTGATTTTCGACTGCACTGGGATCAGTGCCCCTAATCCCTGCATTGTTCATGGGTCAACAGTGTTCTAGGCCACTGGATCAACCTGTTTGTTCTTCAGATTGACAACCAGGCACTTTCATAAAATACAATATTTGAGATATTGTATCCTGAGTATTCAGCCAAGCTTACTGTCCCAAATTAAACACCTTTCAAAATTATCAGTGGCAGAAGAGAAACATTTAAAGCTAGGTCATATAATGGCATATAATATGAGGTTGCATTTGCTAATGGATAACATTTTTTATGTTAATTCATTGCTTAGAAGATAATTATAGTTTCTCACGTAAGGTAATATACCTCATAAAAACTGTCTAGTCTTGTTTTCACCTCCCTCAAAATAATTTAAGATTTCCACCCTGTCTGGCCTATTCTTCCTAATACAACTCACCTATTTTTAATTTTTAATATTTATTTCTGGAACTGTACTATTCAACACAGCAGCCCGTAGCCACGTGTGGCTATTGAGTACTTGACATGCAACTAGTCCAAATTGCGATGTGCTGTAAGTGTAAAATGTGCACCAGATTTCAGAGACTTAGAATGCAACAAAAAAGCATAAAATACCTCATTAATAATTTTTATATTAATTACATGTTGAAATAATATTTTGGAATAGTAGGTTAAAGAAAATATCATCTTAAAATTATTTTCACTGGTTTACTTTTTCTAAATGTGGGTACTACAAAATTACAAATTATATACGTGGCTGGCATCACATTTTAGTTGGACAATGTTGATCTAGAAGTTTCCTAGGTAATTCTATTATTCTATAAGATTTAAATTTATTTCTTCATCTATCTTTGTTCAAATAATAGTGAATGGAGAGGTACATATAATGTACTCCATTCATTAGTACACAATGTTGCCATGAGTAGGGAGACAATCATTGCGTACTAGATTGGGATAACTGATTTCCAGACAGAAAACTGTAAGGCAAGAAAGCTTTTCCTCTTCCTTAGGTGAAAGATGTTGGCAGGTTGTATTAACATTTGGGTAATTTGCTGCTTTGCTTTCCTTTCCTTTTCATAGCCTCTCTCTCTCTCTCTTTCTTACCAAATCCCACTCACAGGGCTAATAATATAACATCTTCTGCAAACTTGCCAACCATTGCTTAATGGCCCATGTCAGTGGGTGTTTTGACGACGACTACCCTAAAATAAGCTGGTTCTACCCACCTTAAGGATCTTGGCCCACCTGACCCTTGGTAAACCTGGAGGAGGTGGTGGTAGAAATACATGCAGAGAGCTGCCTTGGGGTCCTAATGATTCTTACAACTAGAAGTATCATTAGCCGAAAAGCCATCAAAACAAAATATTCCTTCTTGTGCCAACCTCAATAATAATAATAATAAAAAAGGCTACACAGCTACTGTGTAGACACCTTCAATACATTTCGCTTCATGACAAGTCCCTCTCTCTAATTTTTACTCAGTGCAAGAGCTTTAATTCCTTTGCTTGTCTTTGTTTGCGCTTCAAACTTCCATTATTTTAATTGCTCTCCTTTGGAATGTCACTGCCAGAATCAAAAGCAGCTCTTCTTGGCTCTAAGTCGTCTCTCTGACTTAGGGTGGAGGCAGAACTTTCCATGGCAAGCAAAGCCCAAGCTTCCTGTGACCATTGTTTACATGTTGAAGGGGGTGGGGGGACTGACGGGTCCCCAGCGGACCACTTCCTGTCACAACTCCCAGGGACACTTTTACAAGGCGAGGCAGAACTCTAGACACAGCAGGGGCTGAAGGAGTGATCAGGATTTCCAAATTCTGCTCATTGCTATTCTAGGCTACAAATACCTAGTCTGAATTCCTTGGCAGGACAATTGTGAACATCAAGAGAATGTGTCGCACTCAAGACCAATGAGGAACTACCATTATCCAGTTCCCTAATACACTGCCTGTGAGTTACTCAAAGGGGAGGCATGAGAGAAACTGAAGTATAAGCAAGAAGTTATTCTATCAGTCAGGAAAGTTCGTTTAATACACAGCTAGTCCTTGGTAGAGCCTCTACGTTGTGAAAAATAGACTTCATGATTTTTTAAAAAAAGAAGCTAAAAATTTTTAAGAGTCAAAGTTATAAGCAATATACATATTTACATATTTCAAAGACAACACCAGGAATTTGAGGAGACTCCTCCTCCCCCCCCACCTCTGAGATGGTGGACAGCTCAACAGATAAAAGCTGCCAGGGAGCGACAGGAATTTCCACCTCTTGGATTTCTAAAATACCGTGATTCTTGCATGAACATCCACATGTTCTTTAATGCTCAGAGCATTCAATCCAGGGAACAAGATTTTCACACTTATTTGTAGCTGTTTGCTAATGAATAAGTAAAAAATCTTGGTAGCATGTTACTTTCTTAGTTTGACTAATAGATCGTGGTTGTCCAAGGTGTTTACACTAGGGGAAGCTGCATGAAGGGTGTGGAAGGGACCTTGGGACTCATCCTGGCCACTGATCTGTAAATTTAAAAGTTTTCCCAAAAGAAAAAAAAAAAAAAAAAAAGTTTTCCCAAATGACTAGCTAAGAAAAATCTTGTCACTATTAAAGAGTCAGTGAAGCAAGTATTTGAACAAGATTGAGACTAGGAAAGACAGTTTGCAAAAAGACGCTTTCAAACAAGAGGTGAGCGGTTGAATGAGGAACACAGATTCCTTCATGCTGTGCATTCTGATACTAAATATTCAGATAATTTACTAATTGATTCCTATGCTAGTCAATGGAAACTAAGAAGTACAAGGGCCACTATAGCTGAACAGGAATTAAGTTATTAATAGACAGTTAATGCAGCTGATGTATTAGATACATGGCCTTAGCTAGGTGGGGACTCCAGAATTTCCACAGTTGTGGGGCACACAGGCAGGCATTTTGGTTAAAAGGGGACCTTAGGGAATTCCCGTCAGGCTCTTTATGCAAATGCGGCACTTTTTACCTTTACCTTTACTCTCAGCTTTTTCTGTGGCGGTTTAATGCAACTGCGAGTTGTATTTTCCCTTTCAGAGGGGACTGTTAGTTGTCCACCAAAATCCACTTCCCCTCTTCTTTCGTGAGTAAGGACTTGGCTGAGCGTACTTCCCAGCCTCCTGGCCACTAGATATGGCCACGTGGTCAAGTTCTCACTAGTGGAAATGTGCCCCCCTGGGGGCCTGTTTCTCAAGTATTAGACATTGTTCCTCCATTCTTTGCCTTTCCCACTAGAATCCCGATGTGGCAGGGACCGTGCCTGAACCCTCGATGTGACAATGCCTGAGTATGGCAGGCCATGAAGACAGAAGGAACCTCACACTAACTGGGTCTGGACATGCTTTGAGCCATGACATTAAAGTCTGGTTATTCTGAAGCTGATGTGCTAGAGAAACTAGGTGGGGAGACCATACTGATTATGTAGAGAGATGCCCAAGGAAACCCAGCTGTTCTGGGTCCTGCTGTCTGAATGTTTCCAGCCAAGGCACCAGACTTGTAAGTGAGCAGCCTTTGATGACCCCAGCAGTGTCATGTCTGACGGCAACTTCATGGGTTCCCCAAGTCAGAACCACCTGGCACAGCCTCTCCTGAACTCCTAACTCAAAGGAACCTTGAGAGATTACAAATGACTGTTATTATTTCAAGCCACTAGGTTTTGGACTGATTTGTGATGCAGCAAGAGATAACCCAAACAGTCTCTAGTGTAAGAGATTAGCCTTACCATAATATGCTTCTGCTTTAACTCTGTACCAAAATGCTCCTTAAGAACAAGTGAACAAAACACAGTCTCATAGTTCATTCACGTGTCATTACTGTTTAAAAATTTTATAGATGGAAACATATAAATAGAGAGGTTAGGCAACACCATGGTCAAAGTTGAACTATGAATCAGAGACTATAGTTTCTGATTTCGAGTCCACTTTTCTTTGAACTTGTATATAGATTCATACAATGGTAGGGCAGAAAGGGAGCTTAGATATCAGAAAATGAAGGACTAAATATAAGCTACTTGTGTAAAGCACACAGTACCAATATGCCAAAAGGGCTTACACAGTGTGTACGTGTGTGTAAAGGAATGAATATGTACCCAACCATCTATATAGAAATTGCTCAGAGGACCAGCCAGAAATTAAGGGATGACATAACACTCTCTCCTTCGGTCAGAGGATTTGCACTTGTCCCCTGGCTCTGAACCAGCAAGCTTTATATCTTTGGGTTTCTGGTCTCCTCATGTGTACATTAGACAGCTGGACTACATGACTCCCCAAATGCCATCCGACCTTCAGGATATGACTCCAACCCTGAAATAACCATATAATAATGCTACAACTGCACTGCCTGTTCCTAGCTGGAATCACAACATAAGCAGTAACCACAAAATAACAATTTTCTTCTACCTCCTACTAATGCCAGGTCTTGGATGATGATATATATATCACTGACTTACCTACCAAAGGCTCAAAAACTCTGGTTTTAATTTAGATGAAATAATAATCTAGGCCCCAGCTTCACTTTGAGCAGCACCTTCCTGTTAGTGGAAACACCAATCTCAGGACAATAACTAAACATTGATAGTTATATAGGCAGGTTCCATCTGTATAGAACACACTCAGTTCCAAAAACATCTCTGCACAGTTGGAGGGAGGCATCAGGCTAAATAACATCTTCTTTTCTTTTCTTTTCTTTTTTTTTTAAAAAAAAAGGAGGAAGAAGAGAAGAAATCCAAGTAACTAACAATAGCACTCTGAGTAAATAAATCCATCCATAAAGAACACTAAACATTTTCTTAGGGAAAAAGGAGGAGGAAGTGAATTCAAAGTATCTAACAATAGAGATCTGAGTAAATAAATCTATCTGCAAGGTATAAAAAAACTATTAAATGCCATGTCCTTTCAAATCTTTTAAGGGTGTAGAAAATGGTCATAATATACAGTTGAGTAAAATGGGTGGTTTACAAAACATATGTACAGCGTGATCCCAATTTTCAATTTAAAATACCACTTATTTAACATCCACATTAGAAAAAGATGGAAAGGATAGACAATAAAACATTAACTTTGGTTTCACCAAATAAGAGAATAGATGATTTTCCCCCTTTGATATGTATCTGTAAATATCATTTCTCTTCAACAAGTATATTACTTTTATTAAAAAGTTATTTAAAGAAAATCAAATCACAACCTCAGTTTGTAACATATAATTGTTTTAAATTCATTCATTTTTATGTTCAATATGATTAATGAAAGGGAGTGCCAAACATAGACATCTTCTTTGAAATATATCAGTGTCACTAAATTAAAATAGTAAAACAAAATTTAAATCAGATCAGATTCCAATGTGCAACAGCAATGAATATAATCCATGCCTCCTCCCCAGTTATTCCTCCTAACAAAAGTATTTCCTACCAATAAACACTCAAAATGGAGACTTCATTTGCTTAGTCAACTTTGGTTGCCTCTAATACTCAGACTAAATTTCATCACTACAGTTGCTAAGCATAAAATTTGCAAACATTTATTTTGTCTCCCCCTCCACCCCCCATGGGGAGACAGGGTAGCCTGCATGGACCTCATAAAGAAAACACATGAAAATCCTGAGCATGCAATGCGTGGCAACTTAAGATTTTCCTTTTCTCCCGAGTCACAAACATCAGCTGTCTAGATATTTTAACCTAACTTTAAGGAAAGATCAAAACCAAACCAGAACAAAGCAAAAACCATCTAAGACAGACTGCAGTTCAGATGGAGAAAAAAAAAAAATCACCTTCTAGACTAATTCCATTGTTGGATACCGCCTTTCTAATACATCGCGTTTGTAACAGAACAGCTGTAATATCCCAAACAAGCTGCCGTCCCTGCCAGTGTCGTGCAGAAGACACCCCCACCCCCATCCCCACCCCCTACCCCCGCGACAGCTTCTCACCGCAGTGGATCCGCTCCGTCTGCTCCAAGCGGGAAGGAGCAAGTTTGTGGGGGCATCGCTTCTTTGGGGCACATTCACGTCAGCACCTACCTACCTGTGCTCTTCAGAGCTACGCCACGTCGTCTGCCTTCAGCTGATGCAGTGACCTCACCGGGGGCTCAGGCAGGTAAAACAAGAAGCGTTTACTAGTCTGTGCAGCTCCTTTCCCTCGAAATATTGCATGAGTCAGCTTTTATCTCTCCAAACCCAACACACAAAGGCTTTACAAAAACCTGATTTGCAACTTTCTCACTGCCTATTTCCCCCTAGTGAGCAGACCACAGACTTCAGCATCACTAAGAGCCTTAAATGAAACATGACATCATTCAATGGAGAAACAGGACAATAGACCCTACTGTGGGTAACTTGAAAATGCACACTTCGCTGAGCAACACCCCCTCCTGCCATTCTTTGGTGAACATCAAATACAACCCACACTCTCCTCAAGCTGCTCGGGCTTCACCTTCCTGGCTCCCGCCACCATTCTCATTCAAGTCCACAAAAGAAGCAAGATCTTTGCAGCTCTGGTATTTCCAAGTTCACTTCCTGAATTATAAGTTTGTTTCAAAATTAATGGACACATCTTTCACACAAGTTTTACAGTGAAGTTTGCAGGTGGGGGCCGGGTAGTAACACATGGAAGGAAGTTTGGATACTTAGTTTCCATTAACAAGACATTTAACACAGTTTTAAGGAAGCAAAGTTAAGCAAGAATACATTGAAGCCTGACTTTTTAAAGAAACAGTTTAAAAATCTATCTGTAGACAAATACCGAAAATGTAAACTTTACAGGCGTGTCTTAGAAAAACAGTTACTTTACGCTTGTGTGTATTCATAAGTACTGAGTGGTACAGACAGAATGATCTAACTCCCCCACTTTAGTCAGAGAGACCTTCAAATTATTTTGGGTTTTGATTTCCCTAAGGCTACCTGTTCTTAAAATGCTACACCTATTTTTATATAATGATTCAAAAGGTTCATATTTGAAAAAGATACTGAGTTTTTCAGACGAAGATCTTCAGAAGCACTAACAAGTTATTGAAAACTGATACCATTACAGGCTCACGATGGAGCTGAAACTCAAAATAAGGATTATGCCCATGTATAGACACCTAAAACCCAACTATTTCAAAGGATCAAAATCCTTTAAGTAGAAGTTCCATTTAAAGCATTCATTTGTGGTTATTGAAAATAACATTAGTTGACCATTTTTAATGCAGCTATCACACCCATTAAGTGAATTTAAACTAACAACATAATAGGATAATTTGTTTTAATGCCTATTTCCTTCAAATAAGGCTGAACATATACAGGGCTACTTAAGTAAGCCTTCTGGATGGAAATTTATCAATCATTTCAGAAGACAACTTGTTGCAATGATTTTTCCCTCACAAAATTCACCAGTTTGACAGACATCACTAAATTATGGGTGCTGAGAAGGCATTTTGAGAAGAAGCATCCTCCTCGGGTTGTGGGGACTCTTAATCCTCCATTCTGAGCTCGGTAGAGATCTCCCCCCCACAAATGACGTCCCCCAGAACCTCTGTTTCTGCTTAAATAATAGTCAACTCAGGTCTTACAAGCTCCACCTGAATCTACCGTGATCATGCCAGCCCACTGATCTCCCCAGTGGTTTAACAGCTATTTATTAGACTTACAGTAAGTATTGTGTGTTCTCACAGTGAATTCTTTCCAAGTTGTCTGTGTCTACCCTGGATTGTCAGTTTGGGAGCTAGGAATCTTCCTATCCTGTACAGCTGATATTCAGGTGGAAGATACAAAGACCTAAATTCTGAGATGGGGTAGTTTATAGACAGGCTCCTGGCTGCTTGACTCAGTTGTTTTCTGTGCATATCCTCAGACAAGTTCATTACTTGTATCTTCCAGTAAAGTATTGTTGTACAATTCTTGAATTTTTATTTTTATTTTTGCCAAGAAACATGTTTTTTAAAAGCTGCTTGGAGTGTGGATGCTGGGCAGCCTGTAAACTTCTACATTGGACAAGTGACTTGGCTTCGAAGGACAGAACAGGCCATATGTGGTTCCATGGGCCAGTCATTTGTTAGTCCACCTGCGATCCCTGCTTTCGCAAAATCATCAACTTGTATCAGTAAAGACCTTTCCTATTACTTGCAAGTAACTGAAACCACTGTATCTCCATCCACAAACACAAAGGGTTCATAGCATTTTGAATGTAGTTTTTTAAATCATAAGCGTTTTTAGAGCAGGGAAAACAACACACACACACACACACACACACACACACACACTTTTTGCCTTTATATTTATCCCAGAACTAAGTATTTGCTGAATGAATTAACAAATGAATAGAGCATAGGGCCCTGGGAAGGGCAACATGGACACATAACAGCAGAGAGAAAAAGAAAAGGGAAGCGAAAGTTCCATTTCTTGAGCAACATTCAAGGCTCTCTCACATGAGAGCAGATGAGTGTTCTATGCCTCAGTATTTTCTCAAGGCCTCTGTTTGTCCCACGGTAGCTCTGCCGTGGTCTTGCTTTCCAGTCCTTTCCATCTCATATCCCACACACAGGTTACACTGCAGTATTTGCAGCTCTTGCAGGGACCCTGCTGTCTTGCCACCAGCCTTTCGTGCATACAACCAAATAAATCCCAAGACATGCAAAAGGCACAAATGCAGCATCCTTGCTGCTTCTTGCTGCATAATTTATTTGCCAGTAAAGATTGTTTTTGCTTAGCAAAATCTCTTTTTAAATGATAGTGAGATTGGCCCCAGGTAACATGCACATTTATGCCTTATTAGGTGAAAAAGATACTCCTATGGGAAAGTGGCTTTCCTCGCATCACTGGTTACACACACAGTCAGAAAGCAGGAGTGGCGACCCAGCACACGCAAGACATGCCGACAGCCAGCAGGACACAATCCAGCCAGCGAGCTAAGTGTAGGCCAGCCTGTGGCCTAATTGGAGGAGGACCAGCGAGCCCCGCCATTTAAAAACATCCCTTCCCAGAAATCAGCCATACTGCCTGGAATTCCACTATGAGAAACCAGCCCTTCTGGTGTCAGGTAGAAGGTGTTAGCTGAAACTCTAATATCCCCTTGGAATGGTTATGGATTTATAATCCCCAGCAGTGTGAATTAGTATCCCTCTGAGGTGATTAGGTCTTTTAGGAAGGAGACCAGAATGGGGTCTTCTGGAAGGGCAGGGGAGGCCGCTCTAGCATGCAGCTCTGGGGGGCTTGACAAGGTCTGAGCTAATTGAGATACTCTGCTGACATTGCAACCAGGCAACAGCTCCAAGAAGCTGCACAATGAAGGATGAAAGAACGACCAGCAGAAAGAAAAAAGGGCAAAGGCATGCATACATGTTTGGGATTCCGGAAAAGATTTCACTTCATACAATCCCTATTGAATAAGGCTGATTTAGAAAATAATCTTACATTTTCAGATACAAAGGCACTAGAAGTTATAAGGGGTAGTTCAAAACACAATCCATAGTTCATAGATGGAACATAATTTAAATGCCGGAGGAGGGGGTGAACTTGTTTATCTTTTGATTTAGACGCTGCCATTGTGACACATTTCCCAAGACACAGAGTAAAACCAACTGTTTTTCTAAAGCACAGGCCATTGACAAATATTCTTAATTTTTTCAGTCTACTTGAACTTTTTTCTTTGAAAGAAAAAGGCTTGAGATTACATTTCTTAAGTGCATACCACAGAATAAATGTGATAAATATTAAAGTCAACTGCATGACAAGAGGTGCCACACATCCCCCCTGAGTGACATCTTTTAGGAGGAACACACTGACCTTTGTCCTGAAAAGGGAGACGTACCAACACCTTTCTGAACTGCGGTGGCTTATTAAAAATCAAAAACACTCTTCTAGACACTCTACTCTAAACCCAGAAAATGTCACCAACTACAAATTCTGCCTTAGTATTGTTATACAAAGGAAACTGTATGTTTCCTTAAACAAACTAAACAGCTAATCTGGTTCCCCCCCTGCAAAATGACTGTTTTAAAAGTGAAATAATTTTAATGGTGAGTTTCTCTTCACAAATTTAGAAAGTGTTGACTCGCAGCAAAAGACATAGGTCTAAGGCAGACAATAGCACTCAAGTATAGGAGAAATAAAATGAAAGTATTATTTTTTTGTTCATCCTGGAGTATTGAATCTAACAATGGAAACCAAACCATAAATAATAAATAGTTACTTAAGTTCTGCAGCTGAAAATATAATTCCTCATTCCCTGTTGCACTAAAATGTCAGTAATGAGTCACGGTCATAAGAATGTTAGAAAACAAACACATGAAGCCCATTATTGACAACACTTTTTCACGGCCCACCCTTACCTTGCAATCAAGTCCGGTTTCACTTCCTCATATATCAGTCTGCTACGACACCCAGACACCCAGCCGAGATGGCCTGGAAGGGCACACATCTTGGACTCTGAAACGTTGTGGTTTCAGGAGTTCCTCCATCGGCTCATTTCTCTGCTTCTAGGACAATCACTAGCTCTATTTTTTGCTCCATTCTTTTATTAGGGTATTTGGGTCTTTATCGTTCAGAGACAATGAAATCAAGTCTCAGTTATTTCTGAACCGAAACATTTTTAGATATCAAGCAAGCAGTATGTTACAAACAGTCTCTTGCTTTCGGTAAGAGATCAGTCCCATCTTTAAGGACACCTGGGAGGACTCGCAGGGCTGAGCACAAAGAACTAGTTATTCCTCTAAGAATGCAGTCTGTTTCCAGACACATTTTTCTCTAGGAGATAACCCACATTGAATCCATTCATAACTGAAGGCACTTAACACAATCTATACTTTTGAAAACACGCTTTAAAAAATGTACTTGAACTTGCAGCAGGGGGCTTGGATACTCTGTTGAAATCTTGAAGCAGTATTTTCCAAAATAACAGTTAACACAAGAATCAATTCCAGTTTCAGAGTAACAACGACGGAGGTTCATAACCTTCCCGTGAACGTGCACATCCTGGCACAGGACAGAGACCAGCCCCCTGGCCAGCCTTTCCCCCACAGCTCCAAGGCGATCAAGTGGTAGGGAGGGCCCAGGCCAACACCGCCAGCTGCAACCCCGTCCTGCAGACCCTGTGATGGTGGGTTCACAGAGACAATTACCGAAAGCATCAGTCAGTGGTGAGGAAAACTTGCAGGGGACACTCAGACAAGAGGCTCAGAGCAGTTCTGAGTCAGTCTCTGAGCTGGTTCTGAATCTTCCCCACAGCAATTTCCATGTCTGGGATCACCACCATGAGCCTTCTTCCCCCAATCCCATGGCCATTTTCAAAGTCCCAGTGGTGGCCATTGTTTGACCTGACAGCAAATGGATTTATCCCAGGGAGGCTATCTAACTCCTAGAACCGAAGTGGGGTGGTGTGAGCTTCTATTAATTTGGCTTCCTGAACCAGCTCATGAGGATGATATTTGTAAAAGGCCAAGTATGAATCCCACTCCAGGAAAGCAGAACTTGTTCTTCTCTAAAGGAGCTGAGATGACTTAATACTTTCCAGGACCTTTTTTTTTTTATTTAAAGGAGGTGATGGGCCCACTAACCTGAGGTATAGTATGACGAGGGTCTTAAACAGCCATGTGTCGTCCCATGTGTAGTGATCTTTGTCTTTCAGAGCGATGGCACACACAGCGACAGCACGCTGACCCTTCTCCCTCTGCACCTTCCCTCTACTTGAACTAAGAGCATCCACTGCTTACCCTTGCTACCTGGGGACCGACTCAAAGCCAGGTTGCATGTAGGGCACAGCAAACAGACGTGGGCTTTGCCGTCTGGAAACTCCTGTTGAGCAGGACTGGACACGCATCAGATAAATAACGACAAGTGTGACAGGTGTTACAAAGCTGTGTGGGACGTTGCCGATGTAGTAAGAACTGTGTACATAAGCCTGTGCTCTATTTTCCTAAACTGTCTTCCACCCTATTTTCAAACCGCCCTTCACGTCCCATGAAAAGGGGGCAGAAACTTTATGTTGACAGTAAAATCCAACCAAGTGAGGTTGCCTTCACTTGTATTTCCTTCTCCAGTCTGAGCGAGTGAGTTCTGTTGGAGTCATCTTTCATCTTATACTTAATTACTTGGTATCCAAGCTGAGAGGCAAACTTGCTGAAAGTTTTTTTGTGCATCCAAACACTTGGCTAATTCCTAGTTCCCACAGAGGTACATGAAGTAACTTGTTTACGTTCACAGAACAAAGGAGAGGAAACAGCCCTCTGTCAGGCTATAGGCTTAATCTTAATTAGGCCAAAAAACAAGTGTAACCATATTTATTTTGGTTTATTTTGAATAGAAATTTTCAAATCCTTTCCAAGCATATATGAAAGAAAAAAAGAGAAAGAAAGAAAAACGCCCAAACATTCATACTAGTGGTTTGAGAGGTGGGGTGATGGGGGAGTTCCCTCACTACTCACTGTGACCTAGTGTCTACATTTTCTTTAATGACTATGTATTATTTGTGGAATTAAAGTAGAAGACAAACAAAATTAATTGATGTGACAGTAATTCTCCATGTGCTGTCCCCATCTTTCTCTGCCCTGCTCTGCACGCCCTGCCCCTTGCTGGCTGGCTTCCATTTGGGTTTGGCTACTGGGAGACACCAATATTATTATGAGGCAGGAGAAGGAAGAAGGGGCATTTCTTCCTGATTAGAGGCCTAGTGTTTAGCAGTGGCTGCATCCAAGGCAGCCCGGCCTCCACGCTTCCAGCGCTCACTGCGCTTCCTCAACTATGCTGTTCCCTTGCACCTCAAGGGACCCTGTGTGTTGTCCCTGAGAATGGTGGTTACAGCTTCCTGCTGTTGCTACAGCCTCTGGGCGTTTCACATCCCTTGCTGGCTCCCTTAGCCACCCCACCTTTAATGAAGTAGCCCCTTCATTAAACTCTCCATTTGGACCAGCTGAGCTAAGCGAGTCTGTTTCTTGCCAGGTCCCTGGGTGAAACAACTTCATACTAAGTCCAGAACTTCTGGTCTGAAACGCCGGTAACAGTTTGACTTCATATGTTTCGCCAGAATGTTGAGCATAGCGTTTTACTGCCCAATTTTAGCCTCTTTTTTGAGTTATAGACTGCTTGATTTAGGTTCCATGAAATGAACATTTAATTAGAACCTGCTCTATGCCAAAAACATATTTTGAATTTGATATCTACTGATAGATTCATTTCCTCAGTAAATGTTAAGCAGCTACTACGTGCCAGGCCACGTGTGGAGCACTAGATACGACGCGTGTCTTAAGGTCCTGCTTTCCTACGGCTTCCACCAAAGTGTTTTCAGAATCTTAGCAATCCTCAGGCCCACTTACTACTGAGAAAATGTTGAAAAGATGCCGTTTTGAGAGAACATCCTCCTCCAGTGTCATACTTTTAGATACAGCCACATCGCTCTGTCCTCAAAAGCACAGTGTGTAAGCCAGGGAGACAGACGCTGACTAATCACACGAATAAGTGACTAATTCTGTATGAGACGTGTGAGGGGTACGGAAGGCATGGGTGCGGGGAAGACATGTGGAGGGGACCAGACGTGGGTTGGGATGGTCAGGAAGGCTTCCCTGCAGAGGAGATGGGTGACATCTGCAGGCTAAGGAGAGGTTAACTGCGGGAAGCCAGGTAGAGAGACGGCACCATCCAGGTCATTTTACTTCCTGTAACTGAAATACTTGGCATTATGCCCACTGTGATCACCCAACCTAGATTTTCCCCCAGACCATCTTGTTTGCGAATATACTGTTGCATACCACAATAATAACTATGTTTACTGTAAAAATGCCCTTATTACAGTATCTTCTAGTTTCCTTCTCTACTTTGGGATGACGCCCTCCTCTGCGCACACCACACTTTCTCTTCTTAGCTTTTCTTACTCCCCCTCCAGACACTGTGTAGAGCTGCTGGGCAGTAGCCATGACTGTTCCTGCCCAATCACTTGGACAGGGTCCTTACAAGATGTGGTTACAGTAAATCACAGCATAAACTTCCCTGCCCAGCATTTCCATCCAGGTATAATCAGATTGAAGTGAACATCAAAGGAGCCGGAAAGGAAGAGGGGTCACTGAAGGACAGACTGGGGCAGGGGTCACCCTACTTGGTTTGACGTGTTACTTCTAGGGGATTTATAGATTGACCATGTGTATTTGAGCCTTGACTATTTCCCAGGACTAGTTGGTCACTTTTCCTAGGAGACCCAAAGCCAGGGACAACTGCCCAGTGCCAGTATGGCTCCAAATATAAGACATCTGCTTAGGAGTCTGTACAAATGATGACATGACAAAATGGCAAACCCCAGTGGATTAAGCTGCTCTAAGAGTTTTAGGGAGTTAGGTTTTCACAGTGACTGCTGGTTGTCATCCTAGTGATACAGTAATAAAAACCTCTCCAAAGCTGAATTAATTTTGTTCAATCTAAACCATCCTTTACTGTGCAGGAAATGCCGTGTGGGATTCCAAGCTCACAAAACCTGGAGTGGAGATGTGTGGAATCTTAACTCTCCTAGACGATTTTGTCATCTTGAGGCAAGTCACTAACCTCTCTGGGTGTCAGATTGATTCTGGATTGGTAAAAGGAAAACTCTGGAGTCAATGACATTTGAGGACAGTTTCCTAATCTATGACTCTAAGATTCCATGGTTTTGGGTGATGTGTCGACACAATGACCCACTTCTTAACTCCAAGGGCAGTCTCTCTTGAGGCTTTCATGTAACATGAGGATCTTAAATGGGGTCCCACTAGTGCAGTCAGATGACCATGAATTGATGCAAAAACCAGGAGCATGTGGCCCTTGTATAGGGAAACTGCTTTAAATGACATCCAGTTCCTTATGTAGCCAGACTTGTGATACACAACTTAACTATTCTCAACAGAAAGATTCCCTGCAAAAATTTTGAAGATCATCTGACAGTAGGCCAATGTCTAGCATCAAGATTACACTTTTTACTTATTCAGTGACCTCATCTCCACTTTCTGCAAAATTGCCTTCTGAAAACCAGGTAATAACGAAGACTACGAAATAGCACATTTGACCATGTATATAATTTGAGGTTGCGTACCTGGCCTAATATACTCCTGGAATAGTGGTAACATAAAAGTTGATAGAACTGCACAACTGAAAAAAATAAGCTCCTATGGTACACATATAATGAAAAGTATGGCTTGTTCTAAATGATTCAAGGAGCTCATATACTTGAAGAGCGTATGCAGTTATGGTGATGAGAACAAATTTGCTGTAACGGGCGTCCTGGTTGAGCCCTCCATGGAAATTGGGTGAGTAAGACTGGGAGAGTCTTTGTAGCGGGCCCCCAACCCAGTGGACTTGCTTTCATTGACTGACTGACTGAGTGCCTCAATGATTGAGTGACGTTCAAGGGGCATGTGTAAGGTGGCTCCTGGAAAAAGAATCCTGACAATATCTGAACCTCGATTCTGATATTTTCAGGTGGCTGTCACAGATTTTGTGTGGGGTGTTGGGGTTGAGGCTGGAAGTGAATGATCTGATGGTAATGAAGGAGTTGGTGGCCCTGGGAGGGACATGACAAGGACATGAAGGTCAGGGGAAGTACTGGTTTCTGATTTCTTACGTTACAACCACTCAGGCTGGCCTCACCTCAGCCATCCTGGCAGCCTGTGAGTGCCCCAGAAAAAGAAGAGACTGGGTGGCAGAAGGAGAGAGAGGGTGAGGGAGAAGGAGAGGGAGAAGGAGGGGAGGGGGAGAGAGAGAGAGAGAGAGAGAGAGAGAGAGAGAGAGAGAGAGAGAGAGAGAGAGAGAAAAGAAAAGAAAAGAAAAGAAAAGAAAAGAAAAGAAAAGAAAAGAAAGAAAAGGATGAAAAGAAAGAAAGGAAAGAAAGAAAGAAAAGGAGGAATCATCACCACTAGTCTTACGTTCCCACTTGGCAGCAATGAGTGGAGCTAAGCTTGCTCCCTTGACCCTGGCTGTGTACTTTCCAGTTTGCCACAGTCTCACCACTCCCCTCAGAATTACATCCACCCCACCTTCACTGCTTTACACTGAGGAACCTGCACCTGGAGCCTGAAGGCATTTGACTCTGGGTCACATGGGACACATTTGGGCAATATTCTGTATACTAGGTTAGGAGGGCTCGAATGACCAGATTACTAGAAATAATCTGGTAAGAACAACTATTTCTCTTCAATTTGCAAGTCACATGAAAATAAAGCATAAAGAATTAAAAATGTCACTTGTTTGTTATGCTACATAAGATTAACAAAAACAACCAAAAGTACCACAAGACCATGGGAAGATATATAGTCAGGGGAGTGAGGCAAAAATGTTTACGGCAGGTCAGGAAATTGGAATTGTCTTTACCATTGAACTCCATTAGCTCTAATTTTTGTTTTTCCATTCTTTACATTAATCAAAGTCTTGATCCTACTACTAGCTTTCTCACAAAGCTGCATCACATCAATAAATATTAGAATTTGTTCAGCGTCCCCAGGAAGGAATTAAGACAGAAGAAACAGTTTAACTGGTCATTCCGCCAAACCAAACACCCAAATAACTTGGTGTCATAGTTTTTGACATTTAAAAATCTTGGGACAGTAAGACAAAAACCACAGCTGGAAGAATGACACAATGAGGTGTCTGGCCATACCCGAGGGTGTCCCGGCCAGCTAAGACCCTTATACAAATATTGAAGTGAGGACTCGTTTTTGATACTCTTCTAAAACAACAAGCCAAAATCAACTATACATGTCAAAATTTACATATCACATTCTAATCTCATAAAACATTCATTTTTTTGGTACCTTTTAAAAAAATAATAGGGCAAAAGTTAAGAATTCGTACTGGAGATCCTAGTCCTATCAAAACAAACAAGGGCTGTAAGATTGGGTTTATGGGCAAGAAACAAAGAGGAATAAACAGGCCCCTAACTTGGGAGAGCACCTGTGCATTTTGAAGACACCCAGAGGCATTAATCATCAGCATCTTTCCTAGAAAGGGGGGGGGGAACCCCGACTTGCACCCACACAAGTGTTTATTTCTTTCTGAACCCTGGAGATAAAAATTTTAATACTCAGAGGCCTCTGTGAGGATTTGCAGATGTACCCCAGTCTTCCTGAAGAAGAACCTCTCTGATATGTGATATCTTCCCTCAGGAGCAGGAGGAGGGTGTGGGTGAGGGGGATGGAAAAACAAACCCTGCTACTTTCCCCTAATCCTGATGCCATAGAAAAAGCAAAATGCTGAAAAGCTCCCCCGAGGGAAAAAGCTACTCCAGACTGAGATGGATCAAGCAAGTCTAACAAACTTCAGACTACTTAACTGGTTTGCCTTTCTCTTCACGATTTTGAAACGTGTTTAGGTCACACATTTTCAGCACACCTCCTCGCTGGCCCCTGGCTTCCAGGCTCAGTAGAGTGTGGACATTCCCGGGGAGGACTAAAGCAGAACAAGGCTGGGAAACCCGGATTCGGGCTAAGTAAGGACAAACTGGTACTCATGGCTTGCTTCTGGGGTGCTTCTCTGGAAACCCCGTGACAAGGAAGTGTTAGAAAGCAGAGGATTCTTTTTCTGCCCTGCATCAATAAATCTCATTCCATGGTTAAATTTTTAAGAAGTTCCTCTGAGGGGTTGCCGGTTAGCTCAGCTGGTTAGAGCATGGTGCTGGTAACACCACGGTTGCCGGTTCAATCCCCCCATGGGCCACTGTGAGCTGCGCCCACCTTACAAAAGGAAAAAAAAGTTCCTCTGAAGACGAGTGAAACCATTTACAGTTTATGAAAATGTGTGCTCTGATGGCATTCAAAATATAGTTTGCATTTCATTCTTTTGTGGGCTTTTAGAGATTTCAATCTATGTAGACATTTTAATACATCCGTTATCTTAATGGTGGTGTAAACCAAATGCTTGATGAACAAAATTGCCCGATTGTTAGTACACACTCTAAACCAGTATTCTTCCAAGTGTGGTCCAACACCTCTTAAATCACTATTCTGGACCGAATGGTATGGCCCACCTCCTGCCCCCCACAACCCCCCACAATCACTTGGTGAAGCCCCATGATTTACATTACAGATTTACATGTGACTATGTTTGAAGATAGGGTTTTTAAGGAGGTAATTAAGGTTAAATGAGGTCAAAAGGGTGGGGCTCTAATCTGATGGGACTGGTGTCTTTATAAGAAGGGGAAGACACATCAGATCTCTCTCTCTCTCTCTCTCTCTCTCTCTCTCTCTCTCTCTCCACTCACAGGGAGCAAAAGCCATGTGAGGACACAGAGAGCAGGCAGCTAGCCATGTGCAAGCCAGGAAGAAAGCTACCAGAAACCACCCTGATCTTGGACTTCCAGCCACCAGAACTGTGAGAAAAGGAACGTCTGTTAAGGCCCCCAGTGTGTGGTATCTAACTATGGCAGGCTGGCTAATCTGCTGTATTTTCAACAAGCAGCCAGAATGCTGGCCCGGCCTGAGAATACTGAATTGGAATCTCCAGCCCAGGGAACCCTGGGTGGGCTCAGATAACTAAAGCCCCTGGTGATTTTTGTGCATAGGAAAGCTTGAGAACATTGTTCCAGGGGGAGCTCACAGCAGCTGCCAGGCCCAAACCCCTCCCACCCCGCCCTCCGTATTCTTTATTCCATCACCACAAAGAGGAAAAGCTTTATGACATCACCGATAAAACAGAGACCTCAAGTACTTAAACTCAAGCCCCACCAAGAGGCATAGAAGGTTATAAATAGACCTAATCAGGAACCAGGTTGAGGGCCAGGGTGAGGTACGTTGTGGGAAAAGCCACTTCTGTGTCTAGATTTATTTAGGTTTGTTCTGAAAGGACCCATGCGAGAGCTGCTCAGCTCCACTATAAGGAGACCAGGTGAAGATTTGGGTCCAAAGCCAGAGGAAGAATTAAGAGTACGTTTGTGCTGTGGATGTTTTGCACCCTCAGGGGCCAGTGTGGAGGCGGGGGGCTGACTACTAGTGGGTGTGCACTTGGGATCCTAGCCTTCTCCTTCCTCACTTCAGAGAATCAACTAAGACTGATTTTCAACTTCCTAAAAAATGGAGGTGGGCCATCAACCACTGACGATACTTTCAACTCTAAAATCCAAGGGCCAACAGAAAATAAATATTTGGTACTGTTACACTCTTTCTTAAGCTCCTCATGAAAATCACCAGAGTGACTCATCAGAGTGAAGATTCTACTAAATCAGCCAAACTGAAACTCAAAATTAATTGAGTTATACTGTCAGGGATAATAATAGTATATAAGCAAATTCAAAGGCACTAAGTAGTTCAATTATATAAAAATGCCACTTAAAATCCTGCAAGTCTTCAAAAATTAAACAATAATCAAACACTATTTTTAAAAAACCAGCATATTCTCTGGAGGGTGAGACAGGGCACTGGTATTTTTTCCTTAAAGTGGTTCTGATGTATTGCCAGGATAGAGGCCACAGCTGTGCCACAAGAATGTTCCTATACCTGCACATTAAGGTAGAATTTAACAAAGCAGCAGAACATTTTCTAGGTTTATTTATTTAGTTTTTATATTACAAGAAGTACTCTTCAAGTATAATAGAGCTTGTCATATTTCCAGTATCAATCGAGTTAAAATCTAAGAACCCTCGGTGGACAATCTGTGTTCCCAGCCTGCTTTTTAATTTGAATAAAATCATGGGAAGGAGGTGAGTAAGGAGAGAGGTGGTAAAGAATAGTATGATTTTTTTTTTTTCCGTTGTGAGACTAAAGACCTGGGTGTGGCGTTCCCTCCCTGGCAGCTTGGTACCTCCCCAAGAACCGTGGCCATTTTCTCATCTGAGGGTCTCCACCAACAGAGGGAGAGTGACGAAGGTCAAGACACAGGTCTAAGTGAGGTCATTTGGTTTTTTTTGTTTTGTCTTTTTTGGTAGGTGCATATGAGAGAAACATTGTTGATGAGAAGGTCCCAGAGCACTTCAGAAAGGGCTCCACACACTGGCGCTTTCGACAACCTCTCTGTTGTCCAAATGTGTTTGTGAAGTAGCAAAAGACGTCCAGCCTCATTGGTGGAAAATTTAGTTGTTTCATATCTTAAAAACTTAACAGCTAAACTAGTTGATACCCAAGAATAAATTATGGAGTGAGAGAGACCTGGTTTCAAATCTCAGACCTATAACTTACTACCAGATTGTGACCTGAACTTCAATCAAACTCAGTCCTTTAAAAATCAGGGACCATCTTATTTCACGAGTTACCATTTGATTTAAGGGACATACCACTTATAAAACATCCATCACGGTGCATGGTACCTAGCAAGCAGCGAGTCATGGGCAATAAAGCTGTACATGCTATAATTCCTATGGTCAGAGTTCCAGAACTTTTTAGGGGGAGAGAGAGGTCTGCTAGTACCTAATGTGTGAGTCCTTCCTATGTGCCAGGCACTGTTCTACGCGCTTCAGATCATTTCCTCACAACCCCCTTAGGACACAGGTGCTATTAGCTGCACTTTATGGATGAAGAACTCAGTGAACAGGAAAACTCAGTAGGTTGCTTTGGTAGACGACAGTACTAATGGAGGCACCAGGGTGTGAACCCAGGCAGTTAGATTTCAGAGCACAATACCACCAGATGTGTACATTTACATCACAGATTTATAGAATTAGAGAGCTTGGGATGTGGGCCTGGAGTTCAGAGAGGGCGCCTTAGAAACAGTTTACGACAGGCCTTCCATTTTATAGGAAGAAGCTGAAGCCTGGAAAGAGGATTGCCCCAGGTAAGCTAGCCCAGTGGTTCTCAAACTTGAGGGGGCATCAGAATCACGGGAGAGCTTGCTAAACACAGGCTGCTGGGTCCAACCCCCAGAGTCTCTGATTCAGGGGGTCTAGGGAGGGGCTCGGAAATTTCTAACAAGTCCCCAGATTATATAGATTATATAGGTGCTGGGAACACGTTTTAAGACTCAATGACCTCCTTAGAGGCTTCTGCTTTCCTTATTTCGCATCTTCACAATAAATGGGAGTCCAGCTGCTCTGTCCTAGTGAGCGGCCGAGGTAGATTGGGCAGCCTGCTGGAGCAGCCCTGAGTGCAGGCATGGAATGCATCATCCTCCCGATACAGCTGAGACATCAGGAAGCTTCTATCTGGCATGTTATGCCATGATTCACTTCAATACTGGTAGTTCGTTCTGATCCTCCCTACGTACCTCAGCACACAACCCATCTGCAACAATGCAAACCTGCTTACTGCCAATTATAAGTATTATTCTCACTCTGAGCTACTCACCAAAACTTGTGATCTAAAATTTGGCTCTTTCAATGCTCAACCTAGCAGGACTTAGCAAAAATAGCAGGGGTCATGGATAATTGCCAGTATTTATTCTCAGAAGAGAAGAACGCTTAGACGATTTCAAAGTTTTCTTTTGTTTACATTATAATTCAAAAGGAAATTTTTTGTTTATTTGTTTAGCTAAGAAGATCCATTGCCTTTCATGAAGATCCCTCGTAGCGTGAACTATTTTGAAAGTAGGGACATTAATTATTGTTTCAACTTGCCATGTTTCAAACCGCTTCTTTTCTGTGCGTCACGGGGTGTTCCGAGGCTTAAGACACTTAGCGACTGCAAGACATGACTGAGCCTGGCACATACTAGATGCTCACAGAATGTCAGTTTGTTCTCACCATTACCAGTTCTGTTCTTTTAGAGAGCCCAGGGGTTGGCTTGGTTGCTTGGGCAAGTAGGTAGGGCATGACCAGAGTGAGTAGACTGACCTCATAATTAAAACACCCTCTTCCCCATGAACAAGGTGATTTAGAGACCATTACACTCAAGAAGCATTGATGGAGCATCTGCATGGACAAAGCAATTATACCCACAAAACCTCACAGGACTTAATACTCAGTCACTTAATGAACTAAGCAAGGCATCTTTGTGGAAGACCCATCAGGCACAAGAGACCTCAGGTAAGGGTTGTAGAGAATAGTTATATTAATTTCTTTTTTATTTTGAAATAAGTATACATCCATAAGACTTATACTGAAAAAAGACCAAAAAAAAAAAAAAAAAAAAAAAAAGGCATGAGGCAGTCTCCCGTATCCTTCACCTAGTGTCTCCCCAATGGGGGCATCTTCCAGAACTCTAGCACAATCCCCAAAACCAGGACACTGATGTCACTCCAGTCTACACAGCACATGCAAATTTCACCAGTTTTAAGAACAGTTACATTTTGGTTGTGAAGAGTGAAAAGACAAAGAGGAGAAACTAAAAGAGGTAAAGGCAATAAACACAGACAGTATCATGTGATTATTCTGAAATTCGCCTTCGTACTAGCCAAGAAAAAGCGATAACTGCTAAACACATAAATGTACAATAAGAACTTTATTTCCCGGAAAAAACAAAAACAAAAAAACTTTCAAAGATTTTTTTTTCAGACTGAGTTTAACAATTATAATCAAATGAACCTGTTTTTCAAATCGTCTACAGATGTAAATGCTGATTAGTGAAATCAACCTCTTTTAAAGTGAGAAGTGACCCCAAGAGTTGATAACCCAGATCCTAACCCCACCCAGATCCTAACCCCATCCAAACTCACACACAATCTGCATAATTGTCATAAAAGAATAAATGAGGAGCTTTAGAACTTTCCAGATTGCCTGGCCCCAGAGTGGCATGTAGGAAGTACTAGGATTTTGTTATGTTCCCCTAAGTAAACTTTAGAAGCCCCCATTACTGTATTCATTATAAACTAGTCTTATCAGTTCTTGTCAGTTAATTTCCCAAATAATCTTTGCACATTCTCCTTCTCTTCTGTGTATATTTGGAAATATTAAAACTGATTTTCAGTTAGTTGAAACAGGTAAGGTTTTACTCTGTATCTCATTTTCATAATATGTAGTCAGGTTAGGAAGTCAAACCATTAATATGCCAACAACTTCCTTAATTCACAACTATCTTTCAAAATTGATATAAAACAAGGTAGTTCACAACTGATCTCCTGGTTTGATACATTTGCCAAATTTGGTCCTTAGCTGAAATGTTTTTAAAAAAACAAAAAAGAAGAAGATGAAGAAGCAGCCCACCAAAAGCACAAAATGTTTGTAGAAGCTCCTAAGAACCAGGTTCTCCAGGTCTATCAAAAAGGACTAGAATTACTTTCCTGAGCAGGTAATGATGTGGTGACATTTCTGATTCTTCACCATAAGACAGCTGCTCTGGTATTAGGAAGCAAAACACAGCATTTTCCCTTTGCACGGCGGGGCGCTGTCTGTGACACTCTCCCACCAGTGAGGCGGGCCAGTGTAAACAGATGTTTCAATGGGTGGAGAAGCCAACTCCTCTCCACTGTACACAAACAGCTGGCAGCCCCCGCTGGGGTCATCTGAATTCTGAATGACCAAGCAGAACTTTTGCAGAGGGTCCCCCCCTTCCAGGGCCACCCCCAGGCAAGATTCTGAAATAGGAGAAGCTTTTTCTGGACCACACGAGTGCCACCTCCCCAGTCCCTAGGCACGCTGAGTTGTGTCCTGAAATCTCCCCACTCTCCCTCCCCCTACCCACCCAGGATCCCTCCTTCAAGGGCTGGTGCCCTAAGCTCAGCCACCCCACAAAGATTCTGAAGGTGCTGAGAGCGCCCTCAAATAACCTGCATGAGGCACACAGCTAGACAGCTGAACTTGGAGACCTGACTCCAAATTCAGGGCTCTCTCCTAACCTACAGCCTGTCAAATTGTTCTGTAGGTCTAAGTAATTGAAAATTTATTATCTTACCCAGTTTTTGGAAGCTCAAGAATTTACAAATCGTTTGTAATGTTCCCTTTTCAGTATAAAATCATCATATATATTCTATTTCAGCTCTTGGAGAAATTTTAAAATGCTTAGAAGTATTGGTATTTTTAAAAGTACTTCTGAAGGTGATATATGGTTTCCAATCAATCTTTGGCAAAATGTAGTACAGTGTGAGATACACACACACACACACATATATATATATATATCACATATAGATGTGTATGTGCATATATGTATACATATACATACACTCATAAAATTAAAAACTACCAAAATCAAAACCAAGGAATTTTTCATTGACATTGTACAATTTTTGTACATTTTCTTCGTAGTTCAGAAGCAATTTTATTCTTCGAAGTACAACAAGGTCTTGTATTTAATAGATAATATGTAAAGAGAAAACCACCTCTGTACAACCTCTCAAATTTGATTTCTAAAACCACCAGTAGACTCAGTCTCATGAACACAAAGCATCCTTTTTAAAGAATACTTACCTGGAGAACTTCATCCTCTGTACAGATGGTTTCTCATATCTCTGGACTTAAAAATCTCTTGTAAAACTATGCTCATGAATCATTTACTCGTTTTTCAAATTCTGGTTGGCTTAAGATTCCTTTCATGCATTTTGCACTGAGATACTGTTCGGAAACAGAGCCACACAGCGAAATCAATGGGCCTGAAGAAAAACCGGCCGCTGGAATAAGCACTAATGCATCACTAGAGAAGTGTGTGTGTGTGTGTGTGTGTGTGTGTGTGTGTGTGTGTGTAACCAGATATTCAGAGTGTTTAATGCAAGATTAACAAGTGTCTAAATGTCATTCTCTGATTTCAAATTAAAAACTGCAGATTTTATTCCAGAGCTGGCAGCCTGCCAGCACTGGGGCCTTAAGGTGGCGTAGGGCTTTGGGGAGAGGCGGGAAAAGACCTCACTCTCACAGCATGCCACTTCTCCTTCCGGTGGCCTTACTGTTGGTCTCTTTAGTACAAATTCCACAGCTAGATTTTCTACACTTTCAACTTAGGCTATCAAAGAAGCACTTTAAAGGATATATGGACTTTAAAAAATATTTACAGGGGGCAGACATTTTAAAACATTTTCTGTGATCTGAATCCATTCTCACCACGACCTCGATATATAACCAGCGCTTCTGACACTATTTCGGGCTGATAACCAGTTTTCTGAACTCTCTGCAATAACGTACAAAAAGAGTACCCCAAGTTCACGCCACTGGTTGTGAAAGTGTTCAAGAAAATGATAAATTAACATTTGTGGTGAAGACTGTTGATCTGAATTATTACTTTAATATTTTTCCCGTTCTTTCGTCCTGACTAGAGTGCCTTAAGTAAGCCCATTTGGTCACTTTACAGGCATTTTCTTTTCTTTTTTTTTTTTACAGGCATTTTCACACAAAATCCCCCTCCGTTCAGGGAGGGCACAT
Organism: Rhinolophus sinicus; assembly: GCF_036562045.2. Lineage (NCBI taxonomy): Eukaryota > Metazoa > Chordata > Mammalia > Chiroptera > Rhinolophidae > Rhinolophus > Rhinolophus sinicus. Next base: position 170,347,367 of record NC_133755.1, on the reverse strand, counting down.
TTTGTCTCAAGAAAACTTCAATAACCAGGTACAGTTCATCATAGAAACTTTAGGGTCAGACTGCAAAACAACCATGATTAACATTTGCGTGCCCGTGGTTGTTAGGCCTTGCTGTGAGCACTGGATGGACGCTGTCTCAGTTAGTCCTTATAAGACATCCGTTATCCCCATTTCAAAGATGGGCGATTTGAGGCTTAGGCAGGCTGTGACACACGTCCAAAGTTATACCACTGGTAAGCAGCAGAGCCAGGATTCCACCCAGATCTGTGTATTCTAGTGAGAGTGTTCTCAGCCACTGCCCTACACTTCAAAATTTCAAAGAAAGAGGAATCAGCAGTTTTGTCCATAAGGAAGAGATACTTTTTGGCAGACTAGGATCCTAGCCTGTGGAACAGAGATATAGTTCTGGCGAATTCCTAACATTTTCTACACCCTTATCTCAAACGAAGACCAACTAACGGCAACACAGCCTCTAAAAACCAAAGGACAATGTGCCTGCTGTATTTGCAGCTTAAAAGTCCTTCAAATTATCAAATGTGAAAAGCTACATTTGCAAAAACATCAAGCTCAATTCAAGCTCTGGAGCATAGAGCTCTGAACAACCTCTTTGTAAAGAAGATGGAAACCAGGGTCAATTTTCAAGTAGGACAAATGTGGTTCGTTGGAACAGAAACTTGTTGCTGAATCTCACCACGGAGCAAAAGGCTTATAAACTTGTGAAAAAAATAAGGTTCACATGGAAACAAAAACACAACAGGAACTCTAATAGGGAGACCAACAGATGCTATGTGTCTTCCCAATTCTTTTAAAAGCCGTTGTCGGCTGTTAAAATGTCAATGCAGGATTAATAAAACAACAATAATTCTAGTATGCCAGAGGAAATGCGTTATGCTGAAGTTTAAAAATTTCAGTTCAATAAAAATTTACTAGCATAGAGGATTGATGGAAGTGATGCTTGTAAGGAAAAGGCAGCTCAGGTACCGGGAATTGACTAGAAAACCTCACGAGGACCACAAACTAATAAATAACAATAGCTAACATTTATTTGGGTACTTACTGTGTGCCAGGTACCATTTTTAAGCTTCTTTTTAAAAAATTAACTCATTTAATTCTCACAACTCTAAACGGTAGGGATCACTGTCATCCCTACTTTACACTTGCGAGAAATGAGGCACTGAGAGATGAAGTGACTTCCAACACCAGACAACGAGGAAGGTAAAATGGGCATTTGAACCAGACAGTCTAACTCCGGGACTGAGTTTTTACCCCCTTCTGCTATGACTCCCTGTAGCTAAGCCCTGATGCAAGGATAGGGACTGTCCCCACGTCACTGAACTGGACAAATTCCTGGTGGCTGGACAACAGGAACTTCTGCCATGTTCCTTCCTTCAGCAAAGGTTCTTATAAACTAGACTCGCGATGCTTCTGTCTGATGGTTCACAGTCCTGTTAGAGTCAAAGCCCCAGGTAAATTACAGGAGCGTGCAGCAAGATGAAGATGAGTGAGGCAATAACCACGTATAACACGGTACCATGTGGTTCGGATTAACTCCTAAACTCTCGTGTGACACAGCTTCCATTTCCTTGAATTGTTATTTTGGCATCCTTTGCCATTTCACTCTGCCTCTTGACCCAATCACAGGTCCCTGAGATCCTGACCAGGGCCACTCATGGCTCTGCAGCCCCACCATGGCTTTGTGCCAAGTAGACGCATCACAGATCTCGTTGCATGAATTACGTGCGGTGTGGACACCTCCCCACAGAGGCCGAGCACTGAGCTGGCTCTTCATGGAAGTGATGCATGAAGATGTAGAGAGAAAGGGAATCAGAAGGCAGCCAAGTGTTTGAAAACAAGGCCATAGCGGCTATGAAGAGATGGAACTCATGGGGAGTGGTTGGTCTGAACCAGAGGACTGGGCTAGACTGTGACCAAGCAGGGTAGTTACAGATGCAGGACCTCCCAGTCTCTCCTGGGGAATTTAGGCATTATTCCATAGGCAGTTTGGATCGTTGGCTGATGACACAGGGGAGAAAGGAATCTGACCAGGGCTTTGTTTGCTGACACAAGAGCTTCCAAGTGCCAAAGTTACAATGATCAGAGAGAGAGAAGCCAAAAGTGGAGAAGCATTTCCAAGAAGACAGGGGACCGTGATTAAGTCACACATTTAATTAACTTACTTTAACACACCAAACAATAGGCCACTGGTATACAAATACATACATCTTTATACTATTCTGACAAAGCAGGTAGCAACAGACAGTGAACCATATACATCTACCATTGTAGATTTGTCCAGGGAGCTCTGGGGAAGCTTCTACAAGTTTCCATCACTGCTTTTTCAGCAGGACTAGTCTCATGTGGTGAGCCCAGGGTGAGGAAGAACAATCGAGCAGAGAAGGCCCGTGCAATGGAGCACAGATTACCAGTAGGGGGTTGGGGTTCATGATGTGGAAGACTGAATCCAGCTCGGAAAATCATGATTACTTGTGATAACTTGGGTTTTGTTGCTGAATCACTTGGGTTTCAGTTGCTTCATGTGTAAAATAGGGATAATTTAGCACTTACCATAGATTGCTGAGACCATTAATTGACACAAAGCATATGAGGTATGGTCAAACAATATGGTGAATGTTTAAATAAAAAAATTTATTACAGTAAGAGACACATTGCCATTAATCCCCCTCAAAATACCTCCCCGCTCCCTTACCCCCCACTTCGAACACAATTTCTTGCCACTTTCTGAAGCACTTGTGGAAGTCCTCTTTCATGAGTGTCTTTAGTTGGCTGTCATTGCTGCCTTGATGTCCTGAATCAATTCAAAACATTCCCCTTTCATGGTCATTTTGACTTTGGGAAACAGCCAGAAATCACAAGGTGCCAGATCCGGTGAATAAGGTGGACGATGACACACAGTAATGTTTGTATTTGACAGAAATTGCCGTACCGGAGCCATGTGTGACACGAAGCGTTGTTATGATAGAGGATGAAGTAAAGATATTCACAAAAGAGGACTTCCAGAACTGCTTCAGAAAGTGGCAAGAACGATGTGATAAGTGTGCCCGAAGCGAGGAGGAGTATTTTGAGGGGGATTAGTGGCAGTGTGTCTTTTACTGTAATACATTTTTTTACATGAACATTCACCATATGTTTTGATCACGCCTTGTATAAAGCATTTAGCCAAGTGTCCCAGTACATAGATAGGTTTCCTAACTCGTGTTTTCTTAGACTCTGTATTCATCTATTTGGCATCCATTAATTATAGGGCCAAGCTAACAGCCAAAGTTGTTTATATCTCCCCTGTGATCCAGAGCACATACTCTGAACCACCTCCTCATCTAACTCTCACACATAAAAACAATACTTCTACTGCACTACTCACCCCAGGGCCAGGTACCAGGTGCCCCTGTGTGTCAAAGCCTGCTGAAATTATTCAAACTAGCCAATGCTAAGGTGTTTACACTTCCTTGTCTTGCCTTTCCCATGGAAACCCCAATAAAGGCCCAGCCTAGACTTTCCTCTTGCTCCTTTCTACCTCCTGACAAGCACTGGTGCTTCTCCAAGTGGCCCTGTGTGGAATGCCATGCCCCCTCCTCTTGGGAAATGTAAGTAATAAAAATATTTCAGTGGTATTAATCTCTCTGTGTTGTCCCTCAGTCACCTGTGTAAATTAAAACCCATGGGTACAATCATTGAGATAATAGAGCACAATAAACAATAGCTATAATAACATTTACATAGGTCATATAGTAGAATCGGTTAAATTTATGTCTCTTCTACCCAACCTTTTTCTCTATCCTTACTGTCACTTTCATAGGTTTGGCCTGAATCATTGCAATAACCTCCTTCATATAGCTTGTTACATTCAATCTCTTACTTCCTGAAACCATCTCTTTACATAGCTATCTTCTAAAACTCTCGGTGTAGTTTACCCTTTGCCAGGAAAGCTTGATATGGTTCTCTGTGGTCTGCAGATCAAGTCCGAGCTCTGTATCTTGGTACTCAGTTCTTCTCGGGTCTGCCTGGAATTGTAGCCACACTGAACAACTCAACATCCCACAAATGTCGTGAGCTTTTCATACCTCTGTGTCTTTGCTTATACTGGCGCCTGCCCTTAGAATGCTCTTTCCACTGGTCTCTAAACATGGAAATCGCAATGCACTTGGGGCATCTGAATTTGCTTATAGACTATAATTGCCACAACTGTATATAACTAAACTAATTTCAAGTTTTCAGTTTGGCTTAGGAGAACCTTCATGAATTAAAAAAGACTGAAAGGGTAATAAGAGCAAATATTTACTTTCTATTCACCCCAACTGCAGAGTTGAAAGTATCCTCAACGATTTGGAAGGCCCAGTTCAAACTCTCCTTATTTGGCAGACTCTATACTATATCTTAAAATTAATCATTTCTTCCACTGACTTTTTTTAGCCTGATGTAATTCTGCCTATTCATATTATATTTGTTATATTTCTTTACATCTGTCTTCCCTAGATCACAAACACTTTTTTCAGGTCAAGGATAAGCCTTAGAATTTTCTTTTATCTTTCCAGCTTGCCCATTAGTCTCATGCATAACAGCTGCTCAGTGAATATTAACTGAATCATGAACCCTATGATTATTCTAATTAAAATAAGGGGCTCTTATTAAATCGTAATTACATGGTTAATTATGGAGAAATGTGGGAAAAGAACTAATAGCTGATCTAAACTAAGTAAAATTAGTTAGGTCAGAGTATGAGTCTATTAAACTTCAGAAAACAGTGACAGACCTAGTAAATTATTTTAAAGCATGATTGTCATATTTAGTCATTACCATTAATTATACAGTGAGGTTAATTTTAATTTTGATTTACAAAGAGAAAACACTTGTAGTTTATAAACAAACCATATACCACACTGCAACATGCAATGTCTCAGTGTGCATTTCACCCATGCCTGAAGTTGCTAGGCCATACTTGGGGTAAGGTTAAAAACTCCCGTTGGGGTTTATAGAAGCCTAAGTAGGCTACTTGAAACTCCTCCGGGTCCTAAAGGAGGAAATGGGCCATGCCCTGGCTGGGCAAGAACCCAGGTGCATTCCTGGTCCCCTGCTCCTTCAAGCATAGGCTGGAACTTAATGAGGAGATCAGGTTTGGGTAGGACCCAGTCATACTGTAACGGCCACCTGAAGCTTCTCCCAGGTCCTCAATACGTACTCGGCGGTTAGCTGACTTTATCATCTGACTTTCCTTCCATCATAACTGTTGAAAAAGAAAGTTGGCTGAGATTTACAGCTACCTCTTCTCACTAGGTGGGTGGCTGGGCTTGGGAAGGAATGAGAACCATTCCATTGATACAAGGAGAAGCTGTTCCCCAGCCGACAGAATGAAGGAAATAGTGGTTTAGAAAGAATCTTAAAAATGACTCAAAGATGATTACAGGCTGTCACTGAGAAATGAGGAAGGAAGGGCTTTCTTTTCGACTACAGGGTATACAGCTCTACAGTCAGAAATTATTATTTTATATGTAGGCCAATGGTAGTCTGTATGCCTTTGAAATGTAAAAAGCAATAATCACTTAAGTATCTGGTAGGACTTACAAAGCATTAAGATAGATTACAAAGGCCATATATAAAAACCAGGCTCCATACTTTGTAACATCTTGCATTTCATGTTTTTAAAGTCACTGCTATCAAATACTCAGAGTGTCTACTCTACAGAGGACCCTGGGCATGGTGGAGTCAGAGAGTATCAAGCCACGGAGCTCTAACTGGGCTCATCTTCTTCGTAAGGAGGGAGGGAACGATAAGGAGAGGGAAAGTGAACGCCGCACGCCGCATGTGCTACGCTGCAAATGAGTTACAACCAAGTTTTTCTGGGGGTCACAGGAGCTTCACTGAAGAAGGAGAATGGAATTTCTCATCTAGCACACGCATTAAAACAAACATGTTTCCATTCAGCAAAGCAGATAACTTAGCTGCAATCTAAAGTTTGCAAATGTTCGCTCTTGATTCGATACTGAGAAAGTGGGTGGGGAAATCATCTATAGCAAACATATCCTCTGATGATCTTCACGTCTTAATCAAGGGTGTCATTTTGCATTTCTTATCCTTCATCTCTTGTTCTTCACACCTTTTGACACAGTCGAAGCACAGGAAAAGCATGTTTCAGAGTGCCAGAGGGTGGACTGCCCACCTACACACATTTGCATCCTCACTTTATTTGGACAGAACTGACAGAAACATAGTTAGATTTTGTATTTAAAGATGAAGACGGAATCACCCAAATCCACCTTTGCCTTCACTTTCCTTCCTTTCGTGGTGTAAAAAGGGATTCTCGAAGTTGTAGCAGCATTTACTTCAGTTTGCAACCTGTTCTAAGCCCAGCACTGAGAAAGAATAAGCACGTAGACGGGGCCAAGAGCAGTTATGAGTTGAAAAGACTTGTCTCAAGTCACATCGCCTACACCTGAGATGTCCGATCACCCTCATAAGAAACACCAAATATTCACTAAAGGCATGAATTAGGCATTGCCTGATTTCCTGAGTGAACTTCTGACATGTCACAGTAAAATACTTATATAACACATATACTCTTGATGGTCAGTGATTTTACGGAGTGTGAAACAATTGCAACTATATATTTTTAGGTCAGAAGAAAATATTGACAAAGAAACAACGAAAGCATAAAGACTATATACTCATTTTTATTTTAAATCTTTTTGGTACCTAAAAGTAAAACCTTAAAAACCATTCATCTGTCCACCTCAAGATAAATTTGTTGAATAAGTACTCTGAAAAGACCATTTCTTACATGTTAACATATTACTTTGTCATCTTGTAAAGTTCTGAATACTATTCTTAAATAATTTACCGGAAGCAGAACCAGCCCATCAATGTTTGAAATACTATGATTCATGTTTCTTACCAACTGCCTAGGCTTTACAAGTAATTCCTAATCCTTTTGGCAGTTTAGAACACAGGAGAGCCCTCTATCTTTTGGATATCTGGTTAAATAACTAATTTACTATCTTGCAATGAATACTTAACAGACCGTTTTCAAAATAATCCCTTGGCTTGATTCTTCTTGAATATAGTCAGCCAGAGAAGTATGGTTGGAAACCACTGTCAGAACCAAACAAATTACAACATTCAGTTTTTACACCTCTCAATCGTAGGTTAAACTCTAGATCAGAGCATGCCAGTATCTAGAAAAATGCCTGGCACATATTGGCTTTTGATGCATACTTGTTGAAATGAAAGAACAGATGCACTTATTGCTTAGAAAACTGGCAGGGCTCTGGGCAGATAAAAGCCTTTTGCGGGGTGGCAGGTCTGCTGGGAAAGGCCCTGGGAGTTTCTTACTTCTGGGCTCATCATACATGAAGCACAGGCTTCCTCTGCTCCACTGTACTTCTCTCACAGGTCAATCATCAGTCAGACCAAAGAGTCGCCTTGTAAATAAGTATCATTAAGAAGTCCAAGGTCCAGACAGAACAGAATGAGCTCAGGTATTTCAAAAGGATTTCATTCCAATGAAAATTTGTTTCAGTAAAGGCCACAATAACCTTTTGAACTAAGTCAACTGGAGAGCTGCAGTTTGCTCACTAGTTCTACTGTTGCCGCAAAACAATAGTAACACGACAGAAAAAAATAATGAACGGGGAAACCCAGAAACTAACTACTTTTACCATTTCTCATACCACGTTTAGACTAAACTTTGCCAAAAGACAGTAAACTTTTACTATCCTACTAGTCAAAGACAAATAACACGGCACAGGATTACATCTTAGAATAAAAGCTGTAGAAGAAAGACAAGGTAGGAATAATCATCTTTCCCTGTGTGGTTATTGAAGGTACCCATGTCTTTGACTAGGAAAAGAGCAAATAAACCTCCCACAAATGAGTTAGTACAATAACCCGAGAAGAAAAGCAGACTCTAGATTTGTCATTTCTATTTGCAGGGGTGGGGGTAGTAGCTTGTAACTCACTATCACCTTCCTAAATCCTTAAGCAAGAATCATCAAGTCAAACGTACCCTGACTCTGCATCCCATCTTGGCTCTGTGGAGTAAGAAGCTTGGATTCGGCCCTTGGAGGAGAGCTTCGATTCCTCCATCCTCTGACCAGAGCCCCCACCATGGTTGCTGACAGCATGCTCCCCAGGAAGCTGTGGCCCTGCTGGGCGACGGGGAGGTGGGTGGATGGCCCTGTGAGGCTGCCACCGTCAGGAGAATCATGTCCACCTGGGACAAGGTGCTACACCCAAGGTAGACAGGTCCGGGCAGTTCTACCTGTCTTCATCCTCCACCCACATTCTCATCCTTCTTGTGTTGTTAGCCCTCCCTCGGGAGGCCCAGGGAAAGTCTGGCAGATGAGATGAGAAAAAGCAGACAACAGCAGAAATTAAAATGAGGATATGAATAGAGTCAATCAATAGAAGAGGATGGTCAATAGTACAAAAGTGTCAATCTCCTTTGTATGAGAACTTTTTTTTTTTTTGATTCTTCATTTTTCACTTAAAGAAGTAAAGTCCTTTTTTTTAACATTTAAAAATGACTGTGTGGGGGATGGGGAGGCGACGGAATGGGACACGTACCTATGTATCTATTTCTCTTTTGCCAGCTTATTCTGTCTCTGAAATTGGAATAGCTTTTAGGCAATTGTTTTTCCAAACAGAACCATTCTTCTAAATAAACAGAATTTGTTTACAAAATATGAAGAAGTATTTCTAATGTTTTGAGTATTCACTTCACAGAATTATATCAGCTTTTGTGGATGAGGAAAGTTGATTAAGGGACTGTAATAAAAATTCACAATCATATAAACTCTCAAAGGCTTTTTAGAAATGAATTGATTCCAATGGCCTAATTCTCTCTCCCAGTGAGCTAGCTGGAGTTGCCTCACACTGAGTAGGTGGGACCCACACCTCACTCACACAGTACATTGCTCCCATATGCCCCCTACTGGTCAAGATGCCAGGTACACATTCTTTGGAGACTAAGGACTGCATTAAAGCTGTGTGTGTGGGGGGGGCACGTAATAGAAAGTTCTAGAACCCCTTGTGTATCTCTGTATGCTATATGCATTCAGACTGGGTGGTACTAAGATTGAATTAACTGTAGGCAGCCTGAGAGGTTCTGATATTATTTACTGTCCTTATGACTTTTATGGATCACGCAGATAGAATGATCCATACCTGATTTCACTCTTTTTCTCCCTTCCCTAGTTCTACCTTATTTAATAAGATCAAAGTTGTTTTTGGAGGAGGAAGGCAAATTCCCCTAAGTCCCCCCAAAATGAAATTATTTTTTTAAAGCTTACAGTTTATTAAACAGCAGTAGTATTTTGAGGAGATAAATTTTATATATTCATTTAGTTGAAATTTCTCTCAATTGCTCATTATTTTGACATTTCCAAAATTTAGACAAACTTTAGTATCATTACAGATGGAGGGAAAGTAGAAATGAAGGCTGGGAATTTGAAATGGCATGAAAGTAGGAAGCTGTTGGTTCTACTCCTGCACCCCAACCTCAGGGTGGGGTTCAGGCACACATCTGGGGTACAGGGTGTGATCACGGGGGCAGCATTTGATGAGAGGAGCAAGTCCTGTTCCTCCTTGCAGTGTATCTCCCCTTCCCTTTGCCGCGGGCAGCTCCTTCTGCCACAGAGGGCTGAGATGGCCATGATGGGGTTTAGCCGAGAGCTGCTCAGGGACAATGCTACATATCCTTCAGGGAAAAGGGCAAAAAGGCCTTCAACAGTCTCTCACTTCCTGTGACCCCCAGAGTCACAAAGATAGGCTGAACCTGCCTTCTGCTGGGGAAACTCCCTGTGCAGGTGGGGTGGCATCCAGGGAAGGACAGCAGGGGAACGAGGTACTGAAGCCCACCGTCTGGTCTTGGTTTGGTGGTGAGGGATTAAGCAGGGATCCTGAGGATGGTTCCAAGGTCACTTGTCAGGGGACAGAACCAGGAGGCTGGGACACAACCTGTGTATTTGCCTTGACTCTACTCTCTTAGGAACTCTGTCCAACTGCAGGGGTCAGAATGGGCTGGGGAAGAGGCCTGGTAGGGATGCCAGGAGAGGCTCTATCTGGACCAGCAGATAGAGCCTGGCCCCATCTTTAGGGTGAAGGGGCAGAGATAACACAGTGATGCTGAAAGCAAAAGTAAGCTATGAAGACTCTAAAGAGCTACTAACACTCTCCAAATGGACCTCTCCTTGAGGTCTTGGTGACTCCTGTTGCCACATAGCTGGGATCCCCTCACCAGTGGGCTCATCAGAAGTCCAGGGTGGGAGACATAGGACTCGTGGCCAGACTCATTTCCGAACCACAGTGAACTGCCCAAGTTCAGACACTGAGAACCCTGCACAGCTGCTGTTATCAGCCACCAGAGGTGACATGGAAGTACGTGAGAAAGTAGGAAAACGGAGCTAACTGATACTTCCGATCAAATTCCCCAAGCCTGCACTTGAATTTCCCATGGATGTGTGTCTCCTTGGTGCTCTCCTCCTTCCCTAGACACACACTACAGCACTTCTCACACTCCTGCAGCCCTCTCCTTCCTTATGTCTGTCCCACTCAACCAGCCATGCCCAAACCTCACTGCGCATCAGAGACACTGTAAAACACAGATTCCCAGGACTCATCCTGAAATGACCGCTGTCCTAGGTCAGGCGGCTTGCATTTCCTCTAGCTCCCAACACTTTCTAACACTGCCAGCCTGGAATCGATCCAAGGACGGTGTGACGAAGCCCACTTAATTCACTGTGGGCTTCTCGAAGTCAGGGAGCAAAACCTCTACCATCTTTGGTCCCAGAACAGTGGGTGTTGGATGAAGAGAATCACCACTGTGGCCGGGGGCCCAGCAACATGCACCCCTCATCTGCACACAATCAGGCTGCCTGACACTTTCATCTTTCCGTGAAGCCCCAGTGCTTCTTGCCACAACCCCAATGCCACCCTGGCTACAGGTGCCATCTCATGACATCACCTTGTCTTTCCTCCAGCCCAGACCCCACGGAATACCCACATTTCACTCGCCTGTGATGTTTTGATCCAGAACATGATTTGTCAAGGCAGCAGTTTTCTGTCCCTTCCACCCCACAAAGAACGGCTCCATGGTGGCTTCAGAGGTCCTAGTCCCCGGATACTATTGAAAAGGGGTTTGTACGTCAATGCAAGCCTCAGCTTTCACAGCAGCATGAACACTTCGCTGCCTTTCGTTTGCCGGTTGTGGCAGGTGGACACTCAGAATCCAAGGTTTTCCCCAACAGGAAGCTGAGCAATGACCATGACCGCTCTGGGAAACGCAGTCAGGAAGAGGAAGCAGGCTAACGTCCTGCCCGTGGAGGCCAACCCACCCTTCACCCTTCCCAACCCATGCGCATGGACTTCCTGCCACAGACCCTCACAGGCCGGCCGTGCTCTTGCAGAAACAGGCAAAAGGAAACAGGTCAGCTGCGAGCACATGAGGTCATTTTCCCCTCAATCGGTCTTATTATTACACGCCCTCCCCTTCCACTCACAAGAAGGGACCCACCCAGGAAGGAAACACGTGTTTTCATTACACAGCATATCTAGAAAACCAGAATCACGCTGAAGGCTTCTGAAAGGTCAATAAGGCTCACAGCAAACTTGAGTTCATAGGTGTTTGCTTCTAACTTCCCACAGTGACTACGAGTTACCAGCTATTCTCTGAATTTCACAAACGTAAATACTATCCTCACCCACCCTCTGTAGAGGATGAGGGCTGAGTTGGGCCACTTGTTTCTTTGTAATGTCCTAGGGCCCATTGTATGTAGCTGTGGGCACACAGAGGGCACTTCACACATGCTGGCTGAATAAATGCACATCACGCCATCATGGCATGCTCGTCAGCTGTGAGAACTAAGTGTGACTTCCATCTCCGTAGCAAATATCTGAGCTTCTGCTGTTACTTCAAGAAGGAGCTGCTGGGGCGGATGGTGGGCTGTGTGGGGAATTTTGCTCTTGAAGTGTGGGGTTCTGGGAGCTCTGTCTCCCTCTGACCCCTCACCACACATGTCTCTCAGGGGCAAGAATCAGGAAGTAGATTGGCAAGTGTAGAAGGGAAAATGGGACAGGTGTAACCTAGCCCCAGTGTCTGGCTCTACCTGCCCACAGGTAGTACAATTCCTGCTTTACTTCTCGATGCCATAAGGGTGACATAGGCAAAGTCTGCTCCAGCGTGGGGCGGGCTGCCCCAGTTTAGCCCAAAGGTGGGAAGGCTCCTGAGTTTAGTATTAAGATGCTCAGCTGCCCCCATATAGAAGATAGAATCTCCACTGTCAGCTTTGTCAGTAATAAAGGTCAGGGTTTAGTCTCTATCTGCCTTCCTCGTTTGTTTCAAATTGGTTCAGAACCTGGGTGGGAGGGGCGGGTCTTTATTGCCCTTTCCACAAGCTCCAACATCTGGTGGGCTGGCTCACGGACATGACATTAGGGGAGGACAATAACTCCTGGAGATGGGTGCTTCTGGCAGATGCTGTACTAAGTGTGGGCCACTGGTGTTTAATGGCGATTTACAGCAAATTGTTAGCTTTTGTGGTCATGCGATTGGCTTTTTCTGTGACCTGGTGAGCAGCTTTAAGCCTTACACCACATGCACTTTTTACTTCGCCTGCTGACTCAGTTTCAGATGGCTTTGCACACAAGGGAGTGGCTCTTTCTAGATGGTCAGGCATCAGGCTCTCACAAGCCCGGCTCAGGCCTCACCCCCTCTAAGCAGAAGGTTGGGTGGCTTCAGCAAGTCCAGGCTTAGCCTAATGGTGGTGGTGGTGGTGGTTGGGAGGCAGGTGACCACTGCTTGCCCTTGACCTACACAGGTGCGGGGTTTCTGCAGCAGGTATATACTGAGGCCAAGAGTCAACTATAGGAAAAGGAGAGTCCCTGTTTTCAGGCTTTCTAGACATCAAGGATGGAGCAATATTCAAAGGCAGCAAGTTCTGTATGCACTGCGGATAGTCTGTAGCTTCCAATGATTATTGCCAGGCCTATGCAGGTAGCCCTTGATTAGCTGCCCAAAATTCCATGCTGCGTTCAAGGTCGAGAGGGAACTGAGGGGCAAATTTGGATTTAGGTGGCTCATCCACAGGTTTGAGAGTCTCCCCATACTATGGGGTCTCAAGTTGCCTCTAGGTTGGTTCTCAGACTCAGATACCACTGAGACTCCCCTCTGGACTTGGCAGTGCTCTTCGGATCAAAGCACTGCAGTCCAACCTAGGTAACTGCTCCAGGGGATGGGAAATAAAAACCTGTTTTCTAAATTTGGAGGGTGTGGAGGCATTTGTGTTTGCATAGTGAAGAACATGGAGGAAATTCCATACATTTTTTCAAAGGGAAAATGAAACGAAAAGATGACGCCCTGTTGTCATTTCTTTTCTCTAAGTGATAACCACAACCCAGGCTGAACTGCTGAGAATTGGACGCTGTACAACACTCAACCCAGCACCACGCTAATCCCATATGCCGTATTTACAATTTGGTATTGTAATGCCCACATATGGGGAAAAGATCCCCTCACCCTCCCCAGCCACCAAAACAGCTCTCTAGTACGATGCTCCTTGGTCCAAATGGTATGTATCAGTCTCTCATATGACTTCTTGGCAGCGTCTTCCTTCTTCTTGAAGCACTCTCTTCCCTTGGGGACCATGGTCCCTTATCGTCCTGATTTTCCTCTTACCTATATTGATATTTCTTTTCTGTGTCCTTTGCAGAACAATCCATTGACTCAATTTTATCTTTGGCCCAAACATCTGAGTACCACACCAGAATATCTAAGTGACCATCTGATATCTCAGCTTTGAGATTTCACAAGTAACTGAAAGATAATATTCCCAAAATGAAACACAATCTTCCTTCCAAACCTGGTCCTCTTCCAGTGAATGCCACCACCATTTAAGTACATATAACTGCCAGAAATTTTGGAGCCACTATTTCTACTTTTTTCTTTCACTCTAGATACTCAAAATCATTACCACCTCCATTCAATTTTTTTTTTTTAACTTCTTAATTTTTCTCTCTTAAACATCACTTACTTTTTGCCATCTCTACCCTGGGTATCTTTCATCTATACTAGTAAAATGTTCTAAACCTTCTCGTGGAGGGCATAGGATTAGCACAACACAAACTATTCAAATTGCAAACCTGATGCCACCCCACCTTTACCCCACCAATGGAAAACTCTTCCAAGCCTTTTCATTTCTTCGAGGACAATAATCAAATTTTTAACATGGTCTCTAGCACCTCACATGTCCAGCCCCTGTCACTTATTAACCTTACTAGCCTCCTCTCCGGTACCACTGCAGACTTATAGCTCTTCTGTAAGTTTCTTGAGGGAGTCACGGTGTCTCCATATTGCTTTTCTGCCACGGACAACCTCCCACTGCAGCTATGACTGGTCTGTCATATCTCAGTTCAGTCACTGTCCTCAAGGCAGTGTCTATATGTCTGTATTGTTTTCTTTTTAGAATTAATAATTTGCAATGACTATTTGGTTTCTTGTCATCTCGCCCACTACTATTGTACTATTGATGGGGTGGGGGTTGGGGGGGGCGCATGTGTTTGTCACCCACGTCAAATCCCCAGAGCCTGGAATAGTGCCTGGTACGTAGTACATACTCTGCGAGTATTTGTTCAGTAAATAAATGAACAACTGTAATGTGCTGGGTCTTTGGTATAATTAGTATGCATGATATTTCTATCACAGCTGTTGCAATCTTTAAAAACATGCTCTTGTTATAATTAGATACCAAGTTTTGTAAAGAAAGTGGCCCATAATGATAAAATCATTCCCATGGGAAAACGTGATCAACTTTGTGATACCTACTTTATTTTACGGATTCTTCAAAGAGAGCACAGTGGTAAAAAGTGCACTGCCTACATTTATCTCCTACTTGGATTTAAGAGTCACATCTTCTGCACCCCTGGAAATCCGATCCATATTGTCGGACATAGCCATAAAGCTCAAGAAGTTTAACAAATGATTAGATACGTCTTGAAGTTTCATATTCATTATAAGATTAGAACCTAGGTTAAAATGTATTAAAAACTATTAAATTTGAACTTTATTAAAAACAGAGCAATTCAAATAAAGGCAACAGAGCCTTCTCATACCAAATGCTTAATATACTGCAAAAATGATTTCCACTTTTATTTTCTCCTTTACATCAAAGTAAGGCAAATCCACCTTACATTAATGTGGCACCTTCACTTACATTTGCAGTTTAATAAGAACTTGTTTAACACTTTGGTTTTGTAGAAGATTATTAACATTTTTGCCCTTTTTTTCAGGGATTTGTTACCTGTTTTCTCAAAAACAGGAGGTTATGCGTATAGACTAATTTCTATCTTACAATTAATTGGTATTCAGAGATTTCAGGCTTTCAAAACTACCATATGTTAACCTAATATGATAAAATCCAGGTTTTCTAATCATATTTAAAAGGCATCTAGGAGTATTTTGTCTTTTATTCACATACTCATTCATTTGCTCACGGATAGTTGGAACAAATTCCCAAGAAAACCTCCCCATTTGGCTGACGGACATAACCATCTGCTTTAGCAAAACTTTTGTTATTTGTAATTCCACCCTGAAATTTGAACCCTATAAAATTGTAGAACTCTGTATTAGATTGGTACAGAACCTTAAACCAGAGAATCTGCCAACATTTCTCTCTCTCATTTAAAAAGAGTATGTGGATTAATTACAAGGTGCTGACTGACCAGGATTAGTCTTTATCCCTGTGTGCACAAAATTAATTCTTACCACTTACATCAATTAGAGTGGGTCAAGATGGGGAATTCAGGCTGAACCTAATAGAAAAACCTATTTACTAAGACATCTGAAGTTAACATCGGTTATTTGTGTTAAGAAATTATTCTTGTTTATCTATGGAGAGTCGTTGATGGCATTAGATTTCTCCATGTCACTTTGTAGAGTTATCAAAGCTTGCTTAAAACTGGGAGCAGTTTTAAGACATTTGACTAGAAAAAGTGGGAAGCAAATTCACCGTGTTTGTCCCATTTTGTCTGTAAGCATCAGATAATACTCATACCAACATCTAAGGAGTCACAAATACTATTTACATTAAAGACAAGGGAACACATTGAAAAGAACTTATAAGGCTTCCCTCTTTACTCTTGCTGAAAACATTTGAAATAGATGTTTGAAATAGTTGGCCAACCGGATTTTCTAGCTCACAGAATTTGGGCAGTCTCAGATGGGAGCACCTTTTAACCAGGTCACCTCCTTCTTGTAGTGACCTCCCTTAAAATAATGAGGTCTCCATTTTTAGACATTTAGGCCACCACAAGTAATTTTCCCCCATTATAATCACTCCTTTGAAAATATTTTTGAACATGTCCTGTTTAAGTACTTTTGAATTGCGCTAATGACTCCTTCAGATTATAATCTATCTCCTTCATCTCCACTTCTCACAGGTTCTAACACTACAGTTGCATAATAATTGCTTATCTCATGATAGCCTTGCAATAAACTACCAGACAGAGCATTGTAGGTTCAAAGGGTAAGACTCTAATAATTCTTATTATATACTGCCAGGTTTTCTCCAAAAGGATAGGATCAATTTACATTGTCAGCAATAATGCATGAGTGTATCTGTTTTCCCTCCCACCTTTCCACTGTTGGCCTTTGGCTTTTGTTCACTTGGTAGGTGTACAATGTTTTCTTTTTAAAATTTAGTGACGTTAAACATATCTTCATAGTTGCTCTTCTGTTTGTTTTCTTTTGGGTGAAATAGCTGTTAGTATCCCTGGACCACTTATCCAATGAAAATACGGTATTAGGGGTGGCTTAATGGCTCAGTTGGTTAGTGCGTGAGAATATGATATTGCATTCACATTTATATAAATTCACGTGTGTGTGTGTATCAAGTCTCAAATTTTTGTTACACATATTTTCTCATTTTGTTGCGTTTCTTCTGTTTCAGCTTTAAAAGGTCTTAAGTTTTATACAAATCCATTTGTCCATCTTTCCCATTTCAATTTTTTCCCTTCAACACATTTTTTTCCTTGATAGCTGAAACTGTGCTACTCCAAATATATAATTATTTAACTCATTGGGAGTTCACTGAGTTTATAAATACATATATACATATGTATATGTATATATGTGTGTATATATATATATATATACACATACATATAGATCTACTATCTTTACTAGTGTTTTACTCGATTCATCTACATTTTATAGGTATTTTATCATATCTTCAAAAAATATTTTTGTTGTTTCACTTTTGCTGTTTAATTTTATCACTAGGTTTCAATAATCCTTGTGCTTATTCTTTCACTAAAAAAAATAAGTTTTATCATTAAAGGGGGCAAAATAAAACTATCTTAGAAGGAGGGTGAAAAACTCAAGATAGACAAATATACTAGGAATATGAAAAACGGTGAGGTTGTAGGGGTAGGAGCTCCCTTCTCCTAACCCCGACCCCAACCTGGGAAGCCTGAGAAAAAGAACAAGAAAAATAGCAAGAATGCTCCTGAGACTTTGCCAGTGGTGAAAGGCATGCACTTTGGTATCGGGCAGATCTGGATGTGAGCCCTGCTCCGGCCACATAGGAGCTGTGTGACTTGAGGCAAGTTCCCAAATTGTGTTGCCCACTTTGTGCATTAATAAATGGTACAAATGGAGAGTGGACTGAAGGGGACACGAATGGGTGCAGGAAGACCAGTCAGGAGCTTTTACCACCGAGTGGTGGTGTAGGGGAAATGATACGGTGTATCCAGACGTCTTCAGGCATGGCCTGCTGGCAAGCTCCCAAAATGTTACCCGTGGTTATTAAATATTTCTCAGCTAGGCCACTTCATCAATTCACACAAAACTTTTGAGTTCACCTCTCCATTTTCAAAGTTCTATTTTGAACCATTCCTAATTTGTACCTTTTATAGAGTTTCACCTCTCCATTTTCAAAGTTCTATTTTGAACCATTCCTAATTTGTACCTTTTATAGGAAATGTGTGAGGTGTAATCTGGCAGTTTGAAAATTAGGCAGTTTGAAATAAAAGTGAAACCCAGGTGCCCTAGATGTAGTTTTATAATAATCTGTAACAATAGCTTGAGCCCCACCGGCTCTCTTAATTTTGATGGAAATCATTTTCAGATGAGCTTATATAACTCCCTGATAGCAAGCTGATTTGGGGAAAGTCAGGGGGAAAGAGGCTTGGCCTCTGAGGTCATTAATTCTGTCATTACTAGAGTAAAATTGCAATTATCCACATTCCTCAAGCAATGAGAAGTTCTGCCTCACTGAACTTTCTGGCCACTTTAGGGTTAACAATAAAACCTTCTTTCAACGCTTGTTAAATTTTTTTTTTTCTTTCTCAACTGGGTCATACAAGTTCCCACCTCAGTAACTATGTGCGGTGTCCAAACTATAATTTCATCTCTCGCTTATGATTCAGACTCTTCTTCTGCCTCAGGGTCAACTCTGCGAACAAGGAGCATCACCCCAGACTTCAGGAAGAAAAGACAGGCGAAACGGGTTTCATAAACATTAATAGGATAACACACTTCAGGAGGTTTTTACTTTTTTCTTAAATAAATGTCTCATGTCTAAGTATTTGCATGGAAGGGAGGGTTAACTTTTCTTCTAGAAACCAAGTTTAGAAAAAAAAAAAAAAAGTCCATTAAGGGCTTTGGCTTATGTAAATTTTACTCGACTACAGGTGTGTATAGTGCCCTAAATGAGAATCTTGTGCCCTGAGAAGTGTTCTTGAATATATCTCAGCATTTAATAGCAAGCACTGTCTACACACGGGTAGAAGAAAATCAACGGTGCCTGCCAGACTCTCCATCTAAACACACAAGGATTCTCCTATGACTAGAACAAGGGGGCCAAATTAGCTGCTGCTCTGCAGAGCTCACAGATTACACAGAATGGTTGAAAATAATGCTGTGCTCGACAGATGTGCAACTACTTGAAGATGAAAGGATCTTTTAATAGAACGCTGCCTACCTTAGAAGTGTTTTTGGAACTTGTATCAGTGATGGTTTGCCCTTTTAAAGAGGATGCTAAAGGTTAGTTTTCTATGGCATAAGGACTGCAGACAAATGCCAAAATTCTATTCCCAGACCTAAATTATATAATCAGGAATAGAGCGTTCGAACTGCACATCAAATAGTCTCGCTTTCTGGCAGACTATGAAAAAAATCAGTTTCAATGTTTGAAGTAGGCATTTGTTTATATAATGCAACCAACCATGACTGCCAAACACAATAATTAAATGCTTTAACAAGTGAGAAATCTTGCCAGAATATGTAATTTGAGGGGAAAATAAGCAGAGTTGATATGCAGCAGAAAATGCTGAATTATTTATCTCATGCTACTCAGAAGCAGACATTCATGCTGTGAAGTCTACCTGCAGAAATACTGAAAGAGAAAGGAGGGCGTCAGAAGGGGCCAGTTATTTTACTCAAATCTTATCTTATTTTTTAACTGTAAACAGTGCTCTTCCTTATCACCCAAACTTAAAAACTGAGGAGTTCTCACCTTCTTTTCATTATAAAATTACCTGTGTGAAAATGAAGTTAAACATCTACAAAGAAACAATAAGTAATTATAGTTTTTTCTTTTCATTCTTTGAATTATCAACTAAAAATTTATTCATTTTGGCTCTCCTGGAGAGGGGGAGAATGTGATTTTTGAGTCCATGATAAGGGAGTGCTTTTATGTCATTTACTTCCATATTAAAAAGAAAAAAAAAGAAGAAGAATGTTAACCGACTCATCTTTAAAACTTCCTTCTAATTCTAAAGTCTCTGATATGAGTTTCTGTTGTAACATTCAAAGACAAAAATGATAGTATATTAACATTCCTCAAATTTGACTTATATAATAATCTTTATGTACATATTGTATGTAAATAATAATTCACATACTAAATAGTATATATTAATTATATTACACAGTGTCAAAGCAATAATGACTTAAATTTTTTATTATTCTCTTATTTTATCTAAATGCTACTACTGGTGACACATAGCAACAATTTAACATAGGATTGTAGTTACAATGAACAAGTAATTAGAACTTTTCAAAGGGTAAAACTTCTAAGACAACTGTAAAATCAGCCTTAATTTCCATGTTCACGCATCTCCACAATCAAACACTATAAATGCTGTCTGGCTTCCTCAGGAACTTAAAGGAACAGAGGGAAAAGCAGAAGAGAAAGCAGTATTTTCTAGAATTTGCACAGCACTGCAAAGCACCTAGTAACAAAGACTTACTCATACGAGCATCCATGGACTCAGAGTCCAACCTTCTCTGTGGCATCGAGAGAACCCAGGGAGAGGGAATCCTTGCACCACTTATAAAAGGTGAGTTAGGTAAGGGAAATACTAGAATGAAGACTTCTGGGATGATTCTCCCTTTCAGATACCCAAATAGTGGTTCCTTGATAAATCTGCACATCTTCCGTGTGTTCTGGAGGGTAATTTCATTAGTATCAGGGATCCCCTGGTCCAAGGGACCATTAGCTTTTGAGTAGCCTACTGCCAAAGGCTCTTATCCAGTTACCCTTTTTTCACTCTTATCTGCAATTCATTCTCCACCCCAGACCTAAAGTGAATCTTTGGATTATATCAGTCCCGTGCTTAAAACCTGTAAATATATTCCCATTCCATTTAGAATAAAAGCCAAACTCCTTAACATGGCAAGGCCACGCATGATAAAACCCTCATGTATCCCTCCAGCCCCATCTCACTGTCCCATTTGTCCACTGCTCACTAGCCTTTCTGTGTTTCATTCATCTCTCCACTTCAGACAGATCTTCTCCAATCTCCTCCTGCCAACAACAGTCCACTCTCTTTGGAATACCCTGTTCTCTTCGTCCATAGTACTCACCATGATTTATAATGATATACTTATGTGGTCTTTAAAAGTATCTTTCAGCTCCACTAGATTATAAGCTCCCTGCAGTGTCAGTCCCTCAGCACTAGTGCCTGGTGTATGGAGCCCGTCCATAAGTGCTGCTTCGTGAACAACTGAGTGAGGGGTGGGAGGACTCCTGGCTTGACCAATCGCTTGAAAGTCTTGGGCTTTGGTTCCTTCTTACTCATCATGGCTCTGCCCTTTCCTCTGTGAAGGAGCACTCTGTAGGACTGAGGCAAACAAACAAACAATGCAACAGAAGAGCTGTAACATTGTCACTGGCCTCAGCCAAAGGGACTACCATTTGGGGTCAACAACTAATAGACTCCTTAGCTGTGAATGCTTATGTGATCCAAGGTGTCCCCATCATTCCTAGGACAATTAGTAAAGCCAGAAGTTTGATGAGTGAACATAAGAACGCGGAAACACTTTTCATAACCTTAGCTCTAGAGCTGACGTATTGGCACAACTCCAGGGGGCCCCATTCACAGAGGACGCAGAGCAAGTCTGCGGAGCCGTAGGTTGTGGCCTTGCTCAGCTCCTCAGTATTGCCATCTGGATTATTCTTCAGCTTTATGCTTTGCTCCTAGGTTTATTCTTTGTCACAAACCCAACATTTATCTTATACATACCTTTAAAAATATGATTAAATGGATCATATTCCTGATAAAGTCAGTGAAATAAGTCAGTGAGAGGCTATGAAAAATGAACCTACTTAAGTCAATTTTTTATTAGAAACACTCCCATTACTGCTTTTTGAAAATTGATTCTTCATTGTTTATTTACTTTGAAAACATAAGCACATGTGAAACTATTACATAAAATTTTTTTCTTGATTATTTTTCTTGATATTTCTATAAAAATCTATGGGGTTTATGAAGAAAAATAAACATCTATTTCATTGAGGGAGTGACAATAAAAATTAATAAAGCCACTGCTTTCCTTAAATACAAAAATCCCTTAGTAATTCCAGGAATGGTTTCAAAGGGAAATTAGAAATGCATTTGAAGGTCAAAATCTGGGTTAGCGCAATGTCAACATGAAGAGCACCTTGGAAAAAACCTGATTGAGTTAAAGAATCATTCTTCACCACTACTTCACAGGATTCTGCCAAAAGGACCTACATAAATAGTTGAAGGACCTTTGACATCGAAGTAAGGTATTAAAAGTAACTTAGGCAAAAATTTAGCCCAAACAGCATCTCATGATTTTTACATGTTAACTAAAGAGTTAATTATCCCCTTTGATTGAAGCCCTATAGGTTCAAGTGGAAGTAATTAATTGCAAGGGAGTCAGGCATCAAACTAAGTCAGACAATGTCCTGTGTAGGAGCCCAGATACCGTCTCAGAAGCCTCTTCAACTGCCACCTATCCAGGCAAGGGTCATCTCTTCTACCTCTTTACTCCTACGCACAATAAAGCCATTATCTTCTGCTCTCAACAATTATGAGCCTTGAAGACTTCTGCCCCTTCCCCCCCATTTGAGGACTAGCTCTAAGTCAGGAATCTCCTTTTGTCTCTCCTGAATTCACCATGAAGCTATGCAAATGTCTGAGTTAATAAAAATGAACATCGGTTTTTATAGTGATCTTATTTTAACCATCTAACAAAACTAGGTGGAGGAGAAACAAAGAAGCCCAGAGCAGGAGGCTTAAATTAAAATGTTAAAAATAAACTAGGATTAACAATTGCTTTGAGGCATCGGTGACGTAAAATAAAAGGATTATTGCCAGATGTATGAACTATATCTGTCACAATTTGGCACTCACGTTATTTACATTTAAGGTCAAATGAGACAAATTCTGTTTTGCATTACTTTGCACAAAGTAGCAGGACTGGAGAAACTATGTATTTTGCATCACGAAAAGACTAAATTATTTTTTCAAAAGCCAATCAAAATTTAAATAAGTAAAAGGAACACACATTTTTAAACCTTTACCATCCACTTGCCCCCCAAATAATCAACTTATTTTTAGTGATTACATACAAAGCGTTGAGATTTGAAAGTCCTTTGTGCAAGTACTTCATTCAGGTCAGGCCTGATTAGAAACACTAACTGGAATGCTGAATTCTCACTTGGTCATCAGCCAGCACGACTCCATGGAAACCAGTGGGTCCCATCAGATCCAAGAAGGGTTAAGCACTCTAGGATTGCCTGCGACGACCCACTAACAGAAACGATGCTCAGTATGGGTGCAGTTTCTCAAATGGACCATTACATTTTATTTAGAAGAACCCAAAATATAGAAAATCTAGAAATTTACAGAGAGAACTGTTGGCAAATACAACCCTAATTCCTTCTTTGGAACTAGACTACAGGGAGTTGCAAATTATTTGAGGGCGCCATCAGGAACCACAGCACTTTTGCATTGTGTTTAGAAGGTATTTTGGTTGTGTGAGGCTCCCATTTTGTTTTGTTTTAAGCAAGAGTTGCAGGTAGAGCAGCCAGTGCTTTTTGTCCTGTCTTGGCAGCAGTGCAGGTCTCGGTCAGTCTATGTGTGGGCACCTGAACACAGCCACATGGGCACAGAAAGCCTTCCCTTGTTCATAGAAAAGCTCTCCCACCAACAGCAACCAGCTTTAAAAAATAGCAAGTAGACTTTTAGACTCAACCTTCACTTTTATATTCCTGGAAAGACCTATTTGTATATAAGTATTTAGCCACTCTGTGTACAAGTCAATCTTTAAATACTTTGGCTCTTGATGTCTCTCTAGACACATATCTCCCAGATAGACAAGAGGTCTTGAAACCTTTCATACCTGATGACTCAGAAATCTTTGCAAGGAACAAATATCACTCAACAATAATAAGAGAGTATTTTTACTTGTTATTGTTGGTGGATTTAATATCAACTTCAGTTCTAAAGGAGGGTCAGTGCTGCTTTTCACAGCTTTGCTTCTTTCCATACATTTGAATTTGGTTTCCCCAACAGATCCTGAGCGGTACAGAGGCTATGTAAGGAAAACCATGTGACAGCAGGTTCTTTTAATACAGGAACGTATTTCTGCTTGAATTAATGAAACATAGTGTTTAGACACATCTGTTTGCAAACAGGAAAAACTATACTATTATGAACAAGGAAAATTAATTATTCTATGGAAGCACATCACTGGATTCTGTGCTTCAAGTTACTCTTTTCCAAGATATTGTATGTTAGATAAAGTATAACAAACAGAAGTCCATTCTGCCCAAACCCTATTTTAGTATTTTATTAAGATTATTTTCTTATATGACTCACTTGTCTCTTGTAAGTTTGCTGAAAAACCTAAGACTTAATTGAACACATGACAGAAACAAGCAAGCTTTTTAGTGTCGATCTTTAGAGACTAGTACCCATAAAGTCACTTGTGGAATTTCTTTCTAAACATCCTATATATAGCAGTAAAATATTTTAAAAGGATGGTGCTCAAATATTTGGGGATGCTAGAAACCTGAAATCTTAGTGTTAGGTAACCAAAGGTGATACCAACCCAGCCCTAATGTATGTTTAAATAGACCCAATTTTCACATTGTTAGATTTAAATGGTTGGTATCCCCAGTACCAAACAGGCTAATTGAGCAAATCAGTTTTTTAAAACCCACCTTTCTTATTGCTCATCAGGTTGAAAAAAAAAGTGTGTGTGTGTGTGTGTGTGTGTGTGTGTGTGTGTGTGTACACATACCCCCTTTGTGGAGAAATAAAGAATCTTATTAATGCAGTTGATATAATGGCAAGTGTACTAGGCTAGAAGACCAGACATCTTGATTCCAGTTCAGTCTCTGACACAAACTTGCTGTGCAAACTCGGTGGTGTCACCAACTCTTTTTCGGCCTCAATTTTATCATAAATAACATGAGATATTTAGGACTAGATCTTTTCTGTGTCTAAAATTAACACCTAGGTATGACTGAGGTGAGCAAAGAAAGGGGTAGAGACACTGAGCTCATTGGTTCTCCGGAAGGTAGGATTCTGCCCCCAAGCAGAGAAGAAGGGCATTTCATGAATGGGGAAGATGACAAAGAGATGCAGGTTAGCAGTGAGTAGACCAAGTGGAGGTAGCAGAGGGGGTATGGGATGGGGAAGTAATAGGAGATACAGCTAGACAGAGCCAGACCATACAAGCCCTTGAAGGGGGGAAATCAGTATTCTCTATGGTGACTTCAATTTCTTGAGGGAAAGGCTAAGTTTACCTTTGTCCCTAGACTCTCTTCCCTGGACAACGTTCCAATCTGAACTGATGGACTTACTTCAGGCAACCACAACCCCATCGACTGCAGAAAGAGGAACATCTGAACCTTTTAATAAATTTTGTCCACATTATATGTCTGCATTATATTTCTATAACTTGCCTCTTTTATCCAGAGCATTGCCAGAGTGGAAGGAAGATTCAGAAGAAAGACTCAGATACATATCACTGTGGCAATGTTTTATTGTTGCTTTAATGAGAAATTCTTGCTCAAACAAAGTCATTTCCAATGTGGAAAGAAGGGATCACGATATTAGATTATTACTGGATAATCATTCCACTTAAGAGGTAGAAGCAAGGCACTGTTCTGACTTGGCCCACTGAAGCCAAGTTTATACATTACATACAAATTCCTTTGACCTTAACTCTGCTTTCCTCCTATTACCTGAGCTCCAGAGTAGGGCTCCCCATATACCTCAACCAACTTCCCTGAATTGCCAAACCTTAAGTAATAAAAGAAAGGATGCCAGAAGCAGCTGCGGGGGTTACCACCTGTTTTATAGCTAAGAGAAACAACAGCCTTTCTTCAGTGGTCTGTGTGCTGATGCCTTCAACAAATTGAGAAAAAATGACCCAGCAGGAAAAAAGCCCCGTCTAGCCTTGACATTAATTATTAATCAAATCATTGAAGCCTTGGCACAGGCAAGAAAAAAAGTTCTATTTCTTTTTTAAAGCTTTCTTTTCTAATTACAAAGTATTGTCATTAGAGGACAAGAAGGAATTTTGTCCAGTAGTCATAGTGGCATTAAGTACTGCAACTTATTTAAATAACTTGCAGCCTACAAACAGATTGTATTCTAGATCATTCTGAGTCCGGACTCAAATTGTGGAGTCTGGAACACATTTTCCCATAGACATAACATCATAAAGGACAAATACGTTACAAAATCACCTAGATTGGTCTGTTTAACTTGAGTGCTAAACACAACATGAAGCCTATCCTCTTGATTACAACTTAGTTCCGTTCACCTTTGCAAGCCAGAAGCTGGGAAGGCATCCTCAGCAGCTTAATTATTGGTCTACTGTCCTCAGGCCCTGTTTCTACAGTCTATGTCTGAGTCCTAAAGATAGAGGAATAGAAAACAGAAAGTATTTTCTAACAGAGCAATTTCCATTTAGAACTCCATGAGATAGAAGCATCTCCTCCAATTCTGCACAAAATATAGCATGACTCTGGCAGATGCTCCAAAGAACAAAGCACCAATTGACTCAGAGTAGGCTCTGTGCTTGATTAAGGACAGCAGTGTTGGCTGGATTACGGGCACCTTCTAGTCATGGAGACCTTAGCAACTTAGACTAGAAGATGAAGACAACACCACAGCTGTTCATAATATGAGACATGTTCCCCCTCACCCAAGGTGCCAAGAAATAACTTGAGGAAATTTGTAGAAGGATGGACCGTTTGTACAAGTATGCAGATATAAGAGCCAGGGATTGACAGATTATACTCAGAACTATGTTTTACTTGAAAAAAAAGAACACTACAATTAGGTTTAAAAGCCCCAGTTTCATGGGCACTGTCAGTTGCTTACCCAGCATCTATTCTCCACTTCTTCCTTCCCAACAACAACTTGTCTTGTTGAAGTATCCACCTCCTCAACTCTTCTACTCACTGTCATAAGAATAGGTGCAGCTGATCCCATCTCCAGCTCTACCAGGGGACCTTGATTAATCTAAGCCAATCAGTGCAGAGCATTCTTAGTGTGGTTATTGCTTTCCATGATGTAAGTGGCCTCATCAGATTGGAAGAAGGGAC